>NW_005371384.1:259864-315962 GCF_000412655.1 Myotis brandtii | reverse complement strand
GGCTTAGGAAGAGCCACACTCAAGGGGCCAAAGAGCCGCATGTGGCTTGTGAGCCACAGTTTGCCGACCACGGGGATAGGGCAATTGGTGCTCTTCTTACATTTACCATACAGACTTTATGGTGACTACTTCACTATTTTATGAAGCTACATATGAACCGCTAAAACTCTAATTGTCAGCATTCCCATAGGTTGACATAGTATCTGTCTTGGTTCTGTTTTCTACCCATTGTCCTCTGGCATCAAATGAAATGCTTAGTTCCTCTCTTACAGTATAATCCTTAAAGTAGTTGACTTTTCATACTGCTTCATCAGTTTCTTTTGATCCTATGCTGCAGTGTTTGCAACTCAAGCGTTCAGGGGCTGAAAGCCTGAAAACTACATTTCCTAGACTATCTCCAGTAAGGCTCTGGGTCAGACTGTGGCAATGCAAGGAACCTGAGTGTCGTTGGAAGGCAGAAGAGAAACAGTGACTGTTGCTCTGGTAACAGTGGTGGGCAGGCCAACAGGCTTCAGAAGTAAAGTCTTGCCACGGCTTCCAGCAATCTTCCTGCAGGCCCCACGGGATGCTGCAGGCGCGCCAAGTCACCAGTGATGGCACCCCTGCCACATCTGATTTCCGGAGCCACAGCGGCTTTCCCTGGGCTTGGCTCCCAGTCCTTCAACAATTCCCTTTCTGTTTGAAATGAGGGGTTTAATTTCCCTGACAGGTTTGGTAGGGAAAATAGAAGCTACCGTATTTTTCCGTGTATAAGACGCCCCCATGTATAAGACGCCCCCATGTATAAGACGCCCCTCACTTTTCCAACCAAGTAAGAAATCAACATTTTAAACATTTTGCTGGTTTTCCTCTTAAAATCTTCTTCTTTTTTGCATCTCAAGAAGTTGCTCTTCCTGTTTTTTCCACTGTCTGATCATACACTCAGTGGGAGGAGGTCCAAATTGTCTCTCTGCAGCTCTATTTCCATGCTGTTTTGCACAGCTGAGTACATTCAGTTTGAATTTTGCAGAATAAGACAATCGCTTACTGGTATTTATCTTTTTATTTTTTGACATCTTTATGGGCTCAGAATGCTCAAGTCCCTGTTGCATCTGGCACTCTCCACCCCAACCTCCAATTATGGCATCAGCTGACGTCAGTAACAATAAGGCTCGTGATTGGAGGAAGCCTTAGACAAGGCTTGGGCAGCTACACACCCGCAAGGCTCCCTCCTCGGCTGACTTCCATGTATAAGATGCCCCTTGATTTTCAGTCTAACAATTTTAGAAAAAAAAATAGCATCTTATACACAGAAAAATGTGGTACTCTCTATAGCTAAAGTATAAAGGATTTCACATGGAAAATAGAGGTTTACGCAACTGCAGGAAAGAATAAGGTAGGCAAAGATCGGGGAAGCTGCAACGGAACAAAGTCTACAGCCCTGGAGGATGATCTCTCAAGAGCTCACTGCAAGTTGCTGCAAACCTCAACACCTCTGGGGAGCCACCAGCGACCTCTGCCACCTACAGCACTGAGCCAGGCGACGGCAGGATCTGCCTCTGGAGAAAAATGGCCTCTTCTCGTCAACCTTCCAAATCTCACCCACGTGACTTCCTTTGGCAGACTCTAACTCAGAACCACACAGCAAGGAGGATTCTGGGAAATGCATTCTGGCTTTGTCTCTGTAATACAGAAGAGACTGGAGAAGAGGGTGATGGTGATACAGAGGTGACAACAGATGGTCCAGCTCCTAAATCATATTTTTCTTATGCGCCATATCCCAACTTTTAGCATTTTATGTTTCTTCTTTATGTACTGACGATGCTGCCTGCTATTACGAACTGAAAGGTGACCCCTTTGTCATAAATGAACTCTTTCTCATAAAAGATATCCCCATCAACGATAATTAAAAATAAACATTTAAAAGATGCCCCCAGATTAATAATTTTTCCTTATATCGTTTCTTGCATCTCCTGAGAGAGAAAACTGCTATGAAAATTTATGTAGTTTCGTGCTTTGTGGAGAACAATAATTTTGTATATGCACAAAGAGAATTACACTCATGGAAATGGAAAGGTTCTTAAAAGTCACATAGTTGGATTTCCCAACCAATATTTGAGTCTTTACAATTGGAATGATAAGTAATCACACACGTGCTCCTTACTTTTTGCTCTTGTGGCCAATGGCAGGCGTTGTTAATGTACCTCAGCACTCTTTCTGCTGCACCTGAACTCAGCCCTGGAATCTTACTCCATTCACCACTCTAGCCAGCTAGTACCAACAGTTAAGAGCATCCCTGCCAAGTGGCCATTAGCCTATTCCCCTAACATCTCTATGCAGTGAGAATGAACACATCACTTCCCAAAAGTTGCCCCTTCCATCTCTAAATAATCCCATCTGCTAGAAAGTTCTTCCTTATATGGAACTGAAATGCAAGTCCCTGTATGTAGCTTCTACCCACTGGTCCTATTCCTGAGTCCACAAGGAACAAGTCCAAATCTGCTTTCATAAACAACTCTTCCAGTACTTGAACACAAGCCTCTTCTGCTTGAGTCTTGTCTTCTTAAAGCTAATACCAACAATATGAGTTCCTCTAATCACTTCCCATGTTCCTTCACAATTCTGGTGATTCTCTGAGAGTCTTCCAGATTGTCTCAAGGTGTGGCATCCGAAAGTTTGCTCTGAATTGTCTAGTATGGACAGCTTCTACATTAGTAGCATGTATACGCAAAGTCTGTTGAGCTGCACACTATTTAGCAAAGCAGAGTCAGGCTTCTAACCATGACAGACTGGGCCAACCAATATCTGAAAGTTGTCTTTGAGACCCACACAGATCAAGTACAAATCCACTTCAAAAACAACTCTTCCAATACTTGCAGACCAATTCTTTAACCAGTCTGCCAGAACCATGTTCTAGCTACCATTCCCTGGAGCTTTTAATTTTTTTTTTTTAATGTTTCTATTGATTTTTGAGAGAAACATCAATTGGTTGCCTCCTGCATGCCCCCTACTGGGGATTAAGCCTGCAACTTGGCCATGTGCCCTGACCAGGAATCAAACCAGCGACCTCTCTCGGTCAACCAACTGGCCAGGACTCCCTGGAACTTTTGTAATCAATGAAGACGGTGTAGCTGTTTCACAGAAGGCCTATGTGCCCTCCTCTGCCTACCAGACAATTCAGACGATTTCTTGGACTAATTCTATTGGCACTTCAATCTTACTGCTATGATCCAAGTCAAGCAATAATCTAACTGGTCTCTCTGCTTTCATTGTCTCCCTATGTCTAGGCTCAACATAGCAGTCAGAGCAATACTATTAAAACATAAACCACATCATGCCACTTCTCTTCTCAAAACCTTGCACTGGTTCCCCATTTCACTGCACCTCCTTTCCCCCATTATTTGTTCACCTCCTACTACTCCACTCATTCATACAGCTCTAGCCACTTTGGTCTCCTTGTTACTTCTTCAACACGCCTGGCATTCTCCTGGCTTAGGACCTTTTCAATGGCTGTTCTTACTGCTTGGGACTCAGTATGAGTCAGCATGTTTAACTCTCTCACCTCCTTTTTATCTTTGCTAAATGTTGCCCAGACCATTCTTTGTAATTCTCCAACTTTCTTCCACTGCACCCTCACCAATACTCCCAAACCCCCTTCCCCAGGTTTTATTTTCCAGAGCACTTATGGAGTTCTAGTACAATAGATCTTTTTGTCATTACATATGCTCACTGTTCATTGTCTGTCTTCTCCTGCTAGACAGTGAGCCCCGTGGGGCAGCAATCTTTGGTCACCAATAGGCCCAGGCACTGAGAGCAATGGTCATCACAGAGCCGATGCTTGCTAAAAATGTACTGTGCACACTCACACGGAACATGTACGTCATGTCCTCATCAGCACTGGTCAATGGCTCACACCTAGGCCCCTTCCTCCAGCCAGCCTGTACTTAAAAAAAAAAAAAAAATCCTCACCCAAAGATATGGGGTTTTTTTGAATTTTGAGAGAGAGAGAAAGAGAAAAAAACATGGATCGGTTGCATCCCATATGTACTGCCCCAACCAGGGATTGAACTTAGGTGTGTGCCCTGACTGGGAATGGAATCCGCAACTTTCTGTTGATGGGATGATGCTTCAACCGAGCCCCCCGCCCAGGGCTTCTCCCCATACGGCTTTGTGCTTTCTCTCCCCGCGTCCAAACTCCTGTTCTTCACTTCTTCCCATATCCCACAAAGCCTTTTCGGACCTCTATTTCATGGTTAAGTACTCTTCCTTTCTCAGTCCCCGTGCTGAAGCCTCCTTCCTTCCTTCGGGAACGGAAATCTGGCTCTGCCCTCAGGACTCTGATTCCCCTGGATGCTTTGGAAATAGAGGCTGCTCATTCTTTGTTCCTTGGCTATCGATCTTCTTATCCTCTACGATTAAGCAAAAAGCTCTGCCCATATGAGGCTGGTACCGGCTTCTTCTCTCCGTGTAGTTGCCACCTACTGACTTCCAGGCTGCTCTCCCATTGATTGGAGCATTTGGCTCCCCATCTTCCTCCACCGCATGGCTTATCATCCTAAGAGACTATGATGCCCATGGGAATGACCCATCCTTGGCTTCCAGCTCACTAACTGGCTCAGCCACATTGACTTTCACTCACATCCATAGCACTTCAGTGCCCCCACTCACGGCCAAACCCAGACCATGTGATCACCACGATCTGCTCCGCTTTCGACATCTTCCGTCTAAATGCACCGACCTTGAATCACGATCTCCATTACTTCCACTGTGCTGGTTCTCTGGACTCATTAAAATCCCTCTTTCCCGGGCTCCTCTGCGTGATCCTTTCTTACAGCCTCATGACAGTTCTACTTCTTGACTTCGTTTAGACACCAAGACCCGACCCATCACTTCCTATAAGCAGCCACTCCAATCTTCATGGATTTCTGTACTGCTTCATATGGTCTAGTTAAGTAAATCTGAAATAATGCAACCTCCCTCCCCAATAAAAACTTAATGTAAGAATGGAAGTATAAATTCCCTATATTTAAAGAATGTCAGGTACCATCTCACACCTGTCAAAATGGCTATCATCAACAAATCAACAAATCAAAAGTGCTGGCAAGGATGTGGAGAAAAAGGAACGCTTGTGCACTGCTGGTGGGAATGCAGACTGGTGCAGCCACTGTGGAGAACAGTATGGCGTTTTCTCAAAAAATTAAAAATGGAACTCCCATTCGACCCAGTAATCCCACTTCTGGGACTATATCCCAAGAAACCAGAAACATCAATCAGAAAGGATCAGCAGATGAGTGGATTAAAAAACAGTGGTACATCTACACAATGGAATACTATGCTGCTATAAAAAAGAAGGAACTTTTACCATTTGCAACAGCATGGATGGACCTGGAGAGCATTATGCTAAGTGAAATAAGCCAGTTGGAGAAAGATAAATATCACATGATCTCACTCATATGTGAGATATAATGAACAACATAAACTGATGAACAAAAATAGATCCAGAGACTAAGAAACACTGAGAGAAGGCAGGAGAGGGGGTAAGAGATCCACCAAAGGACTTATATACATGCATATTAGCATAACCAATGGACACAGACACTGGGGCGGTGGGGGCTTATTCTGGGGGGCGGGAGGGGCGGGGAGGGGGTGTCAATCAGGGAAAAGGAGACATGTAATACTTTAAACAATAATAATAATAATTTTAAAAAAGAGAATGTCAGGAGTAAAGTCGAAGCCGGAGTGTCGGGTGAACTGTAATGAGCCATTAGGCTATTGCCACATGGTGGGGCCATTTTCGCTGATAAACAGAAATACCTGCCATTGCTCAGCACTGCATGCGCCGCGCTGCTGTTCCCGTCCAGTGGAGCTCCTGTGAGTGGCTATGAGACTAACGTGCTCTTGTTTCACACACTCTGTTATTGTAACTGGAAACATTTTCACATCCTACAACAATATCTCTCAAGCCCTCATTAAGCAGTGGTTTAGGGATGGTGCTGAAAACACAGCCCCAAATAGTGACTTTGGAAGAGCTAGTTGTGATAAAACACTACAAAGAGGCCAAACATCCACTATGATGCACTGTGCTGTTAACTTAAGACCGAATACTTAAAACACTTAGAAGGTAATGTAGGAAAAAATTAAAATATGGTAAAGTAAAAATATGGTACGATGCCGTACATTCATGCATCCCCCCAGACCATGCCCTTTACCTTTTTCCCTATGAGAAAATTAGACTTGAAGTATGCATTTACATCATGAATCTCTTCAGAAACATAGCTAACACACAATGTAGATGTCGTCTTAAAATACAATGTTCCCCACGTCTTTCATAAAAAGCTCCTCTTTCCATAGATAAACCCAAGCATACAGCAAGTAGTGTGGCGATTATGAGCATGGACTGTGGCACCAGACTACCTGGAGATGAATCAGTTCATAATTTTCTAGTTTTATGACTTGGGTAAGTTACTTACCTTCTCAGTGCATTAGTTTACTCAGCCGAAAAATGAGGACGATAATGGTACCGACCCCCACTACCTTGAAGGGGTGTTGTAAGGATCGAATAAGTTAATCTATGTAAGACACTTAGGACCCCACCCCATATTGAGTAAACACCAGGCAAGTGTTAGCCATTGTTGCAAATGTCACATCACCACCTCACCTTCCCATCAACCCTTGATGATACTTAGAAGGATGAATTTATTTCACTGGGTTAAAAAAAAATAAGTGCTCATTTATGTAAATTACTCACACTATCTGCAATGGGATGAAGATATCAGTCCTTCTTTTGCTACTTTGGGAAACTGTGAGAACCCTTCTTCATCACAGTCTGTGTATCCGTATACAGTAGAGCGGTGATATTCAGGGAGCCTTTTCTAGTGCAAGTACTGGATAAGTGACCTGATTCCGAGTAGAGCCTGCTCAGACCCTAAGGGAGAGAGTGGTGTGTGTTTCATTTGCCAGCCCTACCTTCAGCCTGTCTTTGGGCAGAGCAACAATTCCTTGCTTCATGATTTCCAGGACCCATTCCACCGAGAGCTCAGCTCCAGCCTGTAGCAACCTGGAGCTGAAGAAGGTGATCACCTGGAATGTAGAATGGAATTTTTTAAACAAGTAGATATAGGAGACGTATTTTCATGAGGTCTTTTCATATAGTGCCTTTCTCATATGGTCGCCAAGCTATCCTAACTATACGACCTGGCTTTTAACTCACTAGCCCTCCTAAATGCATCTTCTCTATAGAGTTGGATGTCTGAGTCACAGTCAGCCCCTGAATGTTCAGGGCTCATTATCCATTCTGTGAATTACGTAGGCTCCTGAATCTGCTCTTTCTTGTGCTGCCTCACCTTGCATTTGTATTTCATTTGGAGAGCAGCACCTATCAGAAGGTGGAGAAAGAAAGCTAAACCTTAAAACCTGTTAATACCGAGGCTTCATAGTAACTCTTAAAAAAAGAAAAGCGACATAAGAAAGAAATGTGAAACTAATGGCTAAAATGGTGTTTTGGGCAGTATTTATACATTTAATTTTCCCACGACACTCGTATCCTGATCACCAGGGATAATCAACAGCAAGCTATAATTACTTTTGCGCATGTCACAGCACAGCCTGAACTAAGCAGCGACATTCTGGACATAATCCTGTCCCTTAATATTTGTCACAAAACACTAATGATCTTAGCAAATCATTCAGCATCACAGTGATAACAAATCAAGACATTGTAGATCCCTTGTTACTCGAGAACATCACACTTGATTTAACCTTGTTTGCCATTTGTAGGACCGCCATATTGGCAACTGAATGGACTAGTGTGGAGTTCAGTAAGGATGGCTGGATGTGGAAATACACAAAATCTAACACGAATTTTACACTGAGCAGAGATAAAAATAGTTCTTGCCTTTACCATACTACACATCCATTATTGTTCACTGCCTCTGTTCTCTACTTATATGAAGCCATGACATTTCTTCTCTCGTTGGGTGTGGTAACCCTATTTTGTCCTGCTGCCTATTCAGCCAGATCATTTCATCTTATGAGTTAGATGGGAGGCATACGTACCACTGGCTAATAGAAATTTGGCCACTTGAAAAACACTTGTCTAACTCCTTCTGCAGAAGTTAAAAGTGCTCCAAGGTTAGTCACTCCTGTCTCAGATATTCAACATTGCTGAATGTTTTAATGAAAAATATCAACTCTCAACTCCCTGTCAGCTAAAAATAACAGTGGATTCATAGTGTCCTTTCCCAATACTTTCCAAGGTTAACTTTATGAAAAAAGAAATAGTAAAGACTTGCTTAAGCCAAAAATTTCAGGGGCATTTAGGGGAGGGAAGGTAAAGTGCTGAAAGAAGCAAAAAGTAGAGATGTTATTTATATCTCTACCATGGCATTTTTTTCAAAACATGTAAAAAGAGTTTAAAATGTTTCTGAATAAATTTCAGAATAGTGTGCCCAGCACTATTTTGGATGGCAATATTCAACAAAAAGTTGTTGGAAAGCTTGCTCATTTGGAATCTTACTTAGGTTTATCCAAGTGAATGTTGAAAGCATAGAGTTTATAATGAGAAGACCTGGATTTAAGGTCTGTCTGAGTGACTTACTAGCTAAGTGACCTTGAGCCAACCTTTTTCCTTTCATGTGCTGCTTTGCTTCAATGGGATGGTTGAAGATTTCAGATGAGATTGTGTATATGTAAATAACTCACAAGCAAATATGTAATCAGTATCTAAGACAATGATTCTTAGGCTGGGATTTGTGTTAAAATCACTTGGAAATCCTCTCTCAGCATCTAAGTTTTCTTATCTGGGATAATGGTTAAATATATTTTAGGATATCCATAATATATATATTAAGATGTGAGATTTTTCAAAGAATTGATATTACATAAAAATGTTAATGATCTAAATGTTAAGTAATATATATATGTGTGTGTGTATATATATGTCTGTGCATATGTTAAGTAAAACATATATATGTGTATACATATGTCTGTGCATATAAGATATACACACACGGAACGCAACAATTGTTATAGCAGAATAGAGGGCAAAAATAGTTAATGTTAAGGAGGTTCTATTATAGTTTTTATCAAGGTTTATTAAACTCTACATTAATACTTAAAAAAGAACCATGATAAATACCTCCATGACACTTACCAGATCAATATTTTGCATTATATCCTGAAATGAAGGATGAGTTCGGAATTGCTCAAAGAGATCTCGTTTGTAAAGCAGTGCGTACACCAGGTTTGGGTTGTGGTGAAGAGAAGTTGCCAGGCAGGAATTGATGATCTCTAACATCATTCGAATCACTTCCTCGATGACATTTAGGTCTTGTGCCTGATAAAGAAAGAAAATGCCCACACAGGGTCAGTGTTTTACTCCTTGACACAGACTTAATTGGAATGAGAGCCATAAAACTTAAGAGCCATTATGAATACTTCTGTCAGGTTCCTTTCAATAAAAGCTCTATCCCGGTTCCCAATGTCTAGCAGGGAACCTGGCGCCAGTGTGCTGCCGCCCCCCTGGCACCTTTGGTTGACTCCCGCACACAGGGATCGAGCCTGCAACCGAGGTAACATGCCCTTGACCAGAATCGAAGCCGAGACCCTTCAGTCTGTGGGTCAGTGCTCTATGCACTGGGCCAAACTCACTAGGGCTCAGATGGTATTTAAAGAAGGTTGCTATTGGATTATTTTCCATAAAGATTAAGTGAGGTAGCACTTATAAAGCCCTTAAAACAGTGTGTAACCCATGGTAAGTACCACGTGAGAGCTTTTTAAATATAAAAACAGATACATTAAAGTATTTTAAAGGATAAAAGTCATTTTAATTTTGGACATTTTACAAAAAAGAACAAAAAGTAAAAAATGCCTTTAGAAAGTTAATAAATTAATTCAATTATTATAACTGCCAATAACTTAGAAATCACATTTCTTAGTCTTAAATATAAGCCTCCAAATTCCATTTCTATTAATTTACAAAACTGGTCCTTTAAAAAAAGCCAAATTAGGTCCTTCAGAGGACAGTGTATAGGAAAATTGACTTACATTTATGGAATAACAAAGTTTTATAAAAAGACATGCTTTTAAAAACTAATTGTTTCCTCTGTACTGTTAAAACTAGCTTTGTCAGAAAGCAAATGTCATGGCTAACTGGTGGAAGAGCAACATACGTGCAGAATATTGCACTTTCTCATTTATGGTATTGTATTTTTAGAATACACAGCTTCCATTCCAGGAATGGATCCCAGGTCAAACAGACTTTGTCCTCAAAAAGAAAAACAACAACAACAACAAGAAATCCCAAACAACCCAACACACACACACACACACACACACACACACACACACACACACACTTTATTGCAGAAAATCTCAAATGTAAAGACAAGGACCCTGAGAAAATGGTCCTGTTTTCTGTGGTTCTGGTGGTTTTCGTACATGTTGGTAATGAACACCGAGCAAGTCCTGTGCTAAGTAGTGATTTCATGTCAAAGGGACAAGTTGGCAGTTGTGGGAGTATCTTACCCTGTCAACAGCGCTCATGGTTGCCTCATTATATAAACTTCCTTTTCCCTTTTAAGAGGGAATTTATACAGTTAAATAGTTTCAAATCATTTATTTTTAGTTTCCTTAAGAGAAGCATATGTATCTTGTTTGTATTAGTTTTGGGGGGATTCCAAAAGAGTTGTCTAAATTTCCTGTATTTTTAGCAGAAAATAAAACCTTCAACAAAATTAATGGGACGCTGCCCAAGTGGGGAAGCGGGGGAGGAAACGCACAGGCAGGCCTCTTTCTGAAGTTAATGTGCAAATGGCCTTCGAATCCAATCATCTGGTGATAGACCCGTGTTATCTTTAAGTTGTTAATTCACTGGCACATACACTGAAAAGCTTTGTAACCACGCTATTTCTAGCCAGAACTGGATCTGTCCCAATGTATCGAGCTTCTTATAGCAAGAACTAGCTTTCTATTACATGCAAAATCACAGCTGAAGAATAAGTCCTGTGACCAGATGAGACAATGTGTAGCCTTAATAATTCGGGGGGAAGGAGAGGGCATCAGCAAGCAGTTGTGGCCCCATCATTCTTGGGGGGGATGGGAGAATGTAAAACGATGTGCTCTTTTTCTTCCTTCCGTGGACAGGTCTTGGATGTGGCCCGCACGCCTAAACTAGAACCCTGGGAAGTCTGTTATTTAAAACACCATTACTGGTGGCAGGAAGGCAAGATAATGGTGGCTGCTAGGGGTCACTGGCTAACTTTACATGTGTTTCCATACTTGGAAAATAGCCAGAGAACTCACAAAAGAGGAATGTTCTCATTGAAATCCAACTAAGTTGCAGCCCCCAACAGTCATATCACCTTAGCAGGCGCTCACACTGGGCAGGAGGTGGGTGAGAAGAATGCTTCTCCCGTCTCCCCAGGCCCCTCCGGCAAGCAGAAGAGAGTAGGCATGCACCTGAGCCCAGAGTGTTCCAAAATTTAATATTTTGCTTTAAGAATCAGTGTTGATTTCCTTTCTCCTTCCAAATATATTAGTGTTTCATTATAAAAAGAAATATCCTTTCACTCTATAAAAAAGTAATATCTGAATAAAATAATTCTCTAGGAAGATGTATCTTTATTTATTTATTTATTTTTTGGGAAGATGTATCTTTAAAAAAAATTTGATAGTCTCCTGAGTGCCTCCCCTCGTCCCAATCTGAGCTACCAGACCCGTTCTAGTCCGAGCTCTGCCAATCACGAGCTATGTGAGCTTCGGTAAGTCACTCAACCTGAGCTGCAGTTTTTTATTTGCAAAAACAAGTGCTTATGAGATTTTAAAAATTCCCTCCTACTTGTAAGTCTTAGTTCCCATTAAGAATGTAGAAAATACTGAATTTAGAAAGCAAATTTTATTAGAGTAACCAAAAATGTGATTAATGTAGAAAAATCTTTAGGGTGACTTCAAACTTCAGTAAAACCCAGAATTTACTTTAGATGACCCCAGCACCTTAAATAGAGTTATTATTAGTTTAGAAGGAAAACCGCCAACAAGCTTTGAGAGTAAAAACATATAAGGTTAGCCCAGCCAGTGTAAGTCAGTGAACGTCGGCCCATGAGCCAAGAGGTCATGGTTCGATTCCTGGTCAAGGCACATGCCCGGGTTGTGGGCTCAATCCCCAGTGGGGGGCGTGCAGGAGGCAACTGATCAATGTTTTTCTCTCTCATGGATGTTTCCACCTCTCTATCCCTCTTCCTTTCCCTCTAAAATCAATAAAAATGTATTTAAAAAAAGTAAGTTACTGTAACTAGGCTTAAAAAACACACACATATGAAGCTAAGTCTGAAAATAATCCTTCTCTAAACCAAGGAACCTGCTGGTTCTTCTATAACTCACTGTTTTCAATGTCTGTTAATGATTTTTTATACTGTTAATGCACAGACGGGAAGTAATCTCTATAGCAGCGGTTCTCAACCTGTGGGTCGAGACCATTGGAAAACACATATAGCATATCAGATATTTACATGACGATTTGTAACAGCAGCAAAATTACAGTTATAAAGTAGCAACGAAAATAATTTTATGGTTGGGGGTCACCACAACATGAGGAACTGTATTAAAGGGTTGCGGCATTAGGAAGGTTGAGAACCACTGCTCTATAGGCTTGTATGCCATGGACTCACATCAGAGACCTGCGAGGCTTGGCGTCCTTTTTTCATTCTTTCCTGGGAAGAAAAGCCAGTGGTGCTAAGAACAGCAGTAAAGAGTCATAGACAGGGGAGCGATAACCCTGAAATTTAAATTAAATAAAAAAGGGAAAAGGAGGTGGCTGCATGCCAGTAGAGAGAAGTTGTTGGTTGGGTCCCAGCCCCAGTTCTGCCACGGACTGGCCACATCACCTTCCGGCCTCAGTGTGCACCAAGGCGCAGGGAAAGGCTCTCTGCAGGGGGGCTCTGCGAAGGGCCCACACTGGCTTCTGCTTGGGATGTGGAGTGCAGCGTGCCTCTCCCGCCTCCCCAGCCGGAGAAGCCAGCTAGGTCAGTGAGTCGTCAGTCATCCTAAAGCCACCAGGGACGGAGGATGCTGCTGCCAGGCAATCAGTGCAGTGCAGTGCCCCAGGGACACGTCCCTCCAAGGAGAGAAGGAACACAGCACTCCCTCGCTTCTGCAGAGCACAGGAGGAAGCAGTGGTTCCACAGGCGCGTGGAAGAAGTCAGCTAATTTCAATGAATTCCTTTTTAAAATACATTTTTATTGATTTCAGAGAGGAAGGGAAAGAGAGATGGAAACATCAATGATGAGAGAGAATCACTGATTGGCTGCCTCCTGCACACCCCCTACTGGGGATTGAGCCCGCAACCCCAGCACATGCCCTTGACAGGAATCGAACCTGGGACCCTTCAGTCCACAGGCCGACACTTTATCCACTGAGCCAAACCGGCCAGGGCAGAATTCTTAAAGACTAATGGGGTCCAGAAAGATGGAGCTGTAGCTACAGTGGAGTCTGCACTCACTTAAAGCTCTTTTCCACCAGCCTCCACCAGAGAACAGTAGCTGAGGGTCAACACCATGACATGTGCGGTGTCCTAAGCGTTGGGAACAGGTACCGAGCATATAGGTAAGAAGCAGTTCTTACTCGTATTTCACCTTGAAGTTCTAACATCCTGTAAGGCAGACATGTCTCAAAAAAGCTTTTTTTTTTCTTCTTCAAAATATGTAAGAAATGTAACATTTGAAAAAGGGAACAAAAACTTATCGTTTTTACTTGGAAATAATATTGCAAATATAATTGAGGGATGCTGAACCTCAATCTAGATACCAAAAACGATTTTCATGGATTCAAATCAGGAGCAATTATTCTGTATATTAAAGAATCCCTGGCTTTACAGAAAATTGGCCAGAGTGTAGAAGAGGAATTCTGTGGCACAGCAGTTAACAGCCCAGGCTCTGACCTTGATCCAGTCAAGGTCAATGGCAATGAGGGTGACTCAGTCTACTGCTATAACCTGATTGGCCTTTGAATCTTGTTCTACTATTTACTGCTTATGTGACCTTTGGAAAAATTCTAAACCTTGATTTCTTTATCACCAAAATTGTTACAGCAGAGTGGAAACAAAATAATGTCTATATAAAACACCTACCCCAATGCCTAACATGCAGTAACAGCTCGAGAAATTGTTGCTCTTACTAGTAAAAGCAATAGTAATAATGAATGAAAGTTTCCTACTAGATATTTATGTACTTGGGAGATATGTTTATATTTACTCTATCAGGCACTAAGTCAAACAATTATGTTTTCTGACTTGAATTTTTACGTCTATTTAAAGAGAAGTGCTTCCATGACATTGAAATTTAAGTTTTAGAACAGGTTTGTGTATTACAATGAAATGCACTGAACTAATGGCAAATCTGAGCTCTTTTTAAAAAAAAATATATTTTATTGATTTTTTACAGAGAGGAAAGGAGAGGGATAGAGAGTTAGAAACATCGACGAGAGAGAAACATCGATCAGCTGCCTCCTGCACACTCCCCACTGGGGATGTGCCTACAACCAAGGTACATGCCCTTGACCGGAATCGAACCTGGGACCCTTGAGTCCGCAGGCTGACGCTCTATCCACTGAGCCAAACTGGTTAGGGCAAATCTGAGCTCTTTAAGAACTTATACGCTATTGTTACACTAAAATAGCTCATCTCCCTAGGAAATATGATGTTAAAAAGTATTCCAAGTCTAATGCTGAATATCCGTGACCGTTGACTAAAGACAGTTGATTTGAAACCCACTGCATCATAATCATATTCCACATAATGACCAGTTGCTTAATGACTGGGACCAATGCCTACACATTTTGTCCAAACAACTGCCATTGCTCATGATTCAGTCAAGGTCAATGGCAATGAGGGTGACTCAGTCTGCTGCTACAATTAGAGCAAGGGATCACTTGAAGAAGTTGCCATGGAAACTGTCTATCGCCCAGCAATGACAATTCAAAAATTTTGAGAGGCAATCCTGTATTAAATTTGCAATTTATTTCTTGTGGCAGAAACTAATTTTAAAATCAGTTTGAAGGTCCTTAAAGTAATGGAGAATGCTTATTACAGAAAGAGTTACTAAATGAGACATCTTCAGTCTAAATGTCATTGGAGTTATATTTTCAAAAGCTTCGAATGCACCCCAAAACATATAAATAACCCAATTTTTATCTTGTTATTGTTTGTGATACAGGGTTATAAAATAAAAATGTTTCATTCATTATCATCTATTTAAAAAATATTTTTATAGATTTCAGAGAGGAGGGGAAAGGGAGAGAGAGAGAGAAACATCAACGATGAGAGAGAATCACTAATGGGCTGCCTCCTGTACGTCCCTACTGGGGATTAAGCCCACAACTCGGGCATGTGCCATGACCAAGAATTGAACCGTGACTTCCTAGTTCATAGGTTGATGCTCAACCACTGAGCCACACTGGCTGTGCTATCATCTATTTCTGTATTTCTATCATATGAAATCAGTTTTGGGGAATGGAACTTAGCATGTGTAACATTTATAAGGGTCTGACTTAAAATGACTCACCTTAGGATCATAGTTTAGCAACCAATGAAGTCATGAGTTGGGGCTGCCTGTCAATTTTACTATTTTTGGGGGTAAGAAAAAGATGCCTAATTTTATTTTGTGGATTTTTCTGAACAAAAGTTTGTAGAAACAACTATCAATATGTAAAAGATAAAATGTAATGTAGCATGAATAAAATTCTTCTTTTAAAGGCAAAAAGTTGATATTAACACAGAAATACAGAAAAAAAGCTATTAAAAGAATCTCTTCAAAATCTAGTTGGCAGGAAGGACTATAATCCCCGCCTTTCCTTTCTTCTACTGCATTCTTTATTCTACTTGTATCAATTTGGGAATAAGGAAAAGATTTTGTTACAAGAACGATATGAAAAACAATCAAAACACATTTAGGCATACACTGTAATAAGAAAACTTGCAAGCACTAGTATAAATGGCAACAAAGCTAAAATTCACTTGGTAGTCTTTTCATAAAAGTGATAGTACAAGGAAGTACTATAACGAAGATGCAGCTTTTTCTACAATATGTAGACAATTAAGTGACAATTTAATGATAATTCTCTTTGGTCAGCTGTCCTATAAGTCACAGACAGTTTTGGTTTTTCTTTAGGGAAAGGAAATTCATGGTTTCCTGAAGGTCCAAAGTCAGAGTTGTTATTAGACATTCACCAGCTCATGTGGCATATGTGAATCACAGATATGAGGTGCATCAGAAAGATCGCACGGGGAGTCAGGTGAACACAAAATCTCAAATACCAAACAACAACAAATGGCAGTATAAAGTCAACTTTAGAATATACAGTCATCCCGCAGTATCCGCAAGGGATTGGTTCCAGGATCCCTCCAACCCAGGATACCAAAATCTGTGGGTGCTCAACTCCTTCATATAAAATGATGAAGTATTTGCATATAACCTACACACATCCTTCCATATACTTTAAATTATCTCTAGATTACTTATAATACCTAATAAAATGTAAATGCTACACAAATACACTGTAGTGTTACACTGTGTTGTTTAGGGAATAATGACAAGGGAAAAAGTCTGTACATGTTAAGTACAAACAAAGCCAATCATTGCAGGCCCAACTACATAGCACACATCAACACGTTAGCTCCCACCCCCTAAATATTTCCCACCTGAGGTTGGCTGTGAAACCTGTGGGTATGGAGGGCCAGCTGTAGTTGCTTTCTTAATAAAAATGCCTCTCCAAGCAAATTTTTTAGAAAGCAGTTTTTTTTCCTTGTATGTGTCTGATTTATATTTAGGAAGCATGTTGTGACATTATTTGAACTAATTTACTGGTTATTATTCAGCAGTCATTGTTAACTCTAACGCTTTGGTATGCCAACAAGCCAAATAAAAGGATGATTATAACTTTCTTAATGACTTCAACTTTATGTCAATTAAAATTTGAATAAATTGGATGAGGAAGCAGACATGTTGAGAAAAAAATACAAAAACTGAAAGACAGACAAATAAAGACAGAGGGAGAAACTAAAAATGCATTAACTGTGCAAACAAAAAATAGCTACAAAATGCCTTTTACAAAAGGTCTCAAAACAATTGCTCTCTGAATACTCCATATACTCCTAAGAGCTTTGGGAACAGCAAAAATACGAACACCCACCCAGTATTCTGTGCTCCCTGTAATTTAGGGGCAGTGGTAGGTCTTGTTCAATGTACTTCAAGGAGCTGGGTAAGTTTGTTTTTGTTTTTTAACTCCTTCAGGTTACCAGGCTAACTGATGCATTTAAATCCTCCCCACAGCTACCATTAGCCAACACGACATCCCAGATGAAATCTGTCATGTCAAATACTGAATGACGGTGTTATGAAAAGCACTGGATGAAAGCAGTGACCAATGGACACAGTCCCTGCCTGGGTGAGGTTCAGAGTGAGTCCAGTGGGAGAGACTGTCAATTGTGGGAAATGCTGTGAAGGCAAAGGAAAGGGAGAACAGGGAGGTTCAGTAAATGCAGTGTAGACCGAGCGAGACCTGAATAAAGCAGCACAGGAAGTAGCCTGCTGAAGACAACACATTACAATGCTTTTAAGGGTTCGGTCAGTGTCATTAGAGACTTCCAATTAAATAAGGAAAATATCAGAAGAAGAAAATGCCCAATTGTGGAATGCATAATTTATTAGCAGTTTTAGCCAATCTCTCTTGAACTACCAAAAGTCAGACTATGCTTAATAGGGTGCGGGTGCCAATGAGCCCCAAACTTTACAGGCTAAGACTTGGAGAATAATATACTAAACTCATTTTTGAAAATGATCCCAAATATTTATTATACATAAGGTTTCCTGTTATTATTTTTCTTTTTTCTAAACTTTTGTCTTAATTTTATCAAAGTAACAAATGAGTATAATTTAAAAGTCAAGAATACTATTAGATTTGAAACAAAAAAAGGGCGGTCCTCGGGACCAATCTTTTCTTTCCCCAAACTCCCACTCCCCAGAGGCAAATATTTTAGCTACTTCCTCCTACATCTGTCTTCTTATTCTGAAATAATGTGTGTTAGTATTTTTTAATTTTTAACTTTCAACTATCTATTGACTTCTCAAAAAATGAGACTTTTCCTCTTCTAAATTAATTTTAGAATCAGCTTAAATTTTCCTAAATTTACTATACTGTGAAAGTATCCATTTTTTAAACCACCACATGAAGAAGACAACTAAAAAGAAATATATCTCTAAAGCTAAAATGCTAAAAGAAATGAAACCAAGATTTAACCGGGAACCTGAGAGTAAGATCATGACTCAAATCTGAGCGGTACTTTAAGACAATGGCAGTTAACCAAATCCTCTTGTATCTGAACACCTTCTCTGCAAAAATGCAGGAGAGCGAATAGTAATTTCTCACACTTTGTTACTAGAGTAAAATCTGAGACTATATGAGCTGGAGTGCTTTCCAGAGCACCTTCTGAATTCAGTTAGGCCTCTCTGAACCGTCCCCCACGGCCATTCCCTTGACGGACACATTCACTTTGTACCTCTCAGAATATGACGACCTTAGGTGGTTGTTTTATTCCTTTTCTTTTTCTCTTTTGTTTTCTTTCCTTTCTTTACAGGAGTCTGGCATTCCCAATAGGCACAGCAGTGATCCTGCTGGCGTTCTCTCTTGCTCCTGTGTTATTACATTTAATTTGTGTGCTTTTATAACTTTGTACTGACGCCCACAGGCTTTGGAACAATGGGTACCCATTCAATAAATCCAAGAAATAAATGACTTGCTGATTGTAAGTACTTTGAAATCAGTGGACAGAAGGATCTACATAAGTAATATAACAGTGAGGACAGTAGGATGAAAAATTGAAAAGAAAAAAAACAATCTAAAGCTTTTACAAAAGGCCAGAGTGCGCGCGCGCGCACACACACACACACACACACACACACACACACACACGCTGCCATCCTTTGTTACACAGCATCCATGCTCCTCTTTTGTACTCAGTTCTCAAAACCTCTTCCTCTATATTTTTTGAGAGGAAAATGGCAAACATGCTAAAATACATTACACATGCTTTCAAGGAGTATTTCCTTTGAACCATGGATGGGATGGTGAGTTCAAAGCTTATTATATAATGTAAGAGACACTTACATATATCATGCAATCTAATGGAAATAATTCCAGGGCTATGATGAGGCCATTTGGAGCTTCCTATAATCTGAGTTTACGAATACACTTTGACTTTACTTCTATTCACTTGGTTTACTAAGTCTGACTTAATTTAAAATGTGAGAGACATACAGATTTCAAGAAAATTAATCAGAATATTTAGCTACTCGAGGTTTATTATTACAAATTATTAATTAAGGTACTGGTATAAAACTTGCATTTTAAACAAGCTTAACTCATTAGTCCACACGAGAACTTCAGAAAGCTAGGGATGCTACAAAGCAGGAACAGGGACACAGACATATTCAAAAGTAAGAAAGGCTAAATAGAAGATTGAGAAAAATTAATTTTATACTTTCTTTCCTAAACTTCAATTTAAAAAATCAAATCCCTGAAAGTATCTTTACATGATTAATCAACTACCTGTCTGTTTATACTATTCAAAAAAATTCCCATTTTTACATGCACAGATACCACCTCTGTTTGGCCAAAACTAGTGGATATATTTTAATCCTCATCTCATCTTCAATTTTCAATCCATAGTTGTTTTAGCATTTTTTCCTCTTTAAGGCATGCCCATCTGACACCAGGCACTTGGGGAATCCCCAACTCCCCTGTTACAGCATGTCCTCTTCTACCCAACTTCTCAGAGCTCTGGGCTGATTCTTCCCTTCCTCTCATGCCACTTTCTCTCTCATCATGCTCTCATCAATTGCCATGACTTTGAATATCTTATTCAGGTTGATGACACCTACCAACATTTCCATTTCCAGTACTTCTCTGAGTTCCAAGCTACTATCATCTCTCACCAGGTTGGATTAAATGGCTTCTCAGTCTCAACTCTTACCTCTTTAAATCACTTCTCCATAATACTTTTTCAAAGGTACATCTGTTGTTCAAAACCCTTCAATAACTATATGCCAAGCTATATGAATAAGATCACAGATCCTTACAATGAATAGCCCACCAGGCCTGGTGTAGCCAGACACTGACCTATACCTCCAATCTCATTTAATGCTACTCTTTCCAATACATTTGGCCTGGTTTCAGTTTGAGGAATAAGCAGAGCTCTGTCCTGCCTCAGGGCATTTGCTGTTTAAAACACTCAGTCCCTGCTCTTCCTCTGGCTGACTCTTATTCACCCGCCAGGTCTTAGTTAAATGCCACTTTCTCAAAGAGCAAATACCTCATCTTCCTACACCCCAAAATCTAAATTAGAATTCTCAAAATTCTCCTGCATTATGTCACAGTTATTTTCTCTAGACGTATTTATAAATTTGTATTTATTTGCTTGCTAAAGGATTTTTCCCCCTCTACTGACTCTCTGAGGCGAGGCAGACTCCATGTCTGTTCATTCATCACTGTATGCTCAATGCTCGCAGCAAACATGACATGAATAAAATCGTGTATTTTGAATGGATGATAGCCTCCTTGAATTTCTGCTGTTTCCCTTTTGTATCTACTGCATTTAATCTTATTTAAAATCTAATAATAAGTAATTAATAAGAGGACTGTTGTGCTTATTTTCAGATATGGAAATTGAAACTAAAAAAGATTAAGTAGTCACTTTCATTATATTTCCAAGATCAGTTCTAAAGTATTTCTGTTAGAGGCAGACCTCATTTCTTGAATTAAATCTCTTGTACTTTGTCTATTTGCATCTGATACCTAACAAGTCCTTTTAGGCACAGGATTTTCATGTTACTGGGCATCACTATTCCAATTACCTTTAATTTGCCACATCACCAACAACAGAGCACTCCATCATTCCTCTCAATAGAAAGGTGATAAGGCTCCATTTATAAACAAAGAAGAGATATATGATGAACCTTCAAAAGTTGAGAGAAAGATGCAATTAATAGTATGTTCTAAAGCCCATAATTAACTCAGAAATAGATTATTCTTATGTTCAGATAAATTCTGCCCAGGAAGAATATATGAAAAATTTTGTCTTACCTTCCATTATTGTTATGATAGATATGTTTGAATGAATATAATCATACTATGATCATATCCATTATTTAGTGAAAACTTACTATGATCAAGGCATTAACTAAGAAAGTTATATGTATAATCACTAATATTAAATTCAACTCTACAGATTAGATATCTTCATTTGATAGGTAACTGAAGCTCAGAGAGCAACAATAACTTCTCTAAGGTCACTAAGTATTTACCAACCAAGTTAACACTGAGTCTAACCTGCAGTGTAAACTGATTCCATTATGCTACTAGGCACTGGAAAAAGACTTTTAATTGGTCTTTATGAGTTTTTAGGGATGGGAGAATAAAGGACATATTTTCCTATCATTCAGGTGGTAGAAGATGTAGCAGTAGTAACAATGGCCAATAACATTTACATAGCACTTGTTATGTGCAAATATTGCACTAAGTGCTTTCTGTGCATTCTCTCACTTAATTCTTACAACAATCCCATGGGCAAGGCATTATTGCTTTTATTTAAGAAATGAGAAAACCAAAAATCCGAGGGGTCACATGAAAATTAAATCTAGTTTTTCAGATCCCACTGTTCATACTTTTTAACACCGCCAACAAAAATTGTAGTAAAAGACACATGACATTTTCTTTAAAAAAAAAAAAATATTTTATTGATTTTTTTTACAGAGAGGAAGGGAAAGAGATAGTAAGAAATATCAATGAGAGAGAAACATTGATCAGCTGCCTCCTGCACACCTCCTACTGGGGATGTGCCCGCAACCAAGGTACATGCCCTTGACTGGAATCAAACCTGAGACCTTTCGGTCTGCAGGCCGATGCTCTATCCAACTAAGCCAAACCGGTTAGGGCGACACATGACATTTTCCACCAGTCCAGTGGTGCTAAGTATATTCACACTGTTGTGCAATTTCATTATCCTGCTTTATTTTCCCATGGGAACTTTTAATACTTCATCCATTTACCTGTGCCTGCAATCATTATACATCTCTCTTTATTAGAATGCAAGCTTCATGAGAGCAGAAATTTTTATCTTCAATGAAGTCTTTACACAGAGAAAAAAGTGCCTGATAAAACAGTAGTTGTTCAGCCCAGCCAGTGTGGCTCAGTGGTTGAGTGTTGACCTATGAACCAGGAGGTCATGGCTCGATTCTTGGTCAGGGCACATGCCCAGGTTCCAGACTCAATCTCCAGTAGCGGGTGTGCAGGAGGCAGCCAATCAATGATTCTCTCTTATCATTGATATTTCTATCTCTCCCTCCTCTCCCTTCCTCTCTGAAATCAATAAAAATATATGGAAACTTAGGACTTGGAGTTGGTAATGAGCTAAAGTACTACTAATAATGAAACAAAAGTTACTCTTGTTCCAATCTGAAGTCACGGACCAGTATGAAAGATAATGCCTGGTTATTAAAGGCTCAGGACTTTTTAGGCTTCAAACATGACCCTTAAAAAGGATAAGTTATTAATTCAATCACTCAACTCATCAACGAGCACTGTCCATTAAAGGAAAAAAAGGTGTTTCAGAGCAACCCAATACCCTCCTCGTGACCTCAGTCAAAATACAAACTGGAGACCATAGAAAATACCAAGTGAGAGATTATAGGTGACCCAAATGCACGAAAATAGCTAACCATGCCTGCCCTTCGATTATCAAACAGACATGCTAATTTCACTTCTGTGGTGCCAAGTATATTTTAGTAAAGAAATTTAGTTCTTACATGTCAACTCTCCAAAAATAACTGCTCTGTTGTAATAACAAATCAAGAAAACCAATATACTCCAATCATGGAATAGCCTCGAACAACTGTCAAAGCAAAAACTTACTTGTTCCCAAAATAGGGTATACCACTTCTCATGACATCTCACACATCAGAGCTCAAATAACTTATGAATAAATTTAGAAACAAGTTAGGCTTAACTTTATCTATTGTTCATTGAATCTTCTAATAATACCAGAAATTTAGGTAAACTCATGCTCTCATGATCATATTTTTTTGCATGCATAAGGTGATCTCCAAATATTCTGACATGGATTCTTAAGAATTTTTCAGAGATCCCTGAAATTTCCAGAAAAACAGATAGAGCTGAATTCTCCAATACAATTTGTTTTCAGAAATTAAATCAACTAAGGAAAGAGTTGTATTTCCATTCATACACTGAGTAAGATTACTGTTTTTTGGGGGTCTTATCTGGAGAAACTAAAAGTGCCATTTTAAAAACATTTGCAGCTTTGACTATAATCAACTGTAATAATAAGATACCAGCTCAAAAAATTCTTTTCATTTAAACCTCTTTTGTAATACAGCTTTTTAATAACCCTCATAATAGCCGAATTAAAGGACCCCAACAGAAATCATTCATCCCACATAAAACAAACATTGCTTTTTCTTCTTAGCTTTGTTTTACAAGCTACATTATTTCCAGATGACGCTTGAGGGGACTATGGTTTCAAGAATTAGATGTTTAAATAGACAGCTGCTTTCTATTTGCCATGTAAATCAAGGATATATCAAAGAAAATTCCAAATAGTAGACTTCTTTCCTTCCTATTAGGAACTACAAACTCAGGCAGAATGGGAGAGAGAGGGAGAAATAATCAAAATTTGAGCAAACAGAAAATTAAAACAATGGTTTCTTAAATAACAAAGAATTTGAAAAAAATCTCTGTTTTAAAAAAAAATTAGCTCTACACAGTAGCAGGTTAGAATTTTTTTACTAGAATGAGAAGGGGGGCAGGGGGAAGAAACCGTGATCACTGGTTTTTACAAATTTATCACACACTGCTACTGAATTTAATATGCATGGGTTATTTCTTTCTGTATTCTTTAAACTTCACTTAGAACATTAATTAATCATTGCCAGATTTCAATGCAAACACATCCTATTTCCTTTTATAAGCCAGAGGAAGCAACATAAAAGTTATTTAAGTATTTTTAATGATAATTAAAAAAAAAACTCTTTAGAAGAATATTCTGCCATACTCTGTAAGAAGGGACAAGACAAACTTCCTCTTCGGGAATAAAGAAAGACCAATATTCTTTCCCTCAATTGAGGTGTGCTTTTTAAGAATGAAGGAGTAATAATAATTACTATTATTTTAACAAGAGGGGAGTAAGCCCTCCAACTAAAAACTGTCCTCACAAGCATTCTTAGAAACTCTCTGGAATTCCTCGTTCAGAAGTGCATCCAAAGCCAAGTTATAATACAACCAAGAAAACCAGTCTTATGTTTAAGTCAGGCCTGGTTTTTAATTAGGAAAAAAAGGGGCAGGGTGGGTGTGGAGCTTGCTCACTTGCCACAGGCTTTATTTATTTGAATTTTGAAATCAATTGTATTAAAGAACAAACTTCCTGGGACCTAATCAATGTGGGGCTTGGGATCTATTTAAGTTCAAAGCAGTTGTGTTCCTTAGGGGTGTTCACCAACCTTATTCACCATATTAGGCTGTTAGTTTGTTTTTTACACTAGTTTCTGCATTATTAAAGAACTAGAAAAACCTTGATTTAAATTTCATGATCCTCCATGGAGAATTGGCTGATTCTAGGGCTGGAGCAGGGGAAATACAAGATGAGTTGGAACATCTTGAGGATCTAATAAAAATAAATTAAAAAAGAGAGAAGGAAGAAAGTGAAGGAGGAAGAGAAGAAAAAAAAGATAGGTGCATCTTCAAAGGGCAAAGAACACAACTTGAAAGAGCTTCCAATGGCCCAAGTTGGAATTATGTACCAATGAAATAATAGTCCTGGTTTATAAAACAGGGAATAAAATTAGTACCCAAGAGTCCATACTGATATAAATAATAACTGTCTAAGTAAACACGTGGGGAGAGGTGCAAGTCTCCTTGCAGAAGACTTCAATTAATAAAAGTAGGAGAAATCAGAAAATAGAAAATCATTAATAAATCAGTAAAATATGCTGCAGGCAAGACTGATCAAAGGATGCTAAAATATGTGGGGAAATGTTTAAAGAGAAACAGGATCTTATTGGCATAATCTCAAAGGTATCTCCCCAAAATATATAGTAACTCAAAAGGGAAAGCTGGCAAGTTCACAGTGAAGAAACTTGGCAGATGTCACCCTAGTGAGGTGTTCAAGGTAAACACAGGTGAACATCACCAGTAATACCAACATCATGGATACGATTCACTGAGAAGGGCATATCACCTTTGTAGTATCCTTCCCAACAATGCATACTGTCAGATGAACCCAAGTTGAGGGACATGGTACAAAATAACTGATCAGTACTCTTCTAAAGTCTCAAGGTCATGAAGGACAAGGAAAGACTAAGGAGACTTGACAACAAAATGCAATGTGGGATCCTGAATTGGATCCTAGAAAAGAATAAGGGCATTGGTGTCAAAGCTGGCAATATTCAAATGAGATTTGTATTTTAGTTAACAGTATTGTACCAAGGGTAATTTCTTAGTTTTGATAAATGTTCTGTGGTTATATAAGACATTTCTAAAAGAGAAAGGGTATATAAAAATTATTTAAAACTGTTCTGTAAGTCTAAAATAATCTAAAAATAATGAAAGAGGAAGAAAGAAGGGAGGCTAAAGTAAATTGTGTGTATACTTAAAAAAGATTTCAAGATCTATATCTATGAAGAAGAATATTAATGTAAAAACTACAAAGTTCACTCATTTGTGGAATATAGTGAACAACATAAACTGATGAACAAAAACAGATCCAGAGACAGAGAAGCATCAATCAGACCGTCAAACCTCAGAGGGAAAGTAGGGGAGGGTGGGGGGAAGGGGGAGAGATCAACCAAAGACTTGTATGTATGCATATAAGCCTAACCAATGGACACAGACACCAGAGGGGTGAGGGCATGAGTGTGGGGGATGGGTGGAGGGGCAATGGGGAGGATAAGGACACATATGTAATACCTTAATCAATAAAGAAAGAAAACTTAAAAAAAACTATAAAGTTCTACTTTCTTTACCCTTCAGTCTGACTTTCCACAGGTCACCACTATTTAATGGTTTCCTGTACATTATTCTAGAAAAATTAAATGCATATTTTTAAACAGACATGTACATTAACCTACATACCATAATGTGTGGGTTTTTAAAAACTGATTTAAGTGTTATATCTTTTCATATAAAGCCATATAGACTAATTCACTTTTAAAAAAATGGCTGCAGAATATTGTAATGAATGAATATGTACTTTATTCAGTCTCCTACTGATGGGTATTTTACTTGTTCCCTTTTTTTTTTCTTTTTGCTCTCAAACGAGGCTGAAAAATACACATACCTTTGTATAACTGCGTATCTAACTGACTAGCAGTTTCTAAAGTCGAGTCAATCTACAAGAAACATGTTTTTCTTCCTTGAAAATATTAAGTTTTTCAAAGTATAAGATTTATTTTCCTACATTTACCCTCATGCCATAATGCCAGCCAAGCTGATGTCTATCTGCTATTACATTCAACAAATAGTACTTGTTTTTTCTCGTGCTCCAAGTACTACCTTTTTTTTTTTAGACTATTTAAGAAAAAAAAATTTTTTATTTCAGAGAGGAAGGGAGAGGAAGAAAGAGATAGAAACATCAATGATGAGAGAGAATCACTGATCAGCTGCCTCCTGCACGCCCCCAACTGGGGATCGAACCCACAACCTGGGCATGTGCCTTTGACTGGAATCGAACCCAGGACCTTTCAGTCCACAGGCCAACACTCTATCCACTGAGCCATACCAGTTAGGGCCAAGTACTACCTTTTTCTTAAATGGCTTCCTCGAGATAAAATGCACACACCATAGACTTCACTGAATTAAGATGTACAATTCAATGGTTTTTAGTACATTCACAGAGTTGTATAACTACCCCTACAATCTAATTTTAAAACATTTTCATCATCCCCAAAAGAAAACCTGTACCCATTAGCACTCACTCCCCACTCTGAACCATCTACTATTTATCTCTGTAAGATTTGCCTATTGGCCTCTTGTTACTGGCTTCTTTCACTTAGCATGGTTTCAAGGTTTATCCATTTGAAGCACGCATCATAGTTCATTACTGTTAGTATATGTGTTGCTGAGTGAGCATATTTCATTCCTTTTTATTGTTGAATAATATTCCATTGTATGGATGTACCACCTTTTATTTATCCACGGACCAGTGTAGACATTTGGGGTGTTGCGATTTGGGGGCTATTATGATTAACAGTGCTATGAACATTCACATTTTTGCATGGACATATGTTTTCAATTCCTTAGGGGTATTTATGACCATATGCTGAGTCATATGGTTATTCTTTGTTTAGTCTTTTGAGAAACTGCAAATTGTTTTCCAAAGCAGCTGCATAATTTTACATTCTCACCAGCAGTTATATGAGGATTCTAATGTCTCCATACCCTTACGTGTGATTATCTGCCTTTTTGATTACTTACTGTCATCCTAGTGGGTGTGAACTTCATTATGGTTTTGATTTGCATTTCCCTAATGGCTAATGATGTTGAGCACCTTCTGATGTACTTACTGTCACTTGTATGTCGTCTTTGAGAAATGTTTATTCAGACCCTTTGTCCATATTTTTTAATGTAGTAAAGCTTTATTGCCGCTTTGCATCACAGTTCAACATACCCAGTTTGCCTTCCATGAGATGATTTTAAGACCTCAGGATCTCCCTCCCACTGGATTTCCCGCATTAGATAGCAGATGATGAGGGGAAGGAAAGTGTGGAAGATGGTGCAGTGGTTACAGCAATTCCACCTACATTCCCCCACTGAGAGCTAGTCAGACATTCCCCTTCGCCCCCTCTTCCCCCATCCCCTGCCCCCTGTCAAGATGCAAGGGTGTTGGAAAATGTTGCTTAGCTTTGTAATAAGGAAAGGAAATGGGTCTTTCTGATTCTGGCTCTTGCTCGTTCTGGCTTGTGCCTTTGCATTTCATTGCTTGGAATGAAATGGGAGAGTGTGTCCTAAGGAAAGATTAAAAAATCCTTTGATGATCAAAGGGCAATAAATACAATTTGGTCCCGTATGGTTCCACCTAGAATACAAGTTAGATTCTTCTAATCTCATATAGTTGCTAAGGCGATGGTTAGAAATTAGGAAAACAAAGCTTATGACATTGTGACAATATTCATAATTAAAAACCATGCTTATAGTTTAATAAGCAAGTATAACTCATTTATTATTTTCCTTTTATTTTCTATATTGAGGTTCTATTGTATATGATCAGAGTTTTGAAAAAAAATGTTGAAAGAGTCTTCTTTAACAATCCTCTGTCCCTTTAGTCACTGAATTAAATTTTATGAAACCCTGATATAAAGACACTGAAGCTTAGCCAAGTCAACTGAACTTCACTTGCTTCCTAAACACCTTTACTGCCCCATCGAGCCTGCAGAGCCAGCCATCACTCTCTGCAGTGGGCATTCTCTCACCCCACAGAGGACCTGAGTGCAATTAGTATTTCCCTTACGCAGCCAGGGCATTTCCTCCTTATCTACAACTTGGTGGAAGGCTTGAGGTTTCCCCTGACACATTCACGCAAACATGGTTGTACTAGAGTAATAATACTAATGTTTTTGTAACTGTTATTTGCTTTCTATGTTGTTACTCAATTGGCTTGTGAATTATACAGTATAATGAGAATAAACATTTTCTTAATAAACTCAGAAACCTCTAGGTAGACTGAAAGTACTCTATGTACTACAGTGAGAAGAAAAACACATCCTTATTTTAAGCACTTATTCAAAATCTGTGCTAATATAGTTTATCCAATCCTGGTGTAGAAAGTATACATCAGGGAACCCACGGCTGCCTTAAGACCCTTTCATTTTTCCATTTTATCACCAGGACACAGAATTTTATGCGGTTGTTGGTTGGCAAAGACACTTAAGTAAAATTTCTGGGGAAGAAGAGGGAGGAACATGTTTTATTTCCCAGTTAATGACCAATTTAAAAGAGAATGACAATGAAAACATGGTTTCAAAGGTGTAAAACACTTATTCATAGTGTTTGAGCAATGGGAATGGTGAATAAAAACACACACTGAGTTATCACAAAAGAAAACATATGGCAGCGCTTACTTTTAAGGTTGCTGTTTTCTTCAATCACCTTCAGATCAGTGGCAGGAGGAGTGACTTAGCTATCATCACCAGTACTGAATCAGTGGTACCCACCCTCTTTAATTAACTCGGAGGAAAGGCAGCAAATTCAAGTTCATATTAAAATTAGGATTGTTAATGACAGATTCCAAATGGAATTTTCCCAGTACTTCCAGGAAGCAGATGCTTTAAGAAATTCATGTTTACTTAGTGAAAATTTCATGCAAGAAGAAAATAGTCAGTGACTTTAAAAACTGTGATGTTCAATAGGAGAATTCATGTCTGCTAGAGTTCAACATCCCCTCGTTGCACCATCACCTCCATAATTGGCAAATACTATGAAATATAACCCATTTTCTCAAAGAAATATCATTTTATGGATTCTTATTCGAGGAGAATGCTGCTAGGGCAATCTCAAGAGTATATACATTTTTTTGTGTGGAATAACAACAGAGAAATACTACGTAAATCAAATGATAATTGTACAAAACATTTATAGATGAACCAAATTCAAACTCCTAATAAACACAATCCCCACTGCCACTCTGACCTTTATGGGTTTCCAAGCAGCCATTAAGAAGAAACAGTTTTCTTATAACAAGTCATGGCAAGGATAGAAGTAAGTGAGCTATTATACTAATTTTTTAAAACTTGAGAATATTCAACTAACAGGAAAATCTTAAAAGATAAATGTTTTGTGTGTGAGAGAGAAGTACTTTGGAATTATAATCTTATAATCTTAATACCTTAATGGGATGACAGATCCTATCACATACACACACACACACAAAATAAATAAATAAAGGAGAAGAAAAATAGCCCCAGTCAGGCTGTGGCTGCACACAGCTATCTCTGTTTATCAGCGACTGCTATCCGGACTGGGTGCTGTTCCCACAGTCTCATATCAGCACAACCATTTAGAAATGAAACAAACCACAGGAAACAAGCAAAACAACTCTCTGGCTGTCTGGTATGCATCGCCACTTCAAAATCAGAATCTAAAAATTCTCTCATAAAGTTTCTAAATATCAACCCATTAGGTTGTTGTCTGGGGATTCAGAGAGGTCCTATTAGATAGAGCTTGATGAACTACTTCTGTGGTTTATGACAAGATAATTTTTAGCATCCTCCACTACGCCATGTTCCAAAATACAAGAAATGTCACAGATAGTGGCACTGCCCTATCTGTGAACTCATAATGCATTCTCCTTCCTATTACTATATAACGATTCCATCCTCGTCCTTAAGGACGAGGTCAGGTGGTATCATGTTCTTCATCTTTAAAGTGGAAGAACCAAGGCAGATGTTCCTGCTGCTCTCTGTTGACATGGCTGACAGGACTAGAGCAGCACCTGACCTGGGCAGAGCCAATTAGAGTCTCTTTCCCAGGACTTTGAAGACTCTGGTCAGTGGACACACACAAAGACATGTTATGGCTCAGGAGGTATAAGAGTCCGGGGTTCTTGTCCCAGCATCAAGAAGGGTTCAGGAATCTGGAGAAGGGGTTGTGCGTAGATGACATAGGAATCCAGAGACTATAAAGAGTCCAGAGACGAGATATAATTTTGAAAGGCATTGGGGGTCAGAGGAGCTTAGCTAAAGGAGCTAAGATCTAAGGTCTTAAAGTCTAAGGTCTTAGGTTTTCTCTGTCCCCAGGACCCCATACTTTTTATTAACACAACTTGTCCTGAGGTGAGGCAGAGATATACACTTCAAAGGGTCAGGGTTTGGTACAGAGTCCATTGTCAGAATGGGGGAATTAGCCTACGGCTGTTCAGGTGTTTGGCCAGTAGGAGGCAATAACACGTAGATTAAGATGCCCTTTAACTGTCTGGCAGCCAAGAATCAATTTAATGTATCCTTTTCAGGTTTGGGGAAATGCCTAGTGACTACATGTGTGACTCAACCCTGTTGAGTCCCCAAGTCTCATCAACCTTTTGATGAAACTCTTGAAATTATGACATGCTGGAATTGGTCTACGGCAGAAGAGGAAGAGTTGGGGTTGCTATTTCAGTCAGCAAATGGAGAAACCTAGCCTGGAGTAAGCAGAAGAATAAAAGTGAAGCAAAAAACAGCAGAGAACAGAAACGAAATGACTGCAGAAAGACAGTATATTCTTGAATCCAACAGCTTTTCAGGTTCTCGTTCTCTATGAAATCCATGTGTAGTGAGAAACCTTTGCATACTTCCTATAAAAACCCTCCTTTTATTTTCTGTAATTCATTTGAGAGGGTTTCTTGATTAAGGTAATAAGAGTTCTAATTATGAAAAATCATTGGTTTAGGTTGACTTTCCTCAACCATTTGTTAGTAATCATTAAAATTTTTTCCCTTGACTTAAGACGTCGCTCCTTTATTTGTGTATTCGAGATTTCACAGGCAGACCTTGAGAAGAGAGAGGTCTTGTTATTTATACATTTAGCAATGAAAGGAAAACTTTTTATTGACAAAGGTAACTACTTACATAATCTGGTAGAGGAACATCATTGGAACTTAGCGAACCTCTCAAGGACTGTGTAGCTTGTTCCAGAACTTTGTTGTGTTTTTTAGACAGCAAGGAAAACAAACTGAAAAAAATAAAATAGAGACTCCAATTATATTAAAACAACCAAGTGTCTCCTTTGCTAGGTCTTACATGGAATTATATAGTTCCACAGAATGTCAATCATTCTAAAACACACTTGTAAGGATTCTTTTTTTCATGCTTGTGTTAATAACAGGATTAACAATACTATTGATAGAACAAAAATTAAGTGAGAAGAATGTTTAAAGTATAAGGGTTCTAAAGTATAAAAAAACTGACAAGTTAAAATTATATTTCAAACATGGAAGAAATTTTCAGAAGATTACTATAGTGGGAAAAACAGTAGACAAACATTTAGAAAACCTGGGTTATGAAATGACTCTATGAGTAACTCACAGTGTAATTTATTACAAGTCACATGAGCTTGTTTTATCTCAATTTCCTCATCTTTCAATTAACTGTGTTGGATTAGATTATTTCTTTAATATAATAGAGTCTATGATTTAATTTTATAGCTTTATATTTTTATTTCTCAAAAAGAATAACCTTAAATATACATATTATAAGATTTCTGCCTCTAACAATGATGAACTACCTGGTACTGAATAACCCTCTTGTCGTAAACAACTAAGAAACTGGACAACATATATGAAACAACTGTTTTCAGATGTTGTACAACATCTGAAGTGCAAGATTCTGACCCTAAAAGAAGAGAGACCTATATATGGTGAGTTTCTGCCTAGAGGAACATTCCAGACTGTAGTTCAGAATAGTGGGACCCAAATAGTACACTCAATAATATTGTGCTGAGCTGATAAGACAGAGATATGAATTTGAGGCTGCTGCGGCAGCTGGAATTTGCAGGGCAGATTACTGGATGGGAGAAAAATACAAGAGAAAGGTCCAGAAATCTGCCAAAGGCTCTTCCTTAGTGTTTGGCTAAATACTAAGCTGTATAGTACAGAGAAACCCCCACAAGGTGTGGCGGTTAAACAACTACCCAGGAACTGAAACCTGCACAGAGATATTTGAAAGTCCCAAAAGGCTGAGGGATACTCGAGTTCCCACCAGCCAGAGTGGATAAAACTAACTGAACGTGGGCATTCAGTTGAATTCTCAGAAAGACCATACTTTAGAAGCAGAGTATATCTAACCCAGAGTAATAATTACTGTATTCTAAAATTTACCCTAACAAATCTAAAAAGATCAATTTTCAAAGGATAAAAGCTAATTTACACTAAATATAAATGGCTTAACACTCCAATGAAAAGGCAGAGATTGTCAAACTGGATAATAAGCAAGACCTAATTACATGCTGTTTACAAGAGTAACAGTTGTAAATTTAAAGATACAGATAAGTTAACATTAAAACAATATAAAAATGATATAAACACTAGTCATAAGAAAGCTGGAGTGGTTCTATTAATATTAGACATGGTAGGTTTCAGGACAAGAATATTATTATTAGAGATAGAAAGATTTTATAATGATAAAAAAGCCAATTCACCAAGAAGACAAAACAATCCTGAATGCTTCAAGTATACATAACTATGTGCTTATGATATTAAATCTACTATAGCTAATGAGTAAGGAATTCCTCGTTGGGCTAGATGACAACTTAAAAATAAAGGCAATTCTGATTCCATGTATTTTTCCATATAAATTTGAGGTATAATTTGTAGTATTTTTTTTAAATGTCAAAAACATTACTCTAGTATGTCTTAGTGATATCCTGCTAATAAAATGTTACTTTGAATATCTTTTTAGGAAAATCCCTAACTATTTAAGATGGTTTAAATGGGATATTCACCGAAGACAAGGTTACTGGGCATTCTTTCTAGATTAAATTTTAACATTATCAAGAAAAAAATTCTTTAAACACTGATTGGTAATGCTGGATGTTATACAAAGCAAATTAACAGAGGCAAGAAACTTCTCTAAATCTATACCTAAATACAGTTGGAAGAAAGTGAAGTGAAAGTTAAGTGAAATAATTACTGAATGAATAAGTGTGAAACGTATACTGATTAAAACTAAGCATATGTCTAAGAGACAGATTTCTTTGAAATGGAATAGTCTAGCAAAGTTTCATGAAGGCATTAGATCTTACATAGAATCTTGAAGGAAAAAGATTTGTGCAAGAGAAAAGGCATTTCTAAATAGAAGGCAAAGCACAGAGGCAAAACAGGGAAGTAAGAAGAGTGGGATGAAAATGCTATCTAAAGAAGTAGGAAACAAGATTCAACCAATTAGGGTATGTGCATTTTTTGCAATCATTTTATTTTTCTGGGTCTTCTCCATTTGAAGTTAGTCTTGCTTTGCTTTGTTTTTCCTTTTTGGAGTTAAAAGTAAATACTGTACTTTCTACTCAAGCCCGTTCCTATGACCCATTGGTAACCACTGGTAATGTTAGCAGTTTATTGTATATGATTCTAGAAATGTTATATGCATCAAGAATAAATGAATACTGTCCATTTACATCCATCTTTTTATTCCACAAAATATAAACTGTTTTGTACCTGCACTTTTTCTACTTAACAATATATTCCTTAATTCAGTCAACAAACAATTATTTAGTGCGAGTTACTTGATACAAAATATGGATATACCATAATTTGACCTGTCCACTATCAATCAGTATAATGTTCCTAGTTTTTTGTATTACAAATAGCACTGCAATGAATGCCCTTGTACACAATTTTTAATATACTAGAGGGGAGAGACTATTCCTTGAAGTAAAACTGCTGATTAAAAGAATTACTGAACATAATACTGAAGTGCATTAGGGGGTATATATTTTTTAATGGACAAATTATTTTAAAGGTGATGGAAGTAAAAAGGTAAAAGTAAATTAGGCTAGTGTGTGATGCAAATTTACATGGAAATGTATAAAGAGGGAAATCAGTAAGAGTCTTCTAATTGGTTTCAATACATTTCTTGGAATAAATGAAATTTCAGAAGTTTTTGAGACAAATAACTTTGGTGGTCAGCTGTAGCATAGTATTTGGCAAGACTCAGGCATAAATGGACGCCCAAACAAAAAAGGGAAAGCAATAAACATACCTGGAATTGAATTTCTCCTGGTTAATGTAACTAAATAAGGAAGACATAGAAGGAAAACCGAAAGATGACTAACTTTAAAAACAATGTTACAGTAATTATGATGAGTGAAAATATTTAAAAAATAACAGCTACAATACATGACTTGTCAATGTATGACCTGGTAGTTATAACAAAAACACAAGTGAGTGAAGAAAGAGAATCTATCATTAAGCTTAAAGACAATTTTATTTTTCACAGTCATTCATGCAAATTTTTTGTTTTTAACTTTAAAGTAATTCAGTGGGAAAATATCTAATAAGTAAAAGGATTATTAAGCAGATTTTTCTAATTTTGACTAAATTTGGTCAGAAATGCTATTTAGTAAGAATGACCTAAGTAAATTAAAACCTTGGTAATTTAATTTATCTCAAAAGAAAAACTATCCCTAATTTTGAGTTACTTTTCATACATCTTCCACGGGTAATACTTTTTAGAAAACCCAACAAACTAAATATGCCTCCTTTCCCATGTCTAAAGACATAAACCCAGACCACAAACAGAGAAAGATTTCCTAGCATGAAGTGGTTATCAATGCCCAAGAGAGAGCTGTGAATTCAACTCTAGGTCTTATTAACCTGACTTAACACCACTCTACACAAGCTAAGTTATTACCTTCCTCAGCTAAAACTCCCACATAATAAAATCAACGAAGAAGGGGAAACCAGGATGAAAACATATGGAAATGGGGAAAATGCCCCCCCCCCCCCCCGCCAAACAAGAAAAGGGTTTTGAGATCAAAGTAGGAGCAAACTCAGCATTCCGTTAATGTTTAGTACAACTGTCCAAGCTCATGGCAACATCCCTGCAGCTTCCAGAAATGGATGCAAACATGCACCAAGTCTTGTACTTACAAAACTTGTGCGTCTGCAATAGCAAGATGTCTTGGCTGAAATACTTTCAAAGCATTTTTGAAGATAGTGCTTTCATAAAACATACTTTTGTTATCTGGAAAATATGTGGAACTCCGTAATTCCCAGGGATGCTAGATAAATGAGGTGTCACTTAAATAGGATTTTAAAAGCCTGTAATATTTGAAGCTACAGTCCCTTTTAGTTCTGAGCTAAGTCCAAACAACAGAGTTTACTACAGTATCAACCAGAATATTTCTGATATGATAAAATTACAAATGTTTTTAAATTAAAATATATTTAACAATACAGAACACAAACCATAGTGTTCCCCATGAATAACCATTTTTAAATGTCTTTTTAGAACACAGCTCTATTTAACTACCAATAATTAGAGGTAAAATTTTATCAGTAGTTGTAAAAATGTCACAATTTCAGGACAAAATTATAGCTCAAATCAAGTTGGGCATAACTTGATAAGAAATAATCTCCTGTTTTTAAAGAACTGTGGTTAATGTTTAACCACATATGACTCCCCAATTTTCCTAAGATCCAGGCATAAATTCATGCTTTGTGCTCCCTCTGCTGGCTCTAAGCTATTTTTTGTACAAGGGAATCCTGTTACAAATGCACTGAAAGGCACTTGTTCATTACATTTGGGATCTTAAAGATGTAATCCAGCCCTACACTTTCAGCGATGAGGAAAAGCAAGACAACCAAGGTGATCCTGAGTGCTGACAGGTAGAATAATCCTCATCTTTTGACTCAATCCAGTGCTCCTTCCATTCCATTAGCACCTCAATGTCTTCAAGTACAAAACTACTGTTGAACTATAGCTTGCTACCTGCAGTTACTTAAAGTCTGAAGCTTGGTAGCTCTGAGCCATACACAGATTTTTCACTGAACTGTAATTACAACTGGTAAAGACACTTGACCAATATTCAGTGCAGACATATTAGGCTCAGAGAGTATCCATGATTCTGTCTCTTGGACAGCGCCCAATTAAAATAACCTATTGTAAAATTCCCAGACACACTGAATACTTAAATTTCTCCTAATGTGCTTCTATCATTTGTTTACAAATCATATGCCACAAAATTCGCCTTGGAATATACGGCTGCCACACAATATGTCTTTATGTCAGTAAAAACCGTAGTCATCTTGTTGATGATGGTTAAGAGGAGGGTGACAGAACCATAGAGCGTGCCTACTACATCCCAAGTACAGGGTTAGGCCTTTACAGAATTACTGTCAAGGGGAATTTGTAAGTAGCATTTCTATCCATAGTTTACAGAGAAGGAAACGAAGGGAAAGTAGCTTGCTCAAGGTCTATCTGACATCAAAGTGTCTACCATTTAAGCTGTTCCTAACTGCTTTGATATTTTGCTCATTCTTCAACAAGCAAAGAGGGAAGCAGTAAAAGGTGCTCTCTTACCACCAGCACCATCATCCCCACCTCTTGCAAAAAAAGAAAGCTTTCGGCAAAGGATACTTTATTACAAACATGGATCTGTTTAATTTCTTTTAAAAGTTAAGCTAAAGTGGGAAGGGTTAACAATACTTTCCTTACTTTTCGAAGAGTAAGGTACACGACCTATAATACAAATATGCATTAACCCACAGCATAAGTTAGTATTTAACCAGTTAACTGCCACGCATCCAAAATGGAAACCATCCCCACACGCCACGATATTTTGAATTTTAATATTAAAAATCGGCCACCTGCAGCTATGGACGCTTATGGCATACAAAGGGCTAATTCCAATGGACTTTTATGTAATAACTGTATCTAATTATTTGTCAAGTAGTCTGTGTGCGGAAACCTGAAAACACTAGCTCCAGCCTGATAACAATACTATTTACATAGACACAAACAGTCTGGGATGAAAGAATCTAATCTGTTCAGACCAAAAGTAAATATTTATTAGCTAAAATATACAAGTCTGTCTTTGTGAGGAAGAGACATTTGTTTCTTGATGAAAGATACAACTTGTTATCTAAATCATGGATAATTTTTATTCAAAGTGGAGTTTAAATTCTGTGTTCCTTCTGAAAACAGAAAACCAAAAGCATCAGTGCCTATCTCTTTTCTGGTAGCAATGATTTGTTATTCTTATGGAAGGGAATCATGCTCAAGTATTTACATAGAAAATAGTGTTAAAATGAACATATTCCTCAATTACTTATAGGTAACTTATTTGGGCAGCATAGACAACAAATGTCAACATTTTAGAAAAGAGAGAGTAGCCTAGATTAAATCCAGTCTTAAGCAATTTAGGAAAAAGTGACGAATGAATTGATTCTTTAACCTTGCATAATTTAAATAATGTGACCAACTCGTTGCCCAGGGCTCTATAGCTGGCATCATATAATATTTATGGACATTAATAATGTTTTCAACTGAAGTGACAGGTAAAAATAACTTCCTTTTTAATATTATGAAGAAAGGAATTTCGGGTAATGCAGACACTTGTGCTTAAACACTAGTCCTCCACTAACCACCTGAGGGAACCTGGGCGCTTCACTTCTCTGAGACTGTTTCCTTGGATGCGGTGATGATGACGGTGACAGCTGCTAAATAAAGAGCTGCTGTAATAATTAAATGAGAAAATTAATGTAAACACTCTTAATAGGAAGACTAAGGAAAAGGCCACTGGTCAGTTCCAATTAATTATTGGCATGTAGGAATATGGGCTCTGGGTTACCAGCTATCCCAACTCCGAAACTGTTATATGTTAGCAACAAATTCTGACTTTTTAACAATATGTGCAAACAATACTCGGCTCCTCTCTGGGCTGAGTCTGGACCACCAGCTGCCAGTACGTAGTTTCTCTCTGGGAGACTCAGTGGAAACGCCACATGTCATGAAGCTGAGCAAAGCATCTGGAGTCAAGGTGTGGGGGTTAGATGGATGTTCAAGAAGAAAGAGAGGTGCTCTGGCAGGAAAACGCAGGAGTGGTGGTTCAGATGATTTCAGCTCATGGAAAATTGTGTTTCTCTGGCATGCCATGGTTTTGAGATAGCCCAGTACTGTATTTATGGTCCAATTTAAAATCTTTGATTTTTATGTAAATGCCTTTCAATTTAATCCCTGATTCCCCAGGAAGGAGAATATGTTATTCCCTGACCTATCAGAGACAGACCAGTTGGTTTATAATAGAATCCAGAGTCTCCACAATAACTCACATGTCTGGGATATAGTAAAAATTACTCAACACAATCTTGGTTAGAGGTGTATTGACTTTATTGATCTTGGGGAATGAACTTTTGGTTTTATTGATATTCTCTACTGCTCTTCTGTTTTCTATATCACCAACTTCTGCTCTATACTCTTGTCTTTAGTCTTTTTATTTTAGTTTCATTTGCTCTTCATTTTCTAGTTTCTTAAGGAAGAAGCTGAGATAATTGATTTGAGGCCTTTCTTCTTTTCCAATATAGGCATTTCAGGCTATAAATTTCCCCCTAAATACTGCTTTAGTGGCATCCCACATCCTTTGATCTGTTGTATTTTCATTTAGTCTTTGTACTACTGTATTTTATTTGCACAATTAGTCTCTTGTAGATAAATGCCAATCATTCCTACTCTACTAAAACATTATTCTTCATTACAGAAAGCAACATATTAGGTATTCTGCACTTTTTCAGATGTTATAACACCTTCAGGGAAAACAAACACCACAAAGCAGTCTTAATTTCTAGTTCAAGTCTACCACTCTCGATTTTACTTGACACATTATCCACAATGATCACTTCCTGAACACACCATGCCTTTGCTCATGCTAACCTCCTGGCCTAAACGTCTCTTTCCTACATAGATCTGCCTAGTAAATTTTTACTCACCCTTCAAAATTAGAGAAAACATTGACCACATTTTTCTAGTTAGTAGTATCCAGCTTACTTCCCTCACTAAAATACTAATTTCTTGAGCATGGAATAATTCACTTTGGCCTCCTTGGTACTTAGCATGTACCTGTATGTTTAAAAGGCCCTCAAAAAAATGTTTGTTTAATTGAACTAAACTGACAAGCAGAAATAATTTGGGATGCAGTGTGTTATGGAATGAATGTATGTGGACCTCCAAAATTCATATGGTAAAGCTCTTAATCTCTAGTGTGGCTGGATGTAGAGTAAGGAAGAAAGGAAGGCTAAATGAAGTCAAAAGGGTGAGGCCCTGATCCAATAGGATTACTGTCCTTATAAGAGGCACCAAAGAGCTCCTCCTCTTTCTCCAGGAACATATAAGAAGAGATCATATGAGCACACAGCAAGAAGACAGCTGCTGCAACCCAAGAGGAGAGCCCTTGCTGGACAACAATCCTGCCGGCACTTTCGTCTTGAACTCCCAGCCTCCAGAACTGCGAGAAAATAAATTTCCGTTGTTTACACCACCCAGTCTATGGTATTTTGTTATGGCAGCTCAAAATGTCTAATACACATAAGGATGTGGTTAAGATGAGGTAGTTCCTCTTTCCCAACTAGAAGGCAGGTTAGGGTTCTTGGGCCTCTAGAACCAACAGTGCAAACTTTCTCTTCCGTTGAAAAAAATATATATATTTGCCTTTTCTCCAGAAGGCTGTACTTGAAGCAGTATGGCCATTGTGATCTTAGCCATGGCCACCGCAACTCACTTCAGACCAAGAATGTTCGACATTCCATAACCCCTTTTATAAGCAAATCAATTCTAAAAGAAAGCTCAGTTCCCTGACGACTGGGTCACTGAGGTAATAGAGAAGCACAAACTTTTCTTGCTTTTTAAATACATTTTTATTGATTTTAGAGAGGAAGGGAAAGGGAGAAAGTGATAGAAACATCAATGATGAGAGAGAATCATTGATTGGCTGCCTCCTGTATGCCCCGCCCCCACTGGGGACGGAGCCCACAACCCGGGCATGTGCCCTGACAGGGAATCTAACCATGACCTCCTGGTTCATGAGTCGACGCTCAGCCACTGAGCCAAGCCAGTAAAGCAAGAAGCACAAATTTTTATTTCATTATAGGATTAAGGTTGATAGTTACTCCAATAATGTATTATCTTATAGCTATGGAGAACTATCACAGTACTTCTAAAATAACTGTCATTTATTAAAATAAAGGTAAAGAAAAATGAAGAGTGCTGGAGAGTGGTTCTGATTTTGGATGGGACAGTAGGAGACAGCTTCACTGAGGAGGTGACATTTAAGCAAAGACCTAAAAAGAGTGAGGATTCGAGTTGTGCGGGTATCTGGGAAAGAGTATTCTAGAAAAAAGAAATAATAAGTACAAGTGGACCAAAGAAAAGCTTGTTCAACTTGAATTATCAACAACAATCTCATGCATCTCTTTAAATGATTATCTAAAACTTGAAAGATCTAAATCATATCATTATTTTTATTTGGCAAGACCCCCACGCCCACTCCTAGAGAAAAAGTAAGTTTCAGCTTTTTTACTTAAAACAGAAAATTAAATGATTACTCTTCAGCCATCAATCTGCGCAGAACAGAAGTTGGATTTGAATAACATAATGCTGCTGAAAACATCTTTTAAGACTGACTAGACTGCAAAATGAGAATTACTATATTCAATAATTCAACATTATAACTGCGAAAACCTATTTACTTCTGAAAAGTGAGAACTGGTAGATGGAAAGTGAGATGTGAACTGTGTCATATTAAAGCTGGAACGAAAAATAATTTGCTAAACTTATTTCCTTCAGACTGAATTATCACTACAAATAAAAGGCAGAAAGCTGCCAGGAACGCCAGAAAAATTAAAGTACTTATTACTTTAATTTAAATTGAAAACATGCTAACCACCAATAAATAAAGTAATTGTAGTAATCATGGGAAAAACAATAGCAGAATTTGGGTGCTCAGTATGTGACATTAGCACTGTGGTAAGTGTTTTGCATACGTTAGTTATCTCATTTAAATCTGGCCTCAACCCAGAGGCAGGATTCCCTATTATCGCCACCTTACTTGCTAAAGACCACCAGCTTCTCAGTGGGAAACTAGCACTCAAGCCTAGGCAGCCTGTCTCCACACCGAAGCACCAGCCCACACTGCCATGAAAACGCCAACATCTGTAAGTCAACCTTAGTGACGAGTCCCACTAGTCCTGGCCAGAATCTGACACTTAACTATTTACAGTTCTTTTCTTTTTTTAAAGAAATATTATGATGGGGGAGAAAGAAGAGGGTTAAGGGGGTATGAACGGTGATGGAAAGAGACTTGACCTGGGGTGTGAACACACAATACAGATACACATGATGTATCACAGATTGTACACCTGATTTCTATATAATTTTATTAACCAATGTCACCCCAATAAATTCAATTAAAAAAAGAATGTTAAAAAATATTATCAAGTCCGGCTGGCATGGCTCAGTGGTTGAGCATCGACCTATGAACCAGGAGGTCACGGTTTGATTCCTGGTCAGGGCACATGTCTGAGTTGTGGGCTCGATCCCCAGTGTGGAGCGTGGAAGAGGCAGCCAATCAATGTTTCTCTCTCATTGTTGATGTTTCTATCTCTCACTCCCTCTCTCTTCCTCTCTGAAATCAATAAAAATGTATTTTAAAAAATATTACGTATCCCTTTAAAAACTCAGGATTTTAATTTTTCTTCTTTATGATATGCTAATGAGATCCAAATAATTAATAATAATGGCATAACCATATGCCCAGAATATGTCTTGATTTGGCCAGCAAGTCCCAATTTATGAATTTGTCCCAGTGGAACTATTAAATAGAATCCTGGTTTGAATAATAATTTTTATGGCCACCTACTTAATAATAACTTCATTTTTTATTCTGCCCATTCACTGTCTTTCTTATTAAATGATGGAACATACTAAACTGCTATCATTCTTCGTTTGGGGGTATAAATTCACCACACTTCTTCTAATCAGATTGTTGGTTCTCTCAACATTTAAAGTATAACTTTTCTCCAATGGCTCCACAACTCTCTTCCAATTCGTACGTCTGATCTCATCTCCTCCCACACGCTGTCCCATTCCCCATTCTTTTCTCCTAAATGAACCCTTTGTCTTTCTCGCCTACTCCTGCCTATATCTTCTTTCATGCCACCCCCTTCACTTGGAACAGCCCACTAATCCATCAAATATCTGTCCTCAAAGCACTTTTTAAAAGTCACTTTATCAGTGAAGTCTACCTGAGGTCACCCATCCACCCACCTGTCCTATTTACAGAGTGAATCCATCACATCAACCACTGTGAGGCTCAAATTTGAAATGTGTTTGTTATTACGCTGCTGTGAGGTTCACCATATTCAGCACATCAAAAAGAATGTGAATCCTGACAAGCTTTATAATTTAAAAGTAGAACTTTAGATATATCTACAACCAAAGGGAAGGCATCATCCAGAGGGATCTAAAAATTATAAATACAACCACTGCTTTCAAATAGTACAGATACACAACCGAAGGACTTGTATGCATGCATATAAGCATAACTAATGGACCATAGTCACTGGGTTTAAAAGTAGAACTTTAGATATATCTACAACCAAAGGGAAGGCATCATCCAGAGGGATCTAAAAATTATAAATACAACCACTGCTTTCAAATAGTACAGATACAGGGACAAATAGTCAGATGTGGATATTTGATTGTCAAAAGGAAGACCATAGTCACTGGGAATATACAATCTAAAAAAAATTACTCCAAGTCTCATGGGGAACACTGATGAACTGGAACACTGGTCTTACCCTGCTTCTACCATCTACTACTTGCCCAATTCCGAGCAGTGTCTGTCTGTCCACAGTGACAATAAGGACAATGATATGTGCTACAGAGAAAAATTAGAAAAACAAAGTGGCTCGTGAAAAGCCATCTCTTTTAGGTCAAAGACTAGTGATTTAGTGAATTAGTCTAATGAACTAACGTCTGATAAAATCTCATTAATGAGATAGGGTAGAGCCCATATAAGGACACAGTGGTCAATGGAGCTCCTATGAGAAATCTCCCTCCCTTTCCCAGGAAGATCCCTGAGTGCTCCCCCTTATTGAATAGAAGGCTGTTCTGTCTGTGGAGCAGCCCACTCTGTCTCACTGCTTCACTAATAAACTCACTTCACTTTAAACTCCATGCTGGCTCACGTTTGAATTCTTTCCTGCAAGAAGCCAAGAACCCAAAGTAGGACATGGACCCTAGGGTCCCCAGGTCTCCTGACCACCTGCATCACTAAGGCATTATGTTTTTTAGTAGAATTATATAGTCAACAAAGAAGATAATTAGTTCTAGATTACACTGTAGTTTTTGAACATCATGGTTTGTTTAAAATAAGCAATGGATTAAAATTCAAAGCTGAAATAGAACATCAAAAAGATATTTTAAAGAGATAATATATCTAAAAATAATATAGTGAAAACTAAACTCAGAAAAATATTTGAGTAACAAATATTAATAGGCAAGAAAAATAACTGTAGATCATCAGAAGAAATGTCATTTGATTATGTAAGAGGGTAAATCGGCTTCTCTAAACACACAACATCAGACAAAACACCTGCAGAACCAGATCAGGAATAACACGATAATACTTAGAGCTTCTTTCTGCTAAAGAACACAACATTATTGGGAAAGTGAGTTCTTCAGTTTTGCTATGAGGAGGCATGTCAAATGTCCACATGTTGTAAACAAACAAAGCCACATTACCCTCGGAGGTGACTACTTGTTTATTTTAATTCGTAAAGTTAAAGAACATAGACTCAAATAAATATGTACATTCCCCAATATATATAAAGCAGCGGTTTAGGTCATGTGCCAACAAATTCAAACCTAAGACTACAGATACATTAGAGCTGAGTTAGTTAATAAAGCAGTAATTTTAAGAGGTCATTGTACTGTTTGGGGTAGCATTCCCCCTATAGCAGAACAAAGCAACAACATTTTGATGGTAAAAGGCATTGCAAATTAAAGCCAGATGGACTTGGTCTCACTTAAAGAAAAGATGCCTCGGTGACTTACACTTCCAGGTCTGTAATGCCTGAGTTCACACCATGATTCCAGCTCAGGTGAATCATCTCTCAGGGGAACCACACGCTCTTTATGTGCACAGATTCAATGTACAAACAGGTTACAATTATCATTATTATATTTGCAGGGGGAAGGGAGGGATAGAAAACCAGACAGCGAGGATTAAATGCAGTTTCTCTAGACCGCAGTAACAGGAAATACCACAAACTCTTGCCATAGTCACACCAACAGCTAGGCAAATTTTGGTAGCCTGGATACCTCTTACATTTGCTGCTTAGCACTAGTGACAGAAATCAAGGGACAGTGGTTCTTGAGAAGGAATATTTTTAAACTAATGAAAATCAAAGCTCTTTTCTTTCCTTTAAACTAGGTGTCACAACACATTGCCTCAATATCTTGCCTGCTAGAGTAATGTATTGTTATGCAAAACAAGAAAAAGCAAGAATTAGAAACCCACAGAACAGATGACTGCCCGCTGTTTTACTGACCAGTATTTAATCCACAATGATGCTCTCTGACCTGACCATTTAAGGACAGTTAGAGGAATCCAGAGGCAATAGGACAATCAGTTAAACTATGAAAAGTATTCCCCAAATGTGCTTTTTAACTGAATGCTTAGAAACAAATTTACCTGCAGCTATTTACTCACTGGTTTTAGATTATTTGTTAACCTTTTTAAAAAACTTTCTAACTTTTTACAGAAAAGATACTAAAATATCATTGTATATAGTTCCATCGCCATCTTTAAATGTGATTTTGTAAGTTTAGAACTAAACTTACATGAATCTAAAAGATGGGCCCCCTCCCCCCTTACTCTGCCCAGATTCTCATGCTGCCACACCACTGAGTGCTAGGATATAGAGCCCACATATTGAATTCTTCTGTCATGAATAACAGGGACTTGAACTTCCTATTGACTTACAGTATGTGCTACTTGAAAATAAATGCACCTAGGAAAAGGAATTACTAGTATCAACATTAAATACATCAAAAATAAACTTAAAAATAACATTTTAAAAGTTTATTTTAATGTGATCTGCATAAAAACATACCTATATCAATAGTAACTATACTTCTAACTGTAGCTTCTGCTTACTTGTTTATTTAAAGTTAGAAGAATGACACAATTGCTAGTCACTAAACAGAGGAATGACAAGGAAGCCATAAGAGTTTTAGTCACTATTAGAAATTATATTCGGTAGCTAATTGATCTCATTTTCTTCTTTTCCAGTGATAAGTAAAATATGAAACTTATCCTTTGGGTTAACAGTGAAAATCTGCCCATGTTTACTTTGTGAAAGCTGGTTTAAAACCCTTTAAAAATAGTGTTTAACCACTATTACTTTGAAGGGGGAAAAATCAAACCTATATAAAAAATTAAAACCAAACTTAGACATTTGGGATACAACACTGTGAACTTTTATAAGGATTAGTGGTTTTGAAAAAGAGACACTGCATGTTTGGAGAGTAGAAACCCGATGAAATGGTACATATAGAATTGAGACCAAATAATACAGCTTTGAGTTTCTTGTTTCTACAGTCTACAACTCAATTTTAAGCCAGTTTTGAATTTAATTTTTTAAAAATATGTTTTTATTGATGAGAGAGAGAGAGAGAGAGAGAAAACGAAACACTGATCAGCTGCTTCCTGCATGCTCCCCACTAGGGATCGGGCCTGCAACCCTGCCATGTGCCTTGACTGGGAATTAAACTGGTAACCTCTTGGTACATGGGATGATGCTCAACCAACTGAGCCACACAGGTCAGGACTAGCCAGTTTTTAAAGTATCTCCAACTAAAATTGTAAGTAGAGAACAGAAGTTCAATAATTTAAACACAAATATTAAAAGTGTATAATCATCAAATAATATCAGGCTTGTAGCTGGCTCTAAGGTGGGTTGAAATTATTTTAAGGGCAAAGTTATTTAATAAAATCATGTTATTATTAAAAGGCTTCTTGGGAGGCAATAAGGTTAAAAGTGTGGCTTTTATACCCAGAATATTTGGGTTTTTAATACTAGCTTTGGTGTCTTCTAGCAAGGTATTGTAAATCACTCTGTGTATCAGTTCCCTCATCTATAATATGGGGGTAATAATATTAACTATCTCACAGAGTTGCTTTGAGGATTAAAATAAAATAGTTAATAATGAGAAGAATGTCCATTACAGAGTAAGAGCTCAATAAATATTAGCTATTATCACCACTACTGGACAAAGAAAATTATATGCACACTCTCTCTAACACACAGCCTTTAGGAAATCTATACAGTACATCTAAAGTTCATTTAAAATTTAATTTTTAATGACCTGCCTCTTATAGAAGCTAGTTTGTAGAGCTGTTGTGTGAAACAAGCAATCTCTTGGAGCGTATCTGACTCTAGTTTAAGATCGATATAAGAACGTGCATAGAAAATGCCCAAGAAAATTAGTAACTCTTCAATTTCCATTCCAGCTCAAATCTGTAAGATGGAGATTTAAAAGGTAACAGGATTAAAATAAAATTTTAAAGTCTCAATATGTGAAATTAAAAAAAAAATAAAAGCAGCTATCCATTGAGAATAATTCCTTAGGCACACGTATGGGGAGATGCATTTATCTCACATCATAATGCTGTGACATTCAATAAGATGAAACTTTGATCAGAACAGGAACTTCAGAAACTTGGATTCGACTTCCAGCTTGTGTGATCTTTGCCAAAACATTTAGCTTCTCTCCATTCTCCTTTGCTTCCTCCTCTTTTGTAAGATAGAAATAAATCATCTCGCTGTCTATCTAACACAGAGGGACAGGATTAGAGTAATGCCATTCCTACTTTGACCAAATTGAAAAGGATTTACTCTCTCATCCTGAGCATGATGATTTAGTTACTTAGTGCTAGTAGGTGAAACATTAACTTCTGATTTACATCACCGCCTATTTAAATTCTGGAAGTCAAATAAATGTAAGGGCTGGCATCATGACGTGCCAAGGCATGGAGAGTGGGTGGAATCACTTTTCTTCCATATACGGGAAACGCTGTATGTTTAAGTCTGTTAGACATTTAGTAACCAAGAATATTTCTATAATAAGCAGTTATGCAAGTATGCATGTCTGAATATGTACATGAAATTCCCTGCAAATGGAAGCCGTAGGGGAACAGCATCCAATTGGGAGAACTTTGTATCCATTCCAAATCCTCCATACATAGTCTAAACTTCCTGAGAAATTTCAATTTTTTTATTTAGGGTGTTCATCGTCAGGAACTGTGGTTACTTTTATCCACCCATAGGTACATCAGCTAAGACTTGAGTGCCTCATTTACCAATGAAATCTAGATCTAGTACCATTATAATTTCATATTGTGGTTTCCTAAGATTATTTCTTTATTTTGTTTCCATATGTCAAAATTCTCATCTTTCTTGCACATTAAAATTTACTTAATAAGTATCTTTTGTTATACATATTTATTGATTTAATCTAAATTTCTTCCCTTTGACCAATAAATTGTACAATATAACTCAGTAACATTTCAGTGCAAATCACTATGGCAGGCCAGTGTAACATTTACTTTGAGTCGGGTTTTCATGTTACTGTTGGTCTTCAATAAACCTTACCAATATTCTTATAGGTAACACTAGAGGCCTGGTGCACGAATTCGTGCACGGGTGGGGTCCCTTGGCCTGGTGGGCGATTGGGGCCGATCAGGGCCATCTCACCCAGTCCCAATTGGGGCGGCCAGCTGGAGGGAGGGATCACAGGCAGTTGGCTGGCTGTGGGAGGTTGGCTGTGGGAGCGCACTGACCACCAGGGGGAAGCTCCTGCATTGAGTGTCTGCCCCCTGGTGGTCAGTGCGCATCACAGCTACTGGCCGGTCGTCCAGTTGTCCGGACGAAAATATTTTACTAAAGTATTTTAGTAAAATACTGGAGACCAAGATGGCGGCATAGGTAAACACCGGAGACTGCTGCCGCAAACAACCACTTCAAAAATACAACTAAAAGACGGAACGGACATCACCCAGAACCACAGGAAGGCTGGCTGAGGAGAGACTCTTCAACTAGAAGGAAAAATAACAGCACACCGAGGCTCAGAGGAGGCGCAGTGTGGAAAAAACTCAGGTGCGGAGGTGCGCGCGCAAAGCGGGCTGGTGGCTGAGAGCGCGGTTGTCGTTTTCGGTCAGGGGGGAGTCTCAGACTCTGAGCTCCAGATACGGGCGAATCGCTGGGGACTCGGACCCAAACGGGAGAAGCGGGAGTGTCTGGCATCAGTTGGAAGGCAGCTTTCCCTCCGAGGTTTGCAGCGGTTCCGGGGGTTCTGAGAAGCAGAGCCTCTGGGAACAGGACTGAGGGCACCATAACGGCTCCCTCCGCCCGCCCTGTTGAGCCCGCCCCGCCCAAGCCCTGCGCAGAGCCATTTGCCGGATAGCCTCAGGCAAAGGCTAGATTAGCACCTCCCCAGAGGACAGAAGTTTTCCGCGGCAGACACAGCTGATTCACACAGCCAGTCGGCCTGGTGGTCAAATCCCTCTAGTATTAACTACAACAATCAAGGCTCAACTAGAACAAGACTGCGCACAAAGACCACTAGGGGGTGCACCAAGAAAGCATAAAAAATGCGGAGACAAAAAAACATGACAGAAATGGAGGATATAGAGCTAAAAATCGCAATTTTGAGGGCTTGCAAAAATGTGCTAGAAGCTGTCAATAAACTTGAGGAGAGAGTCACGAAAACTAATGAGACCCTCGATGCTATGATAAAGAACCAACTAGAAATTAAGCATACACGGACTGAAATAAAGAATATTATACAGACACCCAATAGCAGACCAGAGGAGCGCAAGAATCAAGTCAAAGATTTGAAATGCGAAGAAGCAAAAAACACCCAACCGGAAAAGCAAAATGAAAAAAGAATCCGAAAATACGAAGATAGTGTAAGGAGCCTCTGGGACAGCTTCAAGCGTACCAACATCAGAATAATAGGGGTGCCAGAAGATGAGAGACAGCAAGATATTGAAAACCTATTTGAAGAAATAATGGCAGAAAACTTCCCCCACCTGGTGAAAGAAATGGACTTACAGGTCCAAGAAGCGCAGAGAACCCCAAACAAAAGGAATCCAAAGAGGACCACACCAAGACACATCATAATTAAAATGCCAAGAGCAAAAGACAAAGAGAGAATCTTAAAAGCAGCAAGAGAAAGAGACTCAATTACCTACAAGGGAATACCCATACGACTGTCAGCTGATTTCTCAACAGAAACTTGGCAGGCCAGAAGGGAATGGCAAGAAATATTCAAAGTGCTGAATACCAAGAACCTACAACCAAGAATACTTTATCCAGCAAAGCTATCATTCAGAATTGAAGGTCAGATAAAGAGCTTCACAGATAAGGAAAAGCTAAAGGAGTTCATCACCACTAAACCAGTATTATACGAAATGCTGAAAGGTATCCTTTAAGAAGAGGAAGAAGAAAAAGGTAAAGATACAAATTGTGAACAACAAACATGCATCTATCAACAAGTGAATCTAAGAACCAAGTGAATAAATAATCTGATGTACAGAATGAACTGGTGATTATAATGAATCAGGGACATAGAAAGGGAATGGACTGACTATTCTTGGGGGGGAAAGGGGAATGGGAGATGCGGGAAGAAACTGGACAAAAATCGTGCACCTATGGATGAAGACAGTGGGTGGGGAGTGAGGGCGGAGGGTGGGGTGGGAACTGGGAGGAGGGGAGTTATGGGGGGGAAAAAAAGAGGAACAAATGTAACCTGAACAATAAAGATTTAATTAAAAAAAAAATAAATAAAGTATTTTAGTAAAATACTGAAAATATTTTACTAAACATTGCCAATTGGGTATCTATATATATAAAAGGCTAATATACAAAGTGTCCCCTCGGGAGTTCGACCAGGAGTTTGATCGCTCGCTATGACGTGCGCTGACCACCAGGGGGTGGCACGGAATGAAGGCAGGCCCTGGCCAGCAGCCGGGGAAGGAAGGCCCTGACTGGCCCTGATCACCGGCCAGGCCTAGGGACCCTACCCTGCATGAATTTTGTGCACTGGGCCTCTAGTAGTATAATAAATGTGTATCCTTCTCCACTAGGTAATTTTGGATTTTAAAAAAGTTCATTAAAATTTTTAATACATATAGTGATATACTTTCTTAATCCTTATCTACATTTCTAAAATTTCATTCTGTTACCACTATTACAGCTGCTAGCATCTGTAATTTATTTATGCAAAAAAACCCTACTTAGAACTAATTTTCCAGTATTGTATTTAAATTTCAAGAGGCAAATTTAATATAAAATAATTTTACTTTTCCCTCTGAATTTCTTCTGCTTATTTAGAGTGGCCATAGAAAATGTTATTTTTGCATTTTTATGAGGCATCTTTCAAAGCATGCTGAAATTGCTTTGATGGTTATGATTTATCATAAAGATAAAAAAAAGTGCAAAATACTTAGCTGAGAGACAAAAGCAATGCAATTCCATATATTCAAGAATTAAAGAGCCTTCCTTTGCCAGGCAATTTTACTATGTATCTATGGAAACTATAACTAGAATACTTCATTATCTAATGATGCTATTTTGAATGCTATTTTGAGGTGTAGTAGCATTTTAACAGGATAGCCATCTTACAGCTTCTGGTCAAGTAACCTCTGAAGAAGTGGTCATTATTAGACTAAGCAAGCCTGCAAAAAATTACCTGTAGTAAACTAAAATCATTCAGTTTCAGCAAATATAAAGCACCTATTGTGTATCTAAGTATTGCGTGCATAGGTGCTAGGGATTGATGGATTGAAAAAGCACACATTTTCTTCCGTTGTGGGCTTATGTCTACTCTAGGAGAGAGACAGAAAAAGAAAGGACATGTGTGTGAGACAAAACATCATATTAAGTACTAGAGGAGGCCTGGTGCATGACATTCGTGCATTGGAGGGGTTCCTCAGCCCGGCCTGCGTCCTCTCGCAGTCTGGGGCCCCTAAGGGAAGTCCGCCTGCTGGGCAGAAGTGGGCCTAAGCCGGCAAGTGGACATCCCCCAAGCTGTCCTTGGCACTGCCTCAGAGGCAGGAGAGGCTCCCGCCACCACCACTGCTCTCGCCAGCCGTGAGCCCAGCTTCTGGCTGAGCGGTGCTCCCCCTGTGGGAGCACAATGACCACCAGGAGGCATCGAGTGTCTGCCCCCTGGTGGTCAGTGTGAGTCATAGCGACCGGTCATTCCGCCATTCAGTCGATTTGCATATTATGGTTTTATTATATAGGAGGATAACAACAGGTTTGGGGAGAAGGGGAAACCTGTCTGAGGAATTAACAAGTGTTAAGAAATACAGAGCAGGGAAAAGAACAATCTAGACAGGAAAGAACATGTAAAAAGCTCTAAGATGGAGAAGGGGTCAGCAACAGGAAAAGATAACTTGTGAGCTAGAGAATGTACCACCCCGAGGGCAGAGGGGAGCCACTGAAGGGTCTTCAGCAAGGAAGAGACCATGTGATTTCCATGATCTGAAGATGCTTGCTAGATGAGGAGTTAGGAGTGGGAGTGATGGGAGGGAAGTGTGAACAGGACAGGAGGTCTTCACAGTCCAGGTCTGAGATAAGGGTGATCTGAGGGAGAGGGGCTGGCAACAGGGGCAGAGAAAAGGAGAGATTCCATTTACATTTTGGATCCAGAACTGAAATGGATGGAATGAAGATGGACGGGTTAGAGGGGGGAGAAAATATTGGTCATTCTCATGTGATGACCACAGGCAACCTGATGGACAGAGACACCACTTACTGAGGAGACTAAAAGAAAAGGTTTGTGGAGGAAGGTTAAGAGTTCACCTGAGAGATGGGGACTGTGAGAGGTCTGAGTGGAGATGTTAACATGAAGGCAAATGACAGTAGCTGACAATACGGGACTGAGCTCAGAATTTCAGCTGGACTTATCAATTTGGGAAGCACTGGCACATGGGTGACATGAAAAGTCACAGAAAGAGATGAAAATGCCCAAGGGGAGAATTTAAGTAAAAAGAGAAGACCTTAGGATCAAACTTGAAGGAATTCTAGTATTTAAAGCAATCGAGCCCACAAAGAAATGCACAAAAGGTGGGAAGAAAGCCTGCAACATGCTGTAACACATGCCAAGAGAAGGGGGCGGGGCAAAGCTGTCCACCTCAGCTGAGACCCAGCAAAGACGGCAGCTAGGTTTGTCAAGCTTTGCCCTCCTCGCTTCCACAGAACACACAGCAGTGATTCATCCCTGTAATTCTTGAGATGGAAAAATAAAACTCCAAATCCCCAAACCAAGAAACATAGTGAATACATAGAAAAGTGATTTTTAAAAAAAACATTAATTGCCTATTGTTTATTCTTCCCAAGTTTTCTGATCTGGATTTACCTGTTCTATTTTGACTTACACGGCACTGAGTACAAAAGTAGTAAATCTTCAGACTGAACACATTACAGAAAATGGAAGAAGCTTGATGACAGGATCGAGTAGTGAATAAGTAACTCAAAAGGAAACCATAATGGTTTAAGCGGGATAATACATTTCATTTCATGCCACAGAAGTGGCACAGAAATCAATAATGCACACAGCCACAACAGTATCATATGAAAATTATTAAGACAGTATCATATGAAAAATTATTACTCTGGTTTCAAATATTTATTCAATACAGATTTAGTGAGCGGCATATACTCTGACAAGACTGTTCTAAAAGAATTTTAAAAAAACTCTTTTGAGAAAACTCATTTGAGCACTGTCTTAGTTTAGACTGAAGATGCAATCCTTTCAGAGCAAAAAATGGCACCCGATGTGATTTGTTAAACCTCGAGACATACCACATAGGTAAAAAGTACTCCTAAATTTGAAAGTGCCACAGTTTAGAGAAAGATTTAATGTTGTGCTCACTTAGAATTATAGACCTATTCAGTTAAAAAGAAAGACAAAAGAATTTATAAAAATTCTAAAATGAGCCATGGGAAAAATCTTCTGGGACCATAGATCAGAAGAGTCCCATGAACCATTTCAGCTCTTTGCCGATTAATAAAATGATACTACAATATGTTGGAAGGAGGGAAAAAGGCAAAAACATGTATTTAACTTGGGCAGTGAAGGGAGGGCAAAGAAAAGGGAGAGGAGAAACTTATAATTTAAATGTGTACAATGCTTTTAAATGCCTAAAAAATAAATTCAAAATTATCTAAAGAAGAAATGCCATGTATATTTTACTAATATTTCACAACTATTTTATACATTATCTAGTTCTTGTCCATATGGATATGATTTTATACATTTGGCTTAATAGTACTATATACTTTTTACACTTAACATATAAAATGTTTTCCATATTTCTACTTATTTTTTTCTCTATATAATACTAGAAGCCTGGTGCATGAGATTCGTGCACTTGGGGGGAGGGCAGGTACCCCCTCAGCCCGGCCTGCACCCTTTAGCAGTTTGGGAGCTGTCAGTCAGACATCCTTAGTGCTGCCGCCACCACCGCTGCGCTCGCCAGCCCAGCTTGTGGTTGAGCGGTGCTCCCCCTGTGGGAGCGCACTGACCACCAGGGGGCAGCTCCTGCATTGAGCGTCTGCCCCTGGTGGTCAGTGCATACCATGGCAATTGGTCATTCCACCATTCAGTCGATTTGCATATTACCCTTTTATTATATAGGATTTTTAATGGCTGCATGATATTCCATTGAGTTGAGAAATTATAGTTTACTTGATCATTTCCTTATTTTGTTCTTAAATACAATTTTTTCCTTAAGTTGAGTTCTTTCCTTAGGATAAATTCCAAGATATTAACATTTTGGTGACTTTGGGTAGTTGTTTCTTTATAGCAATCCACTATTTTCTGCCATTTTTTATCTTACATATGGGCATCCCAGCTCACATTTTCAGTCTCTTTTATAGCAGTTGCATGTAAACTCTGAATTTAGAGACTTCTTCTATTTTTGCCTTTTGAAAAGAAGACCCACAATTTTCAATAGATTCTATGAGTTCTATGCCCCTACCTGCTTAATTTTATAACAAAGAGAACATACTGTTTCTAATTGCTACGTGTCAGAAAATAACTGGAAAGCATTGCCGATGTTCTCTTAGCTTTCTAGCATCAGGCAGCAACAAACCAAAGCCCCGAGTTAATAGTAATTCAAAGAAGTGACACCGTTAAAAGGGAGAGGATGATCTCAACACTAAACTTTTCCTTGATTTCTCCTATCTCAGGCCCAATAGTATCATGCTAGTTTAAGTCATCTCTGATTTATAGAAAATGTGTGCTAAAATGTCAACTACATGCCTTGGCCGGTTTGGCTCAGTGGATAGAGCGTCGGCCTGTGGACTGAAGGGTCCCGGGTTCAATTCCGGTCAGGGGCATGTACCTTGGTTGCGGGCACATCCCCAGTAGGGGGTGTTCAGGAGGCAGCTGATCGATGTTTCTCTCTCATCGATGTTTCTAGCTCTCTATCCCTCTCCCTTCCTCTCTGTAAAAAAATCAATAAAATATATATTTAAAAAAAATGTCAACTACAAAGTACAAAGCAGTAATGTCATGCTGCCCCTCTATGCTGAAGCACGATACACACTAAACGGCAGGTGCACATTTTTTCTGATACTTGAGATTGATTGCTTCCCTCCTTCTTACTACTCCCACCATCATTATGTTTACTCTACACTCACCCATGACACGTTGCAAATTGTTGACTTTATACCTACTCTTTGTGTAAATAAAATGAGTGAGAAATATAAAAACCCAATGGCTAATTTCTACCTTCTTATAAAATCACATCTGCTTAGCTGAACGAGCCTCGATAGAAACTTGGGTGGAACCTCACAGCCAGCTCTCAGATGTGCTTGCAGAGCAAGAAAGAGAACTCAAAATTCATATGCAATTAACAGCAACTGTAGGGTCTATTTCATATACAAACCAGAGCACTCCCAACTATTATAAATTAAACCCAAAGATTTCCAAATGGAGTAAAGTACAGAAAAGTTCTTTCAAGTTGACATGACAACTCTGTGGTTGAAAGCTTTTCTCTCTCCCATGAAACACACTATGAAGTACTTAAGAAGACATTTGTAAGCAAACAAATCCCAGCTATTGTTTTAAAGAATTAGTATCATTTCAAATATAAATTTCCTCTTCAATCATTTAATTGGCGTGTCCCATTTAAACATGCAATTACCAGTCATACACAGCATGCAGCATGCAGAACATGGACAGCAGAGGTTAATAACCTGGAAGCATAGGCTCTGAGAATGTGAGAGCAAGTTAAAGACAAGAGTTCCTCTCCATTGTCACTGAGGCTCGAGAAGCAATGCTGAAGCGTAGAACAGTGAGAGTGGGGGAAATACAGTTTGTCCAACACATAAACATATCTCCGCAAGTGGCGGCAGGTATAACTGAAAGACAAAGGTAAAAGGAGAAAAACAGAAAGAAAGGAGTTTTCCTTTGAAAAAATAAATCATTCTCAATGTCCTCAAAGCTTTGTGTACTAGTATTTTCACTA
>NW_005371384.1:224463-259816 GCF_000412655.1 Myotis brandtii | reverse complement strand
CTGTTAAAAGAGAATATAAAGAAGAAAAAAAAGAAAGAAAATGAACAACATAATTAAAAAATGGGCAAAAGACCTAACCAGACACCTCACCAAAGAAGATATATGGGATGGCAAATAAGCATCTGAAAAGATGCTCCACATCACGTTATGAAGGAAATACAAACGAAAACAACAATGAGATAGCGCTGCACACCCATCAGAATGGCCAAAATCTAGAACACTGCCAACACCAAATACAGGTGCGGATGTGGAGCAACAGAACTCTCATTCACTGCTGGTGGGGATGCAACGCGGTACAGCCACTTTGGAAGAGTTTTGGTTTTCTTACTAAACTAAAATACTCTCACCGTATGACCCAGCAATCATGCTCCTTGGTATTGATCCAAATGAACTGAAAATGTATGTTGACATAAAAACCTGCACATAAATGTTTATAGCAGCTTTATTCATAATTGACAAACTATAAGCAACCAACATGTCCTTCAGTACGTGAATGGGTAAATAAAGTGTGGTACATCCCCACATGGAGTATTACTCAAAACTAAAAAGAAATGAGCTATCAAGCCATGAAAAGACATACAGGAACCTTAAATGCATATTGCTAGGTGAATGAAGCCAATCTGAAAAGGCTACATACTGTATGATTGCAACTCTATGACATTCTAGAAGAGGCAAAACCATTGAGACAGTAAAAAAAAATATAACTAATTACAAACTTTTTGTTATGCTTTTTGGCCATAAATATATGAAGAAATTTGGAAAAAAACCCTTTCACATTTATGACCTAGTTATTTTTCTGACCCCACATTCTATTGTGGTAATTAATTAAAATCAGGGCTCACAATGTCCCTATAAAAAATAGTAAAATTGCAAAATAAAGATAATAAGTGACATGTTGACTATCCTGTCCACCAACAATTCTGTCATGCTCAGGTCCCGAGGCTTCCTAACTCTATAAAGAGATATTTTAACTGAGTCCTGGAAAGGACTCCAGGACTCAATCCACCAAAGGAAAATAAAACTTAACATAAAAACTGTGTTATTTAAAAATGTGAGTGACGATCATCTTAAACAAATGCTCAAGTTAAAAGTACCAACAGCAAAGTAGACATCATGTGTCTCCTGATCTGATCACAGCAGAGCTTCCCTCTAATCCTGAGGAATCATCAAACGAATCTAAGTTGAGGGGCATTTTACCAACCAACCAACCAACCAACCATTCTGTGTTCTTCAAATTCTGAAAGACCAAGACTGAGGAACTGTTTGAGTTAAAGGAGACAAAGAGGACAACTAAATTTAATGTGTGATTCTGGGATTGGATCCCAGACTTGGGGGGAGGGTGGTGGTAAAAAAGCATTTTTCCCTAGGAAAAAAAATGAGTGGGGCAAATGACAAAATTTGAGTGCTTGCAGATTAGTCAATAGTACTTTCTCAATGTTAATTTCCTGATTATGATAAATGTCCTTGTTTTTAAGAAGTACACACTGAAGTTCTTGATGGTTAAAGGTACATCATGTCTATAAACTTATTCTCAAATGTTTCAAAAAACAGACATGTTACAGCAAATACGGTAAGTAAAAAATATTTACACTATTTTTATAAATCTATAATTTCAAGATAAAAGTTTTTTTAAAAGTACAATATAAAAACATCAAAAACTCATTTAATTTTCATCTAAAACATAAAGAAAACAGAACTAGTCTTTTTGATATACTGAATAATATCCATTTTAAGATTATAGGATTGAAATCTAGAGCCCTAAAGTGTCATTCTGATCTCTATACTTAAAGCTTAGGATATTAGAAAAGCTACAGCGTGGGAAATAAGCAAATGTGGTCTGGAGTTAGCCCATAAAAAACAGTCACTGTTACTTAAGAGTTGCATTTTTATAGAAAATAAAATCTCTTTAGTACCTTTTTACATGAAAATGCCCAAGATTGTGCAATGTATGGTTCTGAAATGTTACTTGATCTGGTTATGCTTCACCAAAGTAAAATATGAAAATGTTCTTTCCTAGAACAACATTTAATTCTGTAAGACATCCAAAAAACCACAAGCAAAGAGCAATGCTTAAATACAACAAGCCCAGTTAGGCCTCCTAATAATGTAGTTTACAGCACTTTGATGATAAAATTACAACATTTCCAGAGCAACTTTTTACTAATTTATTTTCTTACGTGCTTAACAAACTTAATAAAAAACACCCCACCACCATGAGATTATGATGAGCAGGTTAAATTTATGGACTATCTAAAATATTCCATGTATTCCTTTCCAATCTTCCTGTTTTCTTTTTTTAGAAAAAGCTTGTTACCAGATTCACTGGTTGATATAAAATATCAAGAAATTAAACTAATAATAAATGTTTAGAACCAATATGAAGAAAAATTATAAAAATTTACAATTGGGCATAAAAGAAGTCTTGAATAACTGAAGAGATACCAGCATGTTTTCGGATGAAAAGTCAAAATATTATAGAGGATGCCACTATCCTCCAAAGATTCAAAGTCCCAATAGGAACGTTTGATTTTGAAAATGTAACTCTCTTAAAGTGGTTCTAGATTTCTTTTATTTTAAGGGTCCAATTTAAACACTAATAAAAGATATGGATCTCCTTCAGAAAAATGTACCAAGTCATATACACGCAAAATTTTATATAAAATTTCAAGATCCTCAGAGGGCCCCTAAGCCCATTCATATTATCTCTATGCCCCAGATTCGTGAAATGCAAGTGTTGGGCTGTTGTGTAGAAGAAGAAATAAGTAAAAGAGCCAAGAAGACTTTGAGAAAGAGTAATCAGGAGGAATTTAAGCGTGTGTTATTAAAATACATAAGGCTGTCACAAGAACAGTGCATGGTATTGGAAGAAGAACAGACATATGAATTGATTCCCAGGTTTTGGCTTGCATACAAGGTGATGTCATTCACTGAGGCAGGGAACAGGAAAGAGCAGCGGGGCGGGCTGGGGAAGAGCAAGATTTGCAATTTGGACATGTTGACTTTGAGATGACTCTGAGAACTCAAAAGATGATTATCAAGCATCTGACTGGGCAAAGTGGTCTCAGGAGTCTGAGGATGGGTCTGGCCTGGAGATGTATGTTGAATAGACAGGAGTGGCTGAGATCACCAACAGAAGGAGTAGAGAAGGAAGGAAGTCTAGGGGTAACCTTGAGAAAGACCAGCATTTAATAGTTTCATAAAACTAGATGGAGGATGATAAACCTGCATAGAATTTTGAGGAGTGGCCAAAAAAACAAATAAAAGAAGAAACCGAGAAGAGATTGCTTGGAGGAAAGACTAGTTAACAGTATAAAATACAATTAAGAGGGCAAGTAAGATGGAAAATGACCACTGGATTTAGCAATGTTGAAGTCATCACTAACCAAGAGTCTTTTTTGTTAGAAACTTCAAAAATTATCATTCATTAAAACACAACCCCAGATATAAGACCTATCTTTAATTCCACTGATTAGCTCATTTACATGCATTAAATACCATTAAGTTTCCAAGAGAGATTTGTGCAAACCAAAACATTTATAAAATAGCTCACACACAGTTTACACAGCATAAAACTTCCAATACAGTGTGGCTCTCCAAGGCTCTCCAAGAAAATAAGCACAGGGGAATCTGGGATGCACGTCAGGAAACTGCACACAGTGGTGGAAGCACAACCCCTGAATCATTTAACTCACTGGCAGCTGAAGCCATTTTTCCTGGAGCTAAATCTATTGCCAGCAATGAAGATCCTGGGAATCTCTAGTATAAAGGATTAACAGACTGGCCCCAGCACTGGAAAATACATTGAAAGGAACAATCCCGTACTCGCTCAGAAGGGATGAAATGACCTAATATCCCACTGCCAGATCTAGAAAGGAACAGAGATGGCAATAACAATAAAAAAGGGCCTCTTTCACGATAAAAGGTTACAATATAAACTTCTTTTCTGTGATTTGTTTTATCTCAGTTGCTAAAGAAATTCAAAATAAGAAAATTCCCTAGACTTGTAACATATAACATTTTAATCAATTAGAATTTCTACTGTCATTAATGCTTGAAATTTAATCAAATCCTTTGTTGATTTAAAAATCTTCAAGTACTTGCATCCTAAATTAGCTATTTATTTTGGGATATTAGTCTATCAATAAATATTTAAACATTAATAGAAACTTAAAAGCCAAATATTTTAGATAAGTTTCACAATTTTTTTGTCAAATTATTTGCTTACTGATTTTAAAATATTTGTTATAATCAGATATAAATTTGGTAGCATCTATAGGATTAGTCACATTTTCTTTTAGGGACAAACTTTATTTCCAAGAATGTTTCTGAGAACGTCAATTTGCCTTTGAAGACCTGATCATAGTTTACTTTATAAAATCTCATTTTCCACTTTATAGAAAACAAAGTAGTTTAAAGCACTGATTTTCATATACTACCAAAGTAAAGGGGACAAGGCACTTGGAAATTAATGTCTTTAAGTTCTGTAAACAGTCAGGGTAATATGTACCAGATACCTAAAAATATTAGATTAAGCAGATGAAAATTTACATGGTACTCATTAAATGTACCATCGTCTCTTATTTTAAAGATGATGTTATAATCTATACTAGAGGCCCGGTACATGGATTCATGCACCATTGGAGTCCCTTGGCCTGGCCTGCACCCTCTCGCAATCTGGGACCCCTCGGGGGATGTCAGACTGCTGGTTTCAGCCCGATCCCTGCAGGCCAGGCCGAGGGACCCCATTGGTGCACAAATCCATGCACCTGGCCTCTAGTATGCATATAAAATCTTTGGTTAATCTCTTCCCGCCCTCCTCCCTCCCCTCTGAGATTCATCAGTCTGTTCCATGTTTCCATGCCTGTGCGTTGAGCATCTGCCCTCTAGTGGTCAGTGCATGTGATAGCTACCAGTGGAACTGTCGAGAGGTTGCTTAGGCATTTATATATATAGACATTATAGTATGGATAAACAAATCAACATTACCAGCCTCACTTTCTATATAGCATATGTATAAAAAATATCTTTTGACTTGGGACAAAGAAACTATTTAAAAGGAATGTTGCAAAAAAATAAAAAAATAAAAAAATAAAAAGAATGTTGCCATGGCTCTCCACCACAGACCTTTGCTCTGCAAATGCCCAACATGGCCATGCAGCAATGCAGAACTGGCTTGCTTCCCAGCAATGCACAGTTATGCTATGTGGCTTGAAGTTATAGTTCAGTGTGTTAATAGCATGATGCTGTCTGCTCTACTTCTGGCCTAATAAGCAAGGTTTCAAACAATCCTTCCAAGTTCCTTTCTAACACTTTCTTTTCATGAACTTAAGAGTTAAAAGGAAGAAATCACTAACAGGAATTTCATGAGAAAATTTACTTGAAAATAATTTTCTGATTGGATTTGTTTATAATTTGTATTTTAAAAGAAGCCTTTCAATATGTCATTATGTTCCTTCTTGTGTCAAGGGAAGTGGTGGATTGACAGAGCACACATTAAAATGATGACTCTCATAGATGGATGCCAAATTGGTTCCAGTGAAGGTGGAGTTGATGGAAGGAAAAAAAGACCTAAAGCACATGCTCATTACGGAAATAGCTATCAACAACAGAGAACTCAAGCCTAAAATTTTAAATTTCACTTTTACACATCATCTGGAGAAACTAAGAGACTGGTTTTTAAAAAATCTAGTCTTTGGGGGACATTAATGATGACTATATACTAGATTCAAAAGTGTTGCTCAGTCTACACGCATCTGTCTACACTGAATAATATGGGATATAAACACTACGAATGTAAGGGATATATATAGGTATAAAATACAAATATATTTTACAAATACATAGGTATAAAATAGCATATTCAGCACATTTTATGACCATCAAACAGCTTGCTCACTTCTAAAGTCATTATATTTTACAAACCCCCGCTGGACAAAAAGATTTATAGCCATTATAAAATTCTTCTGAAAAATTTGAGTTCTGAGTCTTGATTCTTCAACACCATGCCGCAAATATTACATTGGTGAAGTTAGATAATCTGGAACCATGAAAAAGGGCCAATTTTGCTAAGACTGATTAAATATTTATGTCATATCCCTTCTACAGCAGAGCTGGAAAAATAGACACGAGACAAAATGTTTTACACAATCCTAAGACTTGAAAATCTATTGAGGTCATTAAAAGAAGAGCAAGAGTTCATATGTAGAAATTATGCTAATAACTCATCACCAGAAGACCATCTCAGAGTAATTTTTCAGTTGTGGTCCTGGATATACACTGAAACATCCACACTCCCTGACTCTTTCACCCACGTGGGTGTGGTGACACACGCTAAACCCACATCTGTGAGCTGGCAGGCCAGGATCCGGGTGCTGTCTGCTACAGGAATGTGGTCATCGTGAAACTGAAGCTCACTGCTGCAGGTGGGCGGAGATGAAAAGCCTGATCGTGGTCTCCCCAGCTCAACGCTCTCATCAGCCCAACTGAAATATTAGCCTTTCTACCATAGTAACTGACAGACACCTCAGGACACCTTTCCTGGGGGAACAGACAGGCCAGGCATTCTTTTGCTTCTGGGTCTTTGCACCTGCTGCCAACTAACTGGAGATGTCATTTCATCTCCTTGTCCTTCTGGCAAACTTCTCCTCCTCCATCCGTTAAGTGTGACTCTTCCATGAGGCTTTCCCGCTCGCTTCAGGCACATCTGCTGCCTTCCCTTCTGGGTCCTAGTGTGCCTTGTGCTTACTTGCCAACACATGGCATATGCAGTTGTCTTTGTTTCTATCTGCCCTCTCAACCACAACCTCTGTGAGGGCAGATCTTGAATTTTTATTTTTGTTTCCCTAGCACCCAGCACCATACCTGGCATTAAGAAAGGAAAATATTTATTGATTCACTAGAGTAAACCTGACAAAAATTAATGTCCCATATTCAATGCTCCACGAGTTTTCTTGTTTGTACGAGTTTCTATGCATTTACACTACACTGACAACCACACTGTAGGCTGGGCTGGGATTCAGAGTCATAACCATAAACATAAAATTACTTCCTTCCTTAAGAGTGAGCAAAGGGCTATAAATCACTGGCAACAGGAACTTACACAATAATTTCTCTCTAAGGCCTTAACTGCTATTTTTTAAAAATCTTAAAAGAATCCCATGATTTGTCTACTTTGCAAAAGCACACAAGAATCAATCGTTTTAATCACCTCAACCATTCCAACCAAACAAAAACTTCCTATTTTCTTTCCATGGAATAGAAAACTGGAACACCAATATTAACCTCAAAACTAGCCACCCTGAAATGGTTCTAAAGGCCTTTACTAGCTATCACTTCATTCATTCTATTAATTACTTTATTTTGGATCTAAATCAGCAACAATCGGCAACCTCTAGAACGAGGTGCCTTATGCAAGAAAGTGGGGGAGTTTATTGTGGAAAGACAGACAAGCCAAAGTGCCTTTTTTTGTGATTATTCATGGAAGGAGAAAACAGGGTACAAGGAAGACCTATCTCATGATGAAAGGGACACAGGTGCTTATTGATCAACATCTGAATAAACAGCTATTAGTTCTCTGACTCTCCCATCTTTATTTGGTATCCTATATAATAAAAGGCTAATATGCAAATCGATAAGAAAACAAACTCAGACATATCATAATTCCATATATTTACTAATTGACAAAATAATAAATCTATGACAACGGGAAGTATAACAATAGGGACAGAAGGGAGTTCTGTGGAAAATTAAGTATCAGGAGAAAAGTATTAAGTAGGAATTGTTTTACCCCAAAAGACATGTTGAAGTCTTAACCCACAGTACTTTTGATATCATCTTATTTAGAAATGGGGTTGTGCAGACATAATTAATTAAGATGAAGTTACACTGGAGTAGGGTGGGCACTTAATCCAATATGACTGGTGTCCTTATAAGAAAAAAGAGACACAGAGACAGAAGAAACACACAGGGCGAAGACAGCCATGTGATGATGGAAGCAAAGATTAGAGCAATGCCTCTACAAGCCAAGGAACAGCAAGAACTGCCAGCATCCCCGGGAGCTAAGAGAGGGCAGGAACGCTCTCCTCAGCAGGTTTCAGAGGAGGCGTGGCTTCGCCAGATCTTGGTTTTGGACTGCTCACCAATGTCTCCATTGCTTTCAGCTCCCAGTTTGTGGTGCTTCATTACCCCAGCTCTAGGAAATAATGAAGTGGGCAAGATGTGTCTACTCAATTGGAAATGACAAGAACATGGCGTGGTGCAGTCATTATGACGTAGACTCCTTCCCTGTGGGCTCAGTGGCTCTTGGGGCTGAGGCGAGTGGACTAGATGATGGGGAGACGCTGGGTTGGCAGCATAGACGGGCCTTTCTGCTTGTTTTAATTTCATCATTACTTAAAATGAAGGACTCAAAAAAGGAAGAGAACTTAAACATCATCTAGCTTTTCTCAACTGTTTTCCTGCCACCGGAACACTGGCCAACAGATGCAACACTTTTTTACTCCTGTGTACAGCTTCCAAGGAGCTGGCTCAACCTGTCTTTTCTTCCCAATTTAGAGAGCATACAGGCTGCAGGAGAATGAAAGGTTGTTAATCCATTCTAATTTATATTACAAAAGAAACAGCTACTCTATCACTAAACACAAATGACCTGCAATACCTCACACCTTGAAGAAGACTGCTCTGGCCAGCCAGCTTAAAGAAGCTTCCTGTCACTATCACCTCACAGGTCTTCCTTCCACTTATTAGTCCCCTCGGTCATCTGTCTACTTGTCTATGATCTGTGTCCCTGCTCACCAGCCCCAGGACTGCCTGGTCTAGTAGGAAGAGAAGTAAAGAGTCAGTTACAGCACAGCATACTATTAAAAATGCCATGAGTACATGGCAGAGGGTGGGGTGAATGGTGATGGAGAGGGGAGACTTAAACCTAAATGAGGAGATAGGAAAATAGGGTCTCAGAGGAAGTGACAGCTAGGCTGAGACCTGAAAGAGGAACTGGAAGAATAACTAAAAATATCATCTCTGGCTTGATGGTACTCATGAAGAAGAGTGTTAGAACAAAGCAGAATGAGAAGCAGATTTTCCAAAAATGTTCCTTCACATTCAAACCATACCTTTTTAGTATTCTTGATGTCTTCTTAGAGTATACTTCTGTAGCTTCCAAGAACTTGTGATATAACTATCCTATATAATAAAAGCCTAATATGCACATTGTCCCCTTGACTGGGAGTTCGACTGCTCACTATGATGTGCACTGACCACCAGGGGGTAGCACGGAACATGGTGGGCATCAGCAACGTGGTGCTGGCAGCGGGCAGCAGTGGAGGCACTGCGGGCCCGAGGGGCTCCAATGAGAGCGGGACCGCGACAGATGGTGGAGCAGGTGAGCAGGTGGCGCCAGGCCAAGACGGGTGCGAGTGGGGCCCGACTGCCCAGCTGATCAACCCGCAGACAGTGACTAGCAGCGGTGTCAGGGGGCCCAATGACTCAGGCAGAGGGGGGCGCATGAGGGCCTGGGGGCCCAGGTGCTGCCCAGGGCCCAGAGGTCAGCTGGGACCTGCCCTTCCACGACAGACGCTTGCACTTCAATCTGGGCCTCTAGGAACTTAAATAAAAGAACAAAAGGCCCGCCGCACCTGTGCACGAATTTCGTGCACTGGGCCTCTAGGAACTTAAATAAAAGAACAAAGGGCCCTAATCGTCTCTAAAATGACAAGACTTACATAGCAGGTACTTGAAAAATAATGTTCTTTCATTCAATGTTATATGTTATAATGTTGATGAGATGAACTTAACTTGTTTATATCAATTAGCCTATGGTAAACCTGGTTTCAGTACACATAGTTTTTGCTTAAAGTCACAGAACCTTTCCACAATGTTAAGTGAGGACTTACTGTACATGTGGTATAATCAAAATCTGCTGCACAAATTTTTATCTTCCAGAAAAAAGAGTAATTTTTCCTTCACACTTCAACTGTGTCTAGGTGCTGACTTCTTTTAAATCCAAGTGATTCTGGCTGTTTGCAGCATCATTTTTCACTAAAAAACCGCTTTGATGTTTATAATCTATTATTTAAACATTAAATCGATTTATAAAGGTAAAAATGTGGCTTTAATAATTTGCAGTTGTGGCTTTTATGTTTCAGATGGTAACCATCTCAAGACAGACCACCATCAGAGCAGAATCTGGAGGAGAGATGAGTGGGTAGAACAAGGATGCTCATGTCCTCTTCAAGCTACTGGCTGAAGCTCGACAGTACAACCAGAGGGGGAATGTTTCACAATGTCCTGTACAGATGAGGATTAGGTCAACCTCTTGAAAAAGGGGGCAAGGAGTTCAAATGTTTTCTAATTTTATCATTGCTCTTTTGATTAATTTCTTTTTTAAAGAGTCAACCACCAGTGTGGCTACAACAGCCAAATTCAATGGAGAAAGGATAATCCTTTTGACAAATGTTGCTGAAATAATTACATATCCATGTGCAAAAAATGAACATTGATTCATACTTTGTACCACACAAAAAGGAACTCAAAATGAATTACAGGCCTAAAGGTAAAATCTGAAACTATAAAACTTCTAGAAGAAAACATAGAAGATTTTTGTGGCTTTGGGTTAGGCAAAGAGTTCCTAAGTAGGTATCAAAAGCATAATTCATAAAAGAAAAAAATTGATAAATTGGTCTGCCCCCAAATAAAAGATTTCTGCTCTTTGAAAGATAATGCTACAAAGACAAGTTCCCGACTAGCTTTTGCAAAACACATACCTGCAAAAGGACTTGTGTCCAAAATATATAAAGAACTCTCAAAGTCAAAAATAAAAAACCCAAACAACCCAATAGAAGGACAAAAGGTATGAATACATATTTCATCAAAGAACTTACATGGATGGCAAAAGAGCAGATGAAAAGATCCTCACCATTACTAGTAATTAGGAAAATACAAATTAAAAGCTCAATGAGGTACCACTACATATCTAATAGAATGGCTTTTACAAAAAGACAATACTGTTGGTGAGGATGCAGAGTAACAGGAACTCTGGGGATGCAAAATGCTAAGAGTCCCTCTAGAAGAGGTTACCATATGACTCCAAATCACTACTTGTAGACAATTACCCAAGAGAAGTGAAAAGTTATGTTCCATAAGATTTTCTATACAAATGATTATAGCCATTTTATGCACAACTGCCCCTAAATGAAAACAATTCGAATGTCCTTCAACTGGTAAATGGATAAATAAACTGTGGTATCTACACAATGGACTACTACTCTGTAATAAAAAAGGAACAATACACACAACAATATGAATAAATTTCCAGACTCAAAAGACTACGTATTATATGATTTCATCTATGTGACCATCTGGAAAAGAAAAGAACTACAGGAATAGACTGGGGCTCAGAGGCTGGAAGGGTGTGACTACAGAGTTGCAGGGGACTCCTCAGGGAGATGAAACTTTCTTTATTGTGGCTATGATGGTAATACACAACTACATGTGTTTATCAATCCAAAGAACTCTACACTGAAGAGGGAAATGTTCTGTATATAATAAAGCAAAATTCTTAACTGTCCTAAAAAATTAAAAATGCTACTCACCTATGGTGAAACATTAGCCTGTGCTACTCAAATAAACCAACTGTATTCAAGGGAAGAAGAAAATGAGGTTAAAAGTCTAAACTTAATTCTATACATTCTGTTCAAACACAGACCATTTGTCTTAGTAAAAACTGCTAATATCAAGCCCTTTATAATCTTTGCACACTTTTACACTTTCTTATTCCATGCCATCATCAAAAATTTCTTACTACGCTCAAAACAGTACTACCACCAGATATAAGGGAACAAAATGAAGTGTTTCCTGCAATGACAGAAATGTGACTTCTCACCCAAAATAAACTATACTAAAGTGAAGATAAGTTATCAAGAAAAGCTTACCACACCCTAAGCACTACAGCAATAGCTCATTCCACATCAATATGTGTATTGGCCCAAAACAAACAAAAGGCTTATTAGTGCAGCATTATTTCTAGAGGTCTTAATGGAAGTTGGAGGAAATAGTCAATGAAACACTAAATATTTAATTCAAAACACTCATTATACTTGGTTTGGTAGCCCGAGACATACTCCTTATAATTAATAAAACAGATTGTCGCCATAAGAATCTACGTTCTGTTAGATAAAATTCTGTAGAAGGCAGAGAACAATAGAGAAATAACAGAACCAAGTTGAAAAACTCAATACCTACAAGTAGAAATACACATAAGGCAAAAGAGAATGTTTATACATTACAAATATAGTAGTTCCCCATCTTCTGTTCCAAGATCCCCAGTAGATACCTGAAATTGCGGATAGTATTGAACCTTATGTACACTATTTTTTATCTATATGTACATACCTATGGTAAAGTTTAATTTATAAATTAGCCACGTAAGTTTTATGCATAAATTTTATTATTAACAATAATAAAGTAGCTATAATAAAAGTTATATGAAGGTGGTCTCTCTCTCAAAATACCTCATTGTACATGATAAGATGAAGTGAGGTGAACGCAAGCACAGTTTTGTACATGATGCAGCTACTAGTGACTAATGGGCAGGTAGCATATACAGTGTGGCTATGCTGGACAGAGGGATGATTCATGTCCCAGGTGGGACGGAGCAGGATAGTGTGAGACTTCATCACGCTACCGAGAATGGCATGCCATTTAAAACATGAATTGTTTATTCCTGAAATTTTCCATTTTATACTTTCAGACCACGGTTGACTGTGGATAAGGGACACTACTGTATAAGAGAATGCCCAGCTGAAATAACTAAATGAACCTCTTAATTTATTTTTAAAAACTGACTTCACTAATGATACTGAAATAATGCTATGATTCTAATGTATGATGCCCATCTTTTAGATATAAAATCTTAGAATACACTGCCTGCCTTTTGAAAAGCTCAAGAAACATGAAGATCAACCTCACTATGTCATCATTACAAAAGTGTTTTCTAATTTTCACTTTAGTTATTCATGAAGGCATATATGTATGTATGTATTTAAAGCAGTGGAATCCTTTCTTCAAATGAAATCTGATGTGAAAGTGCAACATGTAAAGCAGGTAACAGCAGAGCAGAGCTGCTCTGGGAGGAGTGCGATGGCCTGAGAGCCCTGCTGCTCCTGTAGTCATCACCAAGTTGAACAAGAGACCTGCAGGAAAACCCAACAAAAATCAGAGTCGTAGAATCTTGGACTTGGGAGAGACCTGATTGAATGCTTCACCGACCTCTTCCATGGCGCCTCCAAAGGCTTGCAGCCACTGTTGAATGGCTTCAGTTATGTTAGCCCTTCCCCAGGTTAAGGGGAAATGTAGGTCGTAGTTACACTGTTCTTCATGAAACACTGAAATACAGGAAATAGCTACCACACCCCTTTTATTCATTAGCATCAGCATGCCATTTTGCAGAACAGGAGGGTGGGGTGAATCTATTTGTATCTGTCCTTTGAGTTAGTGGCAGTGTAGACCCAACTCTAATGACGTCAACAGCCATTAAAATGTCTCACACTGTACTAGCATGTTCAGAATGGAAAGTTACCAGAAGAACCTAGGTCAGAGTCTTGAAGAGGCCATATCAGCACACCTAAAACTGACAGTGTCTGTACCTGATTTTACTTCCGCTAACAGGAAATGAACGAGGCTGCAGACCAGAAAACTTCAGAAGCAAACACTCATTGATACAAAAGAGTAAAGCTTCTATAACAGGCAGGTCTACATTCTTTTCTAAATTCTTCTTCCTTGCCAGCCCATTCATGTTTTTCAGTTACACCTGTGATTTTCCTATTCCCCTACCTATATCTGTTGAAATGTTATTCATCCTTGAAGATTTCGATTAAATGCCATGAACTTCATATAGGCCTCCATTTTATCCTAAGTTAGAATTACGCCCACTTCCACCTTCCTATAGTACTTGGTACAGTGTATCCCTTTCTGTCTTATATTACAGTAGACCACATAGGCGGTCTACTGGGCTGAAGATGAATTTCTTATTCCTAAACTGCATTTTCACATTTCTTTCAGTAGATAAAATATTTAGATCAGGCGTCCTCAAACTACGGCCCGCGGGCCACATGCGGCCCACCGAAAACATTTATCCGGCCCGCCGGGTGTTTTTGCTGCTGCCTGTCCTGCTTAGCAGCCGACTCGTCCTGGGCCCGCAGCGCGCATGTGTGGAATGTCTGAGGGACAGTGAACTGGCCCCCTGTTTAAAAAGTTTGAGGACCTCTGATTTAGATGTTGTAGGAATTAAATACCTATATAATACAAAATCTAGTTTCTAGTTCAGATTCAATACAATACCCAAGAATACACTTTTCACAGAAAAGTTGATTTTTAAATAGCTTTATGAAATAGCTGATCTCACTCCAAATACCACATTAATAACATTTTAATTCATTCCAAAAATACTAACTAGAATCTAGTCTGTAAAAGGACTGTGCCAGGTACACAAGAATAGCACAAGTCAAGGCTAGAAGCTCTCTAGATATAGACACTGTGTGCGCTGGTGTCCAGTTACACTGCTTATTTAAGGATTTCTCTTCAATCTGCCCCTAAGCGCCTTTAATTTGCCTGGGAAACCATTGCTGGTCCACTCTACATTACAGCAGCTGTACTACTGTAATCCACTTTGGTCTCTCGTTTTTCAATGATTAGAAAAAAATGCACTTGGTGGGGCAGGGGCTGTTGGTTGTCCCCAGTGATCTATTTCGATACTAACAGATTTTTCAGCAGGACACATGACTGCAGGGAATAAAAACGACATTTCTCAGCTCCCAACGCTGCTAAATGTGGCCCGGGACTAAGTTCTCACTTACTAGATTTAAGTATCCCTTGGCAGCCTCTGGAAACCTTCCTTAAGAGTCACTGAATGCCTTGCCTCGCCTTTTATTCTTATCTCCTGTGGCTTGAACTCAGATGCTGATGGCGACCTTAACAAGGAAGATCGTGGAGGTACAGTGAAAGGAGTTTATCCGAAAATGCCCATGCCCTAATCCCTGCAACCTGTGAATGCATTACAAGTCAAAAGGGAATTTGAAGATGTAGTTAAGACCAAAGATCTTAAAATAGGGAGATTATCCTAAACTACCCAGATTTGCACAATCTAATCACATGAGCCCTTAAGAGCAGAGAACTTCCTCTGGCTAGAGTCAGAGATAAGTGGCAAAAGAATCAATCAGAGAGATTCCAAGCATCTGATGTGCCACTGGGCTTTGAGATGTAGGAGCCCATGTGCGAGGATGAGAGAGAGGCTTCTAGGAGCTCAGAGCAGCCCCCAGCTGTGTGCCCGGCAACAGGGACCTAAGTTCTACCATCACATGGAACTAGATAAGCCAACAACAGGAGCGTGGAAGCAGATTCTTCCTACAGTGTCCTGGTTAGAGCCCAGCAGGTCGACAACTTGCATTTTGGACTTGTGAAGCCTGGAGCAGGGAAACCACATGAACCTCGCCAGATTTCTGACTACAGAACTGTGAGGTGATATATTGTGTTGTTTTAAGCAGTTACGTCTATGGAAACTTGTTACAGCAGCTGAAGGAAACTAATGCAGACTTCCTGGAGCAGAGCCTCCTTCTCAGCCCTCGAAGGCCTGCAGTGGACTTTTACTTGGAGAAAAATAACAGTTCTTTCTTCTTTAAACTACTAGGGTTCTCAGTGACTCCCAGTTGAACCTAAATTTTGCTGATAACTTGATGAAATCATTTTTATTATCAACACCTAAAGAATAACAGAGGTTAAAGTAAAATATTAAGCTGTGAACACTTTTTGTACAGGTGTAATGATATTAGACAGCCTTTAATAAGGTTTATTTTCCTTTCTTTCATTTATTTTATTTTATTTTATTTTATTTTTCAATTATAGTTTATATTCAACATTATTTCTTATTAGTTTCAGGTTAATAAGGTTTATGTTCACTTTTTCAGTTGCAACAGAGAAATCACGTGTTGTCTCAAACTTCATAACACTTAATATATGACCAATTATATGAAAGTCTAAAAAAAGGGGAATAAGATTATATTACTACCAGTGTCTAGACCAGTCAGGGTTAGTAATCGCTTATGGAATACAATGAGGTCAATATACATGAGCAAAATAGGTGCAAATGGTTTGGTAAGAAAAGCACAATTTCAAGTATGTACTGTATCACTGTGAAAGAAAAAAATTACTTATGGCTTGGAAAAATGCTCAAATCTTGCAATTACCACAAAATCCCCTTTTCGTATTAAAACAATAGAGGCCTGGTGCACAACATTTGTGCACTGGGGGCAGGGTGGGGGTGGGTCCCTTAGCCCAGCCTGCGCTCTCTCGAAGTCTGGGACCCTTTGGGGGATGCCCGCCTGCCGTCTTAGGCCCACTCTCTGCTGGCAGTTGGACATCCCCCAAAGGGTCCTGCACTGCCACGGAGGCGAGAGAGGCTCCTGCCACAGCTGCTGCACTTGCCAGCCATGAGCCCGGCTTCTGGCTGAGCGGCACTCCCCTGTGGGAATGCACTGATCACTAGGGGGCAGCTCCTGCATCATAGCTATCGCCGTGCCATAGCCACAAGATGGTGGCGCCCAGACCCCTCAGCCCCGCTGGGGCAGCAGGCGCGTGGCTGCTCTGCGTGCCTGCCTCCAAAGACTCCTAGTTCCCTCAGCCCCCCAGCCGCCCAGGGCCAGCCCGAGGCACAGGCAAGCCTCAGATGGCGGCTGCCCAGCCACCCAGGGCCACCCGAGGCTCAGGTAACCAGGGCTGACTGAGGCTTGCGCTGCTGGCAGTGGCAGCAGCAGAGGTGTGATGGGGCATCGCCTTCCCCTGATCGCCGGGTTGCCTCCCACCCCTGAGGGCTCCTGGACTGTGAGAGGGGGCAGGCCGGGCTGAGGGACGCCCCCTCCAGTGCATGAATTTTCATGCACCAGGCCTCTAGTATATGCATGTGTGCAAACAACTTATCTGTCTAAATACATGGCTTTATCAATTTTATTAAATGAGTTCAATGACTTTCTGAAGCCATCATGTTATATAAATAGCTCTCAATATAGGTGATACATATGCATACACACACACACACACACATACATATATACATGAAAAGGCTTATAAAACTCTATATATGCTATAGACTATCCTTATTGAAACATATACACATGTATCTGAATAGAAAGTCACCTGGAAGTACATATACTAAGGTATTACTCAAAAAATTACTTGACGTGGGCACTATGGTTGTCTTCAAGCTTGTATATATTTTCTGTAATGAATCTGTGTTGCTTTGGTTTTTAATGAAATCATTTCTGCATAATCATTTATTCTACAAATTTTTAAAATATTTTTATTGATTTCAGAGAGGAAGGGAGAGGGAGATAGAAACATCAATGATGAGAGAGAATCCTTGATTGGCTGCCTCCTGCACACCCCCTACTGGGATCGAGGCTGCAACCCAGGCATATGCCCTTGACTGGAATCGAACCTGTGACTTTTCAGTCCGTAGGCCAACACTCTATCAACTGAGCAAATCGACTAGGTCTACAAATATTTTTTGTACCAGGCATTGCTATAGGTACTTGGGATACATTTGTGAATGATACAAAGATCCCTGACCCTTTGGTGCTCACATGATCTTCAAAGAGAAACAAATGCAGTACAGTGGAAATTCTTGCTTTCCTCTCACCCAATAACCATTTGTATCATTTTTTTGTGTTTCTTTCCATAGTTTTACATGTAAATAAGGACAAATGCAAATATATATTTATCCCCTTATTTACACTACTCAGATATTAAACATACTGTTCTGTGCCTTGCTTTTTTCACATAAATATCTTGAAGACCCTTCTATACCCTTGCTCTTTTTTATAGCTGCACCCTGTCCATTGTATGTATATCATGTTTATTTAAGTCTATCGATAGATACTCAAGTTGTTTCTAATGACTATTTGCTATTATTAACAAACACTGCCAAAATAAATCTGCACATTGTCATTTTGCACAAATGCAGGTATGACTGTTGGGTCATGGATTTAAAATTTGGATAGATATTGCCACATTGTTCTTTATAGGACTTGTACCAATCTACACTCCCACAGGCAAAGTCTGAGTGTCTCTATTTCCACATAACCATATGTAACCACACAGACGGATTTTTCTAATCTGATAGGAGGGAAAATGGTATCTCAGTGTAGTTTTACATTGTATTTTTCATATTAGAGTGAAATTGAGCATTTTAAAATACATTTAAGGGCTACTTGATACCCTTTTATGTCACTTCAGAAATTCTGAACTTTGTGAAGACATTTTTAGGCATATTGGTTACTACCTTCGGGGTGTCTACAGGCAGCTATGGGCCTGGCTTGAATTCAATTAAGTATTATTTTTTCTTCTTTTGAATAAATGCCAGGAAAGTGGAAAATCAGGATTAAACTATGGGGACAAAACAGAGTCTTATCAGTTCCCCTAAGCCTAGCACAGGGCCTGGTGCACCTTAGGTATACAATACAATGTTTGCTTAAAAACAAAAAAAAGGGGCACCTGAAAGATGTTTTCTTTGGAAGTTTATAGTGCAACAGCACCCCCAAGGGGAGCTTTAGCTAAAGCTCCACCCCACGCCCCCATCAAATTTCCTCCAGATCTCTAAGCCACGGCATATACATTAGTCAGAGCGAAGACAGCGTGATTGCTGTATAAATGCCACTTGCAAACGATCTCCAAGCTCCGCCTTCCAAATGGAATGCTGCCCCCAACCTCTCTTGTATAGAACGGGGATGCCGTTGTCAGGGTGGACACTGGGCCAGTCACACTGCCACAGGGTAACACAGCTCTACATTTTCTCAGCCCAAAGACAAGACCTGGCCAATATCAACCACTCAGTGACCAGCAAGTGCAGCAACACAGGCATTCGCAGGGCAGAACTCTGTCCACTTGTTACAGGTAAAGACACCGTTACTGGGAAGTGGGCATTTCCTTCTGAACAAAAGAAACTGAATACAGACAGAAGTCATGAAAGAGAACTTTTATGTCACATGTAAATTAAACACAAGAAAGACAGCATTTGAATAGATTCAGCTGGATTTTCTATTTTGAATAGAAATCTAGATGTTTATCTTAAGCCTAGAATTTTAGAATGAAAGTATTGTTCATCTTCCTGCTATACAGGGTAATAACTTATGACACAATTCAGTAGTCTTTGACAGTCTTGTGGCAACTAGTACCCAAAGATGGCCACAAACGAACCAAGCCTCCCGTGTACCAACATTTCCTTTTGTGGTCCCTTTCTCTTGAATCTGGGCTGGTCCTGTGACCTGATTTTGACCAATAAAATGTGGTGAAAGCAATGGCCTGGGATGGCCGAGCTAGGTCATAAGAAACAGTTTCTGTCACTCTTGGATGTCCTTCTTGGGAGCATCCCTCATGGGAACTCAGCTGACAGCTGGTATCAACTGTCATGAGGCTGGTCACACAGGACATTGACCCCGGTGCTGTCTGACTGCAAGCATGTGAGAGACCTCCAGTGACTACCACTAAGGTAAGCAATCAATCCACGGCACCGTGAGAGATCATTATAAATCGCTGCTTTAAGCCACTAAGTTTTGGGGTGGCCTGTCACACAGCAACAGACAACCAGAACAAATTTGTTTTATAGCCACACCCAGGCAAGATGAGCAATAAACTTCTAAGACAATTTAGTAACATGCCCAGCTTATGACTTTAAAAGATAAAGACCATGTGCTCTTACAGGGAGTAAACATTATTTATATATTCTGTATATCCCCTTTCTCTTCCAACCCCTGATAATTATGTTCTCAATAAATATTTATTAAATGGAAGCATGAATAATACAAACATACCTGACTATTGATTATATTGATGGAAGGAAGTAAGGGTATAATTAATTCAGAAATAGTAGCTATTTAAAAGTATATGCCCCACCCCCTAACCAGGCATTACAGCAGTGATTCTAATCTCAGGGACCAGTTAGACTCTTTAAAAAAATTGAGGAGCCCAAAGAACTTTTTAATATATGGATTAAAACTATAAACATTATCTATAGTAGAAATAAAACTGAGAAAATCTAAAATACTTCTTAATTCATTTAAACATACTAATGAACATCACATGTTAACATAAATAATACTTAATGAAAAATAACTCCTTTCCAAAACAAAACTAAAAATGTCAGACAAGTAGCATTATTTTCTGTTTCGGCAATCTTTATACTGTCTGGCTTAACAGAAAACAGATTCTCAGTCCTGCTGAAGTCAATCTTGTTTTAGTTGAAGCACATGAGGAAAATGTAGCCCCAATAATGTATGTACTTAGAAAAGGAAGTGTTTTAATGCCCTTTACAGAAAATTGTAGATCTTCTTTGATAGTACAAAAAACTCAAGTGCTAGTTTCTTAGATTAGTTAAAATGTGGAATTGGAAACCCTCTTTCAATCTGTTGCATTAAGATCCTTTGGTCTATTTTGTACTTTGTATGAATCTTTTCACCCATGCCTAATTTTGTAACTTCATGCTTTGGTCATTTGAAAAATATTGGTTTGCTGAATTAAGAGTTATAAAGATCTTCCAAATGTTGACATACTTGCATTGGTCACCATACACGATCCAAAATATCCCACACTTAGTAATGTCTTTATCAATCTCATCGCAAAAGTCTTCAATTATTGGGAAGACATCAAACTCATGGTGCCAATACACATTTTTTAAAATTCTAATTTGCTATAAGTTCCAATTTTACCATTGGCAACTAAAACTAGTTGTTGTTTTCTTTGAAGTGACACGTTCACGTGATTTTCAAGAAAATGTCTGCCAAGTCTAGATAACCACAGACTGTCGTGTCACTCTTTCTTTACATAAAAATGGTATTCCAAAAAAGGGGCTAGTCCAGCCCACAACTCAACTGCACATGTGCTTTTTCTCAAGACAATCACTGTAGTTTAAGATGTAGTGGAAGTGCTTTCTATGAACTTCCAGTTTTATCACACAAAATATTAAAGGTTAAGATTTATTATAACTAATCATTTTCACTATTTCATCGATTTATGCTAAGGTACCAGCAGTTTTACCCCAACTTTGCTTTTACAACACTGTTGCAAATGTCAGCACATGAAAATGACATATGTCTTATTATAAAAGTAGCTTAAACCCCATAGAACCTCTGTGGTCTGAGGAGCGCACATAGAGAACCTTGCATTGGTGTGATCCAAGAAGACTGTGAAAACTCTACTCAGTGGACACTCCACTCGCTTGTAACTGAGAATTTGAGTTTAAAGTGGCTGGCATCTGTTTATCTTTTTCACTATTTATCAATGTCAGGTCTGCCATAAGGAGAAGATTTAAGAGGATACTCCTATTTTATAAAAGAAGGAACTGAGGCATGTTAAATGAATAAACACGCTACATGCTCGGAACACTCATTAACATTTTTGATATGGAGTATTTATTTACCTACCTTTCCCCACTACCCTTTTCTCTCTCCTCAGGGAGTGTTCTCTCTTCCCTTGTTTGTCCCTGTCCCTGGTACATCTGATTCCGTGTATATTTACATTGGACATGTGAATCATTTCAAATCTCTTTACCTTTCTGTTTACTCCCAGTTCTCCTGTGACCACACCTTTGTTTGTCTTGGGAAAGGTGCCTTGTACAGAGACATGGAGCAAGCACAATGCATCAGGAAGGTAACGCCTTTACTCAAGTCACTTTATTCTCTTCTCTGGCCTTAGCATTTGATAACATATCAGGTATCACAATTCTGTAAAATTGGCGGGGTGGGGAGCCCACGCCTCTTCTCTCTTTTGTTCTGGAAAGAACTGCACACAGGAGCTGGGAGACAGCGCGCACTTGACTGGTCCCATGACAAGTCTAGGTTTCAGTATTTCCACATGTACAATGTGCACACTTGCCTTTGATGTTCCTTAAAGGTCCTTCCAAACCTATCATTTAATGATTTGTGTTTAAAACGAAAATATTCTGGTTACGTCAAAGCCACTCAGAAACACACTTTATGGGCTGCATCAATGACACTGACACCTGAGCAGGAGATTCGTTATGCCATGTGGACAAACCCGTGAAGCCTCCTACGATACCTAAATCCAATGCATTAGCAAGTGGGCCAGAAGGCCGAGAGCAGTATCACCTTGCTACCCAAATGACAGAGGGACAGGTTTTCTAACTGGCAACAGAAACGCACTAGGCAGAGACAATTCCCCACGGGTCTTTCGTGTTTCTGCATGTCCTGGGAGCAGAGGCACTCACAGCGTTATGTTCTAACTCTCTGTTCATGAACGCTGGTAAACAGACGTAGAAAGCAGAGACAGTGTCTCCCTCTAGAGCAGAGGGCAGTTTGCTCTCAAATACAGTTAAGATGTTTCAATGCAAAACAAAGGTTGGGCAGATTTGCATAAAGTTATTCTAAGTGAGTGGGGTTCTCTAAGCTCAGGGTTTCTCTCCTGTAATGCAACCCACTGCATATGCAGGTGCCAACTCGCCCTTATCACACTGCCCTGTGGGCACGAGAAAAAGCAGGAGAAAATGATGACACCCTGGCTCCTACTGCTGCTGTGAGTAATAGCTGTCCTTCGTCTTTGACCCAGAAATCTTGGGTCTCTACCAGGATCCACAAAACTGTGGCCGTCTAATGTGAAAGCCTGAGAGTAGGGGAAAGTCTCAAGCTATTGAGAAGGAATGGCGGCTTAATAATTCCTGTCTATCTCGATAGTTAGACATTTTCCATTGGGAACTTCAACTTTCAACTGGGAGTCACCTAAATGACCTCAATACAATTTCTTAAGAAAAAGTTAAACTAAAAAGCAAGCCATGCCAGGTTTTTCTGAAAAATGCAGCTACCTTCAAAGTACCACTGGCTGTAGGAAGTGCAGGAAGCCAGATTTTTAAGGCAAAACATCCCTCCTTCCTTTCTTGGCTCCTGCTATGCCAAGATCAAACAAGGACCAGCCATGACCAAAGGGAAACTGGAACTTCCTTCTGCTTGTGCATCCAGCAAGAACAAGTTAATGTTATCTTGTAAAAAGTAAATCGTATACATCTAATAGAAGTACCTAATTGCAAAGCCAGTTTAAAAGAAGTATTGACACTGCAAAACCCTTACTCAGTGGTTGAGCACCGACCCATGAACCAGGAGGTCACGGTTCAATTACCAGTCAGGGCACCTGCCTGGGTTGCAGGCTCAATCCCCAGTGGCGGGGCGCGCAGGAGGCAGTTGATCAATGATTCTCTCTCATCATTGAGGTTTCTCTCTCTCTCTCTCCTTTCCTCTCTGAAAGCAATAAAAAATATATTTAAAAACAACAACAACAAAACAAATTGTCTTTCTTTGATTCCATGGGCCATTCTAAAAGATGGATATTTGTCCAAAACAGAGGTACTACCACCCAGAGATAAACACACCACCTGTGTTTTGTAGTCCTCAGGAAAATGCTGGGTGAGTAACGTGTGTCATTCCGTGCAGAGCAGAACAGGGCAGCGCACAGGAACCGCCAGCCTGGGGCGAGACAGGGCAGGTGCAGAGCACGGAACCCGGTTAAAATCTAAGAGCATGTCTTCACCTCTGGTGGCTGTTCATGCGAGAACAGGTGAACGCATAAGTCATGGAATGAATAATTTTTAAATTCTTAAATTACATAATTGGATTTTACAAAAAACCATACTATGCTTATAAAAAGTTTCATTAAAATCTATGTTTTATATTATTTTATTCTTGAGGTTTGAAAAACCAGGAAGCTTTCAATAACATCTTACATTGTCATCAACTTCACTAGCTTCAAAAAGCATCAGGTATCTGCAGAAGGTGGCCAGAGTCGAATCAGCTTATGTGGTCTCAGAACTAAGCTTAAAATCCCAGATGCCAGCCCATCTTCTAAGAATAAGTCACTACGCATTTATTAGCGGCCTATTGTGACCTTAAATGGTTTTTTTCAGTGGTTAGTGCATCAGCCCTCAGACTGAAGGGTCTTGGGTTCGATTCTAGTCAAGGGCACCTATCTTGGTTGCAGGCTCAATCTCGGGAGGTAACCAATAGATGTCTCTCTCTCACATCCGGCGTTTCTCTCTCTGTGTCTCTCCTTTTCCCTTCCACTCTCTCTAAAAATCAATAGAAAAAATATCCTAGGGTGAGGATTAACAAAACAACAACGTCTATTGGGTGTCTGAGAGCTACTCTGTCTGTAAAGTAATGCAAAGAATTATATAAGACAAGTCTTTTATCTCCAGTAATTACTACATTGCTTAAACAACAAGACTTGAACCTTCAGGCCAGGCCAGTGTGCCACAAAATCAAGATTCTGAAGTTCTCTCTCCCCAGCACCAGCCTCTGACAGAAGCAGGTCGCCACAGCTATATTTTCTAACATGTGACTTTCTCCTTTCCTGGCCTGCTCCCCTGCTCCTGACCCAGGAACTAGCCCTGGGCCAGAATGAGGGACTGAGGGCTGCTTGCTACAAAGAGATGAACAGGGTCCCTGGGTTCTTTCTCTTTCTAATATGAAGAGAAAAGTATGAAGTGACTGTGCTAGCAGCAGCTGGGTCTAAAGTTAGAAGGTCTAGGAGCTGGGGGTGGGTTGGGGTGGGACAGAGTGGGGGACTTGACCATTGCAGGTTCAAGATAAAACAGAATAGAGAGGAGGAAACTGGTGGGGAAAACCCTACAGAAAGAGAGGTGATACCAGGAACTGGCTCAGCTTTTTTCTAATTCCAGACCACATTTATCCAGACGCAGGAGTGCAGCTGTGCAAAGCAGGGAACTGTACCCACTCAGGAAGGACAGAGCAGTGAGTGGAAGTAGTAATTGAAGATGAAGAGCAAAGGGAAGGGCCCAGATCATGTCACTCTCAGGCAAGGTTCCTCAGCCTCAGCACTAGTGACATTTTGGGCTAGATAGCTATTTGTTGTCCTGTGTATCGTAAGATGTTTAGCAACATCCCTGGCCTCTACCCACTAGATGTCAGTAGCAACCTCCTCCCCTATTGTAGCAATAACAACAGAAACAATACATAAAAAAGTATTCCAGACACTGCCAATGCCCCGTGGGGACAAAATCACCCACAGTGGAGAGCTTCTGCTCTCAGGAGGTTGAATTTAAACCTGTCAGCAACGGGAAGGCATTTAATGATTTAAGTACAGGGAGCAGTAAGATCAGACACGCTTTTCAAAAGAATGCAGCAGTGCGGAGGTCGACTGTGGAGGGACAAGTAGGGAGGCAGAAGGACCAGCAGACAAATGACACTGTTTGGTGACCATCATGAACACGTGAACCAAGACAGCAAGAGTGGAGACAGAAAAGAGAGTATTAAAGCAAATTACAATGGTAGAGTTAGACAGGATTCCAGGGCACAATTGGACATACCGTTTGAGGGGAAGGGAGAAATGGTAGGAAATTACTTGGTTTCTGGTTTGGCAATTTAGGTGGCTGCAGTGAGGGTCATTACTTAGGATAGGAAATTTAAAAGGAAGAACGTGTTTAAAAAATAAGTATAGTTTTAAACAGAATAAAAGTCTGAGTTAAGTGTTGGATATCCAGGCAATGAGGTTAGTAGAGTTAGGGTTCAGCTAGCCAACAGTTACAGTACCCGCTATGTGTCAGGCCCTTTACAAGTATTAACTCACTTAATCCTCACCATATCCACTGAGATAAGATAGTAACTGCTGTCACCAACCTTACAGATGGGGAAACTGCTGTCTGGAGAAGTCAAGGAACTTCTCTAAGATTCCACAGCTAGCAGGTTTTGGAGCTGGCATCCAAACTCAGCCTGTGCTCTGAACCACTATACTCTACTGCCTGCCTCCGGAGACAAAGAGAAAGATCAGGATTATTTTATACAAGTGCACAGAGGTGAAGCTATAGGCATATATGTGAACTCCCAGGAAAAATGAGCAGAGAGAAAAACAACAATTTAGGATGAAAGATTAGAGAAAGTATCTGTTAAGCCAAATGTGAGGGAGGAGCTAGAGGAAGGAGCCAGTTGGGGGACAACACAAGAGGAGAAGTCTTAAGGGCAGCAAGTAATGATATCCTTGTAACCCACAGCAATCCCTTACATACAGTCTACTTTTTATAAATGTTTTTACTTGAATTAATAAGCCTCGTCGCAAATAATGATATCAAATATCCATGCTTATAGCATATTCTGAATCTTCATAGATGAGCAAAACCTAAATCATGTTTGTGATTTTTCTAGAATACCAAATTTGTAGAAGACATGTTGTCATTAAATATAAAACAGTAGCTTAGACACCATATGAAATCATTCCTTAAATTTATATCCAGCTAAAAAGGTTTTTAAAAGCTTTATTCACATCCTATTTTCTCAGCAATGAAGCATGTTACTGTTTTGCATTTTGGTAAAGATCACATGAAATATTGGCTCTTTTAAGTGTTGCAACTGGCAGATATAAAACTGTACAGTCGCTTCCTGAAAGAGGATTTAGAAAATGTCTATGGAAACTAATGCCTTCTCACTTGAAGGAGTCACTAGAGCATCTGGTGAACTGGGTTGCACTGTTATGATAAATCAGTGCATCTAAACAGTGTTTGTTATGCATCCGTTCCTTATCATACTTTACAGTTCTGTACCCTAAGCACAAACATTTAGTACAAAATGAGTTTCCTCACGATGAAAAAAGGTTGGCCCCATTTCCAATTCGAGACAAGTGTTTTCTAAGAAATAAATCTTGATTTCCAAGCCCAAATTCAAAGTGCTTTCCAAACTTTAATATACAAATCATGTGGGGATTCTGTTAGAATGAAGATCTGATTCGGGGTGTGACGCTAGTGGACACTGCCTTTCTAACAGGAAATCACCGTCCTGGGTGATGCGGACGCTCTGGTCCTCACTCTGCACCACTGCGGCCCCTGGGCCAGCGCTGGTAGCACAGGGCACGGCACAGAACTGCACGCCCCTCTGTGCCAAACAGGGCATGCTAACATCACTTCTGCTGCAAACGATGACTCTAGAAGTTTACATTAAATTATTTCTTTTAAATCATTTACGATTCACTCATTCACATTTTTTATTCTGTTGCCTTCTTTCCTCTCTATTGCTTTCATTATCCTAAGCTGCGATCTGACCGTGAAGGCCTCAGCTGGTTCTTTGAGGTTTCTCTCCTATAATCCCTGTAATAGGCTGAATGGGGCAGGTTATTTTCTAAATATGAACCATGCTCTCCCCCACATCCCTCTTTTTTTGGTTTGGTTTGCTGTGGTTGATGCTTTCCTCTCTCAGGCCATCTCTCTCTGTTTACTTTGCCTAATTTCTCAATGAGATGTGATCTCACTACTCCCTGAACAACCTCTCACCACAGGAACTTTTCTTTCATTCTAATGTTTATGACAGTCTGTTGTATGTAATATATGTTGGTGCTTGTCATATCTCCACTACTCAAGTACTAGCTACCTGAGGGCAGGAAATTTTATAACTAAATACAACTCCATTAAAATAAAGTCAAAGCTCTACTCCTTACTGATGCTAAACGTGATCAAAATATTCCCAAATCACAAATCTAAATTAGGGCTTTTATTTCTCCAAAATGATGGGTTTTCCACTTTAGTCATCACACATAGAAAACTGGGCACAGTGCTTTATTTGCATTTTTTCCAACTCTTATACCTAGAAAATTTTTATTTAATCTTGCTTCATATATTTTATAAGAATTTAAGTTCTAAACCAGCTCATCTGGCGTTTTCATACTGAACAGGCCAAATGTCCACATTCTAGCCCCTGTACCTGTGAGTATGTTACCTTACATGGCAAAGGGGCTTGCAGTGATGATTCAGTTAAGGCTTGAGATGGCAGATTATCCTGGGTTATCTGGGTAGGGCCCAGGCAATAACAAGAATCCTCAAAGTGGAAGAGGAGATGTGATGGGATGTGAGGAAGACTCAACAACCTACTGTTGGGGCCTTGCAGATGGCGGAAGGGGTCATGAGCCAAGGAATGTGGGCAGCTTCTAGCAGCTGGAAAAGGCGAGGGAACATTCTCCTGTAGAGCAATCAGAAAGGGTTGCAGCCCTACTGACATCTTGATTTAGCCCAGTGAAACCGTGTTGAACTTCTAATACAGAATGATATAACAAATTTGTGTTGTTTTAAGTCACTACTTTGTGGCAGCAATAGGAAAATAATATGCTATAAAAAGAAACTATATGGTATAAAAACTATATGGTATACCAATATGCTATAAAAAGAATTCTACAAGACACACACAGGTAACTCCTCAGAAGGGAAGTGTGATGCTCTACAAAAAGCTCAACGAATATGTTAATTAAAATGTAGTTTGCATTACTAAGAAATATGCCTGCGTCTCTTAAAAAGCTAGTATAGCCTTAGCCGGTTTGGCTCAGTGGATAGAGCGTCGGCCTGTGGACTGAAGGGTCCCGGGTTCGATTCCGGTCAAGTGCACATGCCCGGGTTGCAGGCTCCTTCCCTAGTAAGGGGTGTGAAGGAGGCAGCCGATCAATGATTCTCTCTCATCATTGATGTTTCTATCTCTCTCCCTTTCCCCTCCTCTCTGAAATCAATAAAAAAATATATATATTTTTAAAAAGCTAATATACAAAGCTTAAAACCAGATTTATAAAATGGTTGAAAGTAAATACAATTAATTTTGATTGAAAAGTTAGGTTAGTAACAGAGAAGAACAAGGTATTTTCAACCAAACAGGTAATAAAAATTAAGTGTGATGATTTGCTACTCTTATAGGTAACATTTAAAAAGGAAACATCATCCTATCCTTTTCCATAGGACAGCCAGAAAACAAAAATCAGGATTTCTTTTAAAGCTCATATTTACCTGATGATCCTCTGGGCAGCATACTGATGGAGAGAACGGAACTGGGCTGACATATTTGCTAAAGCTGCCAAACAATTTGTGTGAAGGTACTTGTCCTGTCAGGAAACAGCAAGTTGAAAACATTCATCAAGTCTTCTCTGCGTTGTAAGCAAGGCTAATTAGAAGCAAATGTAAACTCGATTTTCATTGATTGTTGAAAGCTCAGGTCCACAATCATTTTCCCTAATTCCAAAAACCGATAAAGCACTGAAAGTTCAAAGTGTTTTCACCACGCATTTGGAAGCAACATCTGGCAAAGAGCATAGGCTATTTGTGGTCCTCATTACCCTGCCCTGGTGAATACTGAAGTATTCTGCTGCAGAAATATTAATGTTTAATTACAGTGTGCTGCTCCAGAACCTAATGGCTACATATAGTAAGCATCTGCTCTATAATTATCTTTCTAAAATCAAAACATTCTCCATTCTAACACACATCTGGCTCCTAGCGTTTCAGATAGAAGATTCTGAACATGTATCTACGTTAGCCCCACAGAGGAAATAATTGAAAACAGGTCAGTAAACTTGACCATGTCTCTGAGTTATGAATTCTGTATATGGCTTCTCTATTGACCGGGACTGAAATTTGCCCCCAGGTACTGCAAATACAATCCAGTTGAAATTTTCCCTTTACTCTTTAAAAGTGGTCTTTCTTCTATTTTCCTCCCAACTGAATTCATTTTTCTTCTACTCATATCTTCTTAGTTTGCTGTTGTTTTTAAAAGGCAAATCAGTTTTATCAGTCCAGCAAAGATGTACAGCATCTTTTATTTAAATGTGTTCCACTGCTTGTTTTTGATCTCATGTAAAATGTCTCTAATCATGCAGTCTATTAAATATTAAGAAACAGATACTATATATAGTACCTTAAGATCATGTAATACAGTGACTATAAGCTGATCTGTATTTTTCTACTGTACTTCATGAGAACATTGGCACTCTCAATATTGAGAGTGCTTTCAACTATAGTCTTAATCGCACCATATGCATTATAGATAATAGAGCAGCTTTGGAATACTTACTCTTGTCCTTGTCATGTTGTACTGAATGGTTCTTATTACGACCAGTATTAGGAGACTCCCCAGTGAAATTTCTGTTAAAACCCGTTCTGAATACCAAGTAATATTTTTTAATATCTGTAATGGGGAAGAAAAGTTTAAGTTAACATGAGTGACTTAGGAAAAAAGGACTGTCCATGTCTATATAATTTCAGATAAGCCGTGGCTATGCTCTGAGTTAAACAGAATATACTAGTAAAAGTGCATTGTGAGACTTTGAGTTCAAGATAGCCCAACTGTGCTGTGTTTACGTCTCCTTCCCCCTTGCTTCTTAAAAACAAAAGAAAGAAAAAAACCAGGTCTGGAAGACGGGAGATTATCATTAGTAGACAAACAGGAGGTATGGCACATAGGACAGGACTGAGAGAAAAACAGTCAGAGCTCAGCAGTCTGAAAGCGAACATAAGAAAACCAAGGAGTTTCTCGAGAAGTAGAGCTCTCCCAACCGCAGAAAGCTCCATGCTGTGTTCAGGGGAAGGCCAGGAATGCAAACAGCTACGATCTTCCAGAACAACTGTCCCTATGTTCTGTTCTGTCTACTCAGAGCAGGCAGCTCACCTCCAGGCCTCAGTAAGCAAGAACTGTTTTCTAATTTAAGTTGGCACAGTTTCACTGTAGATTTGTAACATGGGTATCAGAGAGAGAGAGAAAATAGGTAGACACGGGATGCACTATTTTTCATGAAAACCTAGTACTTCCATATAAACTGCCAGTTACAAAAACAGTCACAGGATGTGAAGTACAGCATAGAGAATATAGTCAGTAATCTATATATATAAAAGCCTAAGCAACCAGCCGACCGGCCCTATGACACGCACTGACCACCAAGGGGCAGACGCTCAACACAGGAGCTGCTGAGCGACAGAAACTTTGCAGGGTGCCCTCTCGCACTCCAGGACCCCTCGGGGGATGTCAGACTGCCGGTTTCGGCCCAATCCCCACAGGCCAGGCCGAAGGACCCCTGCCGGCCACCTTCTAATTAATTTACTTTCAATGTGCATGAATCCGTGCACTGGGCCTCTAGTATTGTAATAACTATGTATGGTGCAGGGGGTTCTAGACTTCTCATGGAGATCACTTCATAAGGTATTTAAGTGTCTAATCACTGCTGTAAATCTGAAACTAACATAGTATTGTGTCAACTATAATTGAAAAATAAAATTTAAAAAAACCTACTACTTCTTTCTATATGTTTTAACACTATGTCTATACATTACATGGACACAAACATTTTCAATGTTATAAAGAAAATACCAAAAAGGGAGATAAAATCAATTTGGGAATGTAATTCACCAGCAAGACTAATATTTAAAGATTAAAATTATATTACACTGTCTTTTTTTCTAAGTTTATCATGAATTTTATATATAATTGATTTTAGAGAGGAAGGGAGAGGGATAGAGAGATAGAAACATCAATGATGAGAGAGAATTATTGATCGGCTGCCTCCTACATGCCTCCAACTGGGGATCGAGCCCCAAACCCTGGCATATGCCCTGACAGAGAATCGAACCGTGGGCTCCTGGTTCATGGGTTCACGCTCAAGCACTGAGCCATGCCAGCTGGGCATATTACATTGCCCTTTAAAAAATAAAACAACTGATTTCTCAGTCTTCTTCCCTTTATTCCATATTCTTTCACTCATTCTGTAAACAGAGGGCAAACCTGTTGGACAATTTCTGTCTCTACTGAAAAGTGGACATGAAATGAAGAAGAAAAATGAACCCAGTGGCAACAAAAACATTTGCCTCAATTACTAAAGAAACCATTTTGAGAGTTTTTTTAATAGTCTACTAGTCTCCTAGTCATTCAGAAAAAAACAAACACCATTTGATAAATGGTTCACAGATGATTTCTAAGTCAGGTTCTCTCAGAAACAGCTACCAGAAGGAAAAGAAGGAAGAAATGCTAAGCCTCAGTAAAATGTCTGGCGGGACATATCGATTCTGAAACTCTAACTCTAATCGAAGTAATGGGGACTTACCACTTCGTGAATGGACCTATTGAAGCCATCATCTTCTGTAAGGATCAACAATATTATAAGCGCCATATACACGTGGTGTGAGTTTCTTTCTTCAACATGATACAGAATCTCAAGAATTGGTAAAACCTAGGGAATAGAAATTTTACTTTACTGCTTCTATCACATTATTATGAGACCAATGTCTTAAACTTTTATACTTTTGTTATCTACCCTTTGCTTAACTTCATAGTTACATTTTTCTTTAGAGAAAAAGACACACAAACCCGTCTCTGACTGAAAGGACTTTCCACATGAATAGCTAAGACGCCAGCAGAGGAAATCACCACCGAGTTGCTTCTGCTGACACATGAAGGGTGGGTTTGCAGAGACCACGTAGGCTCCCAGTCAACACGGACCTGAACAGAGGCAGGTCTGCCTCCAGCCTACTAGGAACTTACACACAATAAAGTATTCTCAGGAACACTGTCATGTGTCAAACACTACCTTCCTAATAACAAAAACTGTAAAAGAAAAGAATTGCTACCTGACAAACATCAGATCAGCACAATAAATTTTCTACCCATAACATATCTTCTCATCGTAGCTTCAACAAGTATTTACTATTGAAGAAAGGGAAAAGGACAGATAGAGACATCAGATGAGACATTATCAGAGTAACCTATGCAAGAAATGTAAAAACAACAAACAAATGGAGAAACCCTACTCCACCCTCCCAAGTAAAAACAAAATCTTTTAACTTTTCACTGGTGTATATCATATATAGACAACTGCTCCTGCATCATTTAAAAAAAAAAAAGATCTTAGAGAAAGGGAGGGAGAGAGAGACAGAGAGAAACAGTTGGTTGCCTCCCACACGTGCCCCAACTGGGGCTCATACCCATAACCTGGGTATGTGCCCTGACTGGGAATCGAACCCACCACCTTTTGGTGTACAGGATGACACTCCACCCAACTGAGCCACACCGGCCAGGTCATCCCTGCATCATACCAACCTCTATACCACAGAACTTTCCAGAACAGGTGATGTCACAGGCTTTCTGCTTATTGTTATCATTTCCCTTAGAATACATCTTACTCAGAATTGTCTGTGCTCAGTAAACAGACCTTCTTGCTGTAAGTTTTCACTCACATAGGTAGTACACTGTTATACCCGATTTTGCTATTTAAGCCAATGTTTTCCACGTATAGGTATGGAGATAAGTTCTTTTATCATGTTTTTTATCCTCACTGTCACTTTGACATAGGACATGCTCTTCAAATGAATTTTAATATCCCACACTACTCAGTATTCTATCTTTAACACTAAAAAAAAAAAGGCTACCAAATGCCTCGTGAATCCTGCTGTCAACCTGTCAAAACCAGTGCAGAGGGGACATCCCTTTGGCTGCCAGCAGTGGGCGGCTGGTAAAGACCTAACGGACAGGGAAGCTGTGGTGCTGCTGCCTTCTCCACTCTGTGGTGCCATCTCTACGTGCTCTGTCTCCTACATTGCCAAGCTCATACCTTTGCCTATCAGGTGACATCTCCCCGTTGATTTCTCAACCATCACCTTGTAGCAACCAAGCAAATACACTGCCCCTCTGGGGAAAAGAAATTATTCTTCAAAATACTATAAAATACAAAAAGCATGAAATGTTTAGCATGATACTTACAAGATTTTCCATATCTGTGCGAGCCAACATGTACGTTCTAATATTACTATTCTGATGGAGCAATGTATACAATAGGAGAGTTGCCTGATCAGACGTCTGCTGCTCACACAGAGTCGTGTACAATCCCTGCATCATACCAACCTCTATACCACAGAACTTTCCAGAACAGGTGATGTCACAGGCTTTCTGCTTATTGTTATCATTTCCCTTAGAATACATCTTACTCAGAATTGTCTGTGCTCAGTAAACAGACCTTCTTGCTGTAAGTTTTCACTCACATAGGTAGTACACTGTTATACCCGATTTTGCTATTTAAGCCAATGTTTTCCACGTATAGGTATGGAGATAAGTTCTTTTATCATGTTTTTTATCCTCACTGTCACTTTGACATAGGACATGCTCTTCAAATGAATTTTAATATCCCACACTACTCAGTATTCTATCTTTAACACTAAAAAAAAAAAGGCTACCAAATGCCTCGTGAATCCTGCTGTCAACCTGTCAAAACCAGTGCAGAGGGGACATCCCTTTGGCTGCCAGCAGTGGGCGGCTGGTAAAGACCTACGGACAGGGAAGCTGGGGGGCTGCTGCCTTCTCCACTCTGTGGTGCCATCTCTACGTGCTCTGTCTCCTACATTGCCAAGCTCATACCTTTGCCTATCAGGTGACATCTCCCCGTTGATTTCTCAACCATCACCTTGTAGCAACCAAGCAAATACACTGCCCCTCTGGGGAAAAGAAATTATTCTTCAAAATACTATAAAATACAAAAAGCATGAAATGTTTAGCATGATACTTACAAGATTTTCCATATCTGTGCGAGCCAACATGTACGTTCTAATATTACTATTCTGATGGAGCAATGTATACAATAGGAGAGTTGCCTGATCAGACGTCTGCTGCTCACACAGAGTCGTGTACAAACTGTTAAAATTAATCTGGAAAGCATGTGGAATTGACGAGGGGAAAGGACTGTTATCTGGAATACAGAAAACAGAAAATTTTTTAAATATTTCATCAGTATTTTCTAGACTATGCCCTTTATAAATAATAAAAGCCCACTCATGTATATAATTCAATTCCCATTAATTTTATATGTTGCTACCTTTCAGATTCGAAATTTCAATTTATATTTAAAATTCTACTTTAAAAATAACTAAATGTAAAACAATACAGAGGTGATAATACAGTATTGTATAACTGAAATTTTCTGAGAGTAGAACTAAAACAGTCTCACACACACACACACAAAGAATAAAAAAACACTGGACCAATTTATTTCTCTGTAGCATCTAAGCATCTTTCCAATGGTTATGTGCACCATCCCTTATTTAATCCAGGCAATAACCATGGCATTGCTCACACCAGTTTTACAAAGGATGAAATAGAAGCTCAGAGGGATTAAGTACATTTTCCAAGATCAGCCCTGAGTAAAAAACAGATCAATTAGCTTCTATTGTTTTCATGACATAATACTGCTTCTTTAATAATAGCAATAATTCAGGGAGTCAGTACTATGACAGATGCTCATTTAATTCTTATAAAAACCTTAAGCTATAGAGATTATAACTTCTGCTTCATGAATAAAGAAACTAGTATGGGAGAAACCAAGATGGCGGCATAGGTAAACACCGGAAATTGCTGCCTCCGACAACAACTTCAAAAATACAACTAAAAGACAGAACGGTCATCATCCAGAACCACAGGAAGGCTGGCTGAGTGGAAATTCTACAACTAGAAGGAAAGAGAAGAGCACACAGACTCAGAGGAGCTACGAAAGTAAAGTGCAGAGGTACGGAGGCTCCGGCGCG
>NW_005371384.1:210176-222457 GCF_000412655.1 Myotis brandtii | reverse complement strand
AAAAAAAAAAGACTGGGCTATGAAGCCAGGTCAGTCTAACTCTGAAGCCAATGTTCTGGATCAGCGTACTGCACAGTCTCTGAAAGACCATCTCAGGAGTATCTTAATCAATAAAAAAATATATTAATTTAAAAAAAAGAAAAAAAAAAGAAACTAGTATGTAACAAATAAAGACTGGGCTATGAAGCCAGGTCAGTCTAACTCTGAAGCCAATGTTCTGGATCAGCGTACTGCACAGTCTCTGAAAGATGACCATCTCAGGAAGGTTCAAGCCCAAATAGTAACATTTGGCCAGAGCAGCAGAAGTAACAATAGTAGAGATACCACAAAATGGACACTTGCTTTGTTGCAAAATCTGAGCTAATCATTTAAAAACCTTACCTTGCTTGGTACTTATACAAATACTATTAGTCATATTATCTTCATTTTGCAGACAAAGCCACTGAGGCTTACTGACATTAAGCAAACTGTGAAAGGCCTCACAGATCTGAAGTGACCATAGAAAATACTATTAGATACGTGAGCTTTCACTTCTAATCTATCAAATTATGAGACTTCCTATTCCCCGGTACATAATAATACCAGAATTAGCAAAGCCACAACTAACTGGCACACTCATCCACTGTCTATAAGAAGCATGCTAGAAAAGTTCTGCGAAGAAGCAAGGCAAAGTGCATCAGAAACCTTAACAATTCCTATCTAATGACTGTACTTTTCACCCATCTCAATTATGTGAATGTTGGGGTACATCTCGATAATCTAGCCTACCATACTTATCTTGCTTTTAGAGTATAACCTTTTGTTAAGAGAGTACTGTTTCAACATATAACTTTCTACTTATGCTCTATCTACCACATGGTTTGGCAAACTACACCCCACAAACAGCCCACCAGTTGTTTGGAAATAAAGTTTTATTGGAACCAGCCATGCACACTCACTTATGTATTATCTATGCCTGCTTTGTGCTGTGATGGTGAGTTAAGAGGTGGTGACAGAGACCACATGGCCATGCAAAGCCATCTGCCCCTTTGAAGAAAAAGTTTGCTCAGTTCAGTTCTAATTTTTAGTTCTATAAAACTCTAGACTTTGAGTGAACACTGTCAAACAACCTATCATTTAGAGTTTTGTTAGGTTTATTTTCATCCCTAACAGGTAGGATAGATGGATCCAAATTAAGCACTTGCTGGCCGGGTTATCTCGGAAAGAAACGCAAATTTAAACGCATACAAGGAAGCACAGCCCTCATCTAAGATTTACCTGACTTTTCTGAGAATACAGGCAGGAAAATCTAAGCTATTCTCATCATGAATCAGTATGAAATATACTGGACCGTCATCTCCACAACTATAAGGCAATAAACAATACGGGGTAAACAGCACCCTCTTTCCTCATTAGAAAGCATACTCAGAGAAAAACCCCACAAACCTTGTGTGTTCTTGAAGGATATGATGGCCTGTCGGTAGGGGTTTGGGGCATCTGCAGCATCTGTCAGGTTGGCCAGCACCAGCAGGAGCAGGAGACTCTGGTTGGCCAGAGGGGAAGAAAGTGCCGGCGTGTTGGCCGCTTTGCTTCCCACGCCGCCCAGGGTGAAGACAGTCCAGAGTCCAGCTTGAGAAGAAAACATACAGGTAAGATGCGCTGAGACAGGTAAGATGACTATATTCCTTGCAACAATCCATACTTTTTCATTTTTAAAAGTTTGAAATAACACTCTTTTTAATTATGAAAGTAAAACAAGTCCATTATTTGAAAATTCCCACATTGCCCAAGGATATAAGATTTTTAAAGACTATATCATTCCCGATTCCACTGCCACTTCCCATAGATAACCATCATTAAGTTTCTAATATATCTCTCCATATTTTTCTTTATATACCCAAACATATTCACATTTATAAGAAAACTAGAGCCCTGATTGGTTTGGCTCAGTGGATAGAGCGTCAGCCTGTGGACTGAAGGGTCCCAGGTTCGATTCTGGTCAAGGGCATGTACCTTGGTTGCGGGCACATCCCCAGTAGGGTGTGTGCAGGAGGCAGTTGATCGATGTTTCTCTCTCATCGATGTTTCTAACTCTCTATCCCTCTCTCTTTCTCTCTGTAAAAAATCAATAAAATATATATTTTTTAAAAATCCTTATTATGAGAAACTGTATCATTATGTGCTGAATGACTCTACATGTTTATAAAGAGATAAAAGAAAACCATGTAGAGACAGCTTTATGATGAAAAAAAAAAAGTAAAACACTAAATACAACTAGAAAGAGGCAATGGAGTCCTGTGGTTGAAGGCAGGCCCTGGAACCAGACTGGCTGCCTCCAAATCCTGCTACACTGCTTACTTCCAGCCTGTTACCCCGGAAGCACTCAGCTGAACAGAGCATCCTCTCTCCCTGGCTTAAGTTTCCTCATCTGTAGACTTATGTGTTTGTGATGAAAGGATATGTAAGATCTCAAGGATTTTATGATCATACTAGAGGCCCGGTGCATGAAACTTGTGCACTCAGGTAGGGGGGGAGTTCCCCCAGCCTGGCCTGTGCCCTCTCACAGTGTGGGAACCCCGCGATCGATCTCCCCAAAGAGGTAGGCCCCGCCCACCCATCCAGGGCTCCTCAATGGAGTGCCCCAAAGAGGTAGGCCAGAGCTGGGGTCCTGCCTCCGTGCTGCGTGGAGCCCCTGGGACCCGCCTCCACGCTGTGCACGCAGCATCAAGCCCCCGCCCACCCGCACGCGCCCGCTGCGCACACAGCCTCCTGGTGATCGCTCGTTGCGGCGTGAGGGCATCATGGCGTGAGGGCGTGACGACCACATAGGCTTTTATTAATAGGATTTCATGTATGACCGTATGCACATATACCTGAAAACCTAAGCAAAATATTAAAATATCTAGGAAAATACAAAATATCAAAATTGACCAAAAAGACAAAAGCCTGAATTGGCAAATAATCTTAGAAGAGTGAAAAATGAACTCAAAGAGCTAACCCTAAAAACAAACCACATCCAGCTATTTTAACAAATAAGTCTAACAAACCCTCAAAGTACAGATAATTCTCATCTATACATATAAAACCCTAAGCGAGATAGCCTAAATCAAACAAAAGGAGATAAAATTTTGTAGAAAAATTTGTTAAAAAGAATAAATACATCATGGTCAAGAAGGTTTTGTCTCTGAAATGCAAGAATGGTTCACCATTATAAACAACAACTTATAAATTGTTGTTTCTCTTCATTTAAAAAAGATGGAAGAAAAGATGGTCATCTCAAGAGATGAAAATTTTTTAAAAATTAAACTTAAAACCTATTCTTAATTTAATGAAAGAGAATTCTTACAACTAGAAAGGGAAAAAGAAAAACTTCTTGGTTTGTCTACCTAATCAGAAATTCACAGAAACACCAATTAGAAAGGATATATGCATCCCTATGTTCATAGCAGCACAATTCACCATAGCTAAGATTTGGAAAGAGCCTAAGTGCCCATCAGTAGATGAGTGGATTAAAAAACTGTGGTACATCTATACAATGGAATACTACGCTGCAGTAAAAAATAATTTCTTACCATTTGCAACAGCATGGATGGACCTGGAGAGCATTATGTTAAGTGAAATAAGCCATTCAGAGAAAGATAAATATCACATGATTTCATTCATTTGTGGAATATAATGAACAATATAAACTGATGAACCAAAACAGATCCAGAGACAGAGAAGCATCGATCAGACTGTCAAACCTCAGAGGGAAGGTAGGGGAGGGTGGGGGGAAGGGGGAAAGATCAACCAAAGGACTTATATGCAAGCATATAGGCCTAACCAATGGACACAGACAATATGGGGGTGAGGGCATGAGTAGGGGGAATGGGGGGTAATGTGGGGATAAGGACACATATGTAATAATCAATAAAAAAATTTTTTTTTAAAAAAAGAAATTCACAATGGTCAAACATTAGAATTCCATTAATATCACCAACATCCATACTGTACTACTGGAACACTAAGCAAAAGATATTAAGGAAAGAAAAACAAAGACAAGAAAAAAAAAGAAAAAAACTTAATTTTTATAAGCAATCTGTGCACTATCCAATACAGTAGCCACTAGCCACTGTGGGCTGTTCTGGGAACTTGAAATGTGGCTATATAGTCTAAACCGCATTGTGCTTTAAGTATTAAAATACACATGGAGATCCAAAGACTTAATACAAAAAAAAGTAAAAATCTGTCACTAATTTTTAAATATTGATTACATGTTGAAATGATAATATTTTGTTGGATATATTGCATTAAAGTGTATTGTTAAAGTAAATTTTGTCTGTTTTTTTTTCATTGTTTTTTAATATGACTTCTGGAAAATTAGAATTACATATGTGGTTTGCATCTATGGGTCACATTATATTTCTACTGGACAGAGATGTTCTAGAACACCAAGAGACTCAACTGACACTATTAGAATAGATTTTGGTACCATTCTATGACCCCAAAAAAATCAACTTACAAAAAAATCAAAAGTCTTTCTATAAATGAGCAATAATTAGCAAGTCCAATCACAACAGCAACAAATCCAATAAAATATTCAAGAATAAACACAAAAGAAATGTGGGAGACCTTTATGCAGACAACCACAGAACTCGACTAAAGGTCATATGAGACCTGAATTAGTATAAAGATACAACATATTTCCAGACAAAAAGACTCAATAATGTAAAACTGCCCTCAAGTTAATCTAAAATTCAGTATAACCACTATCAAAATGTCAAGAGAAATTTATGTAATATTTTGTAATACAGTGTAAATAAAATACTGTTGGGTGTGAAAATACATAAGAAAAAAATTTTTGAGAAGGACTAACTTCGTAAGGAATGCTCCTGGTCAAATAGCAAAATTTTTATAAAGCTATAGTCATTTACAAGTATGATACTGACAGGAGAGTAGACAAATAATTCAGTGGAAATGAGTACAGAACAGAACTACATGTGTTTGAGAATTAACCTTATGATACAGATAATATTCCATTATCAGTAAAAAAAAAAAATCTATAACTGTCTTTGGGACAATAGAATTTAATCATTGCCCCAATATATATTTTGAAATGTTTTTACTGATTTTTTTAGAGAGAGAGGAAGGCAGAAGGATGGAGAGATAGAAGCACCAATGATAAGAATGAAACATCTACCGGCTGCCTCCTGCACCCCCACTTCTAGGGGATCAAGCCTGCAACCCGGGCATGTGCCCTGACTGGGAATCAAACCAGCAACCTCTTGGTTCATGGGTCGAAGCTCAACTACTGAGCAACACCGGCTGGGCTCCCCAGTATTTAACTGTAGAAGTATGTGTATGAACCTTGAGTTGAGAAAGCCTTTTTCTTATGCAAGTTACAAAATTCAAAAAGATAAAAAGAATAAAAATTAAACTACTTAAGAATTAAACACTTTGTAATGAATTACATTATAAACAAGAATAGAGGAGAAAACATTTGTAACATATAAACAGAAAAGAATATTTATTTTTTAAAAGACTTCCTGCAAATCAATAAGAAAACTAAGAATTCAAAATAAAAATAGGTAATAAAAGTCCAAAGCAATAAAAAGAGAAAATGAGTTAATTAATAAGACAATGAGATCATCCATGAGAACAGAAAATTTTAAAACACCCAGTGTTGTTAAAGGTATAGAAAACTACCAATAGTGAGAGGTCAAAGTTGTACAGAATTTTTGGAAGATGTTTGGCAGTTCTCATTAAAATAAAAAATGCACATCCCCATCAACCCAGCAATTTTGTTTCTTACACTAGAGAACACTTGAACAGGTACACAAAGATTCAAGTACAGGAATAGTTACTGTAACTTGTTTATAACTGTCAGATAATGAAAACAATGTGAGTGTTCACCAAGAGCTATGGTTAATCCACTCTATGGAATACAATATAAAGAGGTAGATATCTATGTACTAACCAGGAAATGTCACTAAGGTATATTGTTAAGTAAAAAAGAAGAAAGTTGCAGAAAAATTGAGGTTAATAATTTTTAAATCACTCACTAAAATCATATGTGTGTGTGTGTTTTAAAAACAGGAAGAACCAAGTGTACATCATACTGATAAGAAAAATTACCTCTGGCATGAAATTCAAGGACTTTTGCTTTATTTGTATAGTTAAATATTTTGCAATAAAAATATGTTAATTTCATTTAGTTCCTTAAAAATAAGTGTAAAATAGCTCTGGCTGGTTATGGCTCAGTTGGTTGGAGCATCACCCCGTATACGGGGTGGGTTCAATCCCCAGTCCAGGTGCAAACAGGAGGCAACCGATCGTGTTTCTCTCTCACGTTGATGTCTCTCTCTCACTCTCCCTTCCTCTCTCTAAAAGGAATAAAACACCCCTGAGGATTAAAAAAAAAAAAAAAGTAAAATAAAATTAATTGAATACAGACCCAATCAGTACATAATTATGTAAAATATGGAAAAACCTCATCAGTATATCATTTACTGAAAAGGCAAATCCCCAAATATAAATATATATAATATGCCCCCATTTGTGTTTTTTTAATTGTTAATATACATATCTATGCAAGTAAATGCATCTACAGGTGCCTGGTAGGTATGCTGCTTTGAGACGGATTTATTGTTTATCTTCACAATTAAAAACACTTCCAGTCACTTCCTTCCACTCAGAGTAAGCTCCCTAACTGTCTACCCCAGATCCACCACTGTGTATGAAAAACACAATTAGAAAGTTCAATCTGTCACAAAAATAATCACAAAATGGGTTTTTTAATCCTCTTCATAGCTCTGCATCTTCATTACTAGGAGAAATAAGAGTTGACTGACTACCAATGGACAAATTTCACAAACAAGATTCTGATTCTCTTTTAGCACAACTTCACTCTCCTTTTTTTCCCCCTTCAAGTTTGTCCAAGAGGGCTGAGAAGCTGCTTATAATACCAGACAAAATAGCATTTTATTGAGAAGCTATTCCCCAGCCCACCCACAAACATAGCCCTCCTTCCTTTCTCTGGTAAATATTATTGCTATGTTGCCTTTCCTTATAGGGAGAAAGGAGGCAGCCTGCCATTGCCTACATTGTAGTTTAAACTGGCCCATAATATTGGACCAGAGTTCTTCCAAAGGCTCATTTCTTTTTGCTGATCCAAGCCTCTGATCTGTGACCCAAGAATCTTAGTGGAATTGCATTTTCCTGTTGGAAAAAAATTAAAAAAAATCTCTCCACCAGAAAAATAAGGGAAAGTTACAGTATATGTTTTTCTGTTCTAAAAACCAAATTAAGGATGGTAACCAAAGTTTTTAAATTGTATTCCTCAGGTCCTCCAAATAAAATCTTAAAATAAAATTCACCTAACTAAAAACTAAAAAGTATTGAAACTAACTAAAAGAACAAATCTGGTGTTGATGATTCAATTTTTTTAAGTACCAACTCAAGATTATTTAACCTTAACAATAAAAATGTTAGGAAGATATAAAATATGACAACTAATACATCAATACAAGTAATAATCCTTGAGGAAAAAAGGAACCCTTGTTCTACAAAATATTGAACTAAAAATAAACACCATTTTATTAAGACAATGAAATTATTGTTTTTTTCATATTACTAAACATGCTACTTGCCAAACTAGAATGAATTTCTTATATCTAACAATTATATTACAAAACACGAATTATACAATCAAAACTATAAAAAATTAAATGATACTATATACATTGTCCTCCATAGCTATAATGGGTCATATTCTCATATTTGAACCTGAAATATTGTAACAAACCTGACACCATGAAAGAATTAAGGAAAAGCAGGTCAGCTACTACAAATAGGGATGAAAATTCTGCTAGAGACATTTCAATCAATACAGTTAAGGGGCTAAACAGCAGAAAGGGAAGATGAGCATTCAAACAACTACAAAGTGACTTTAATTGCCATAATGACCCAATAAATACACCTAACTCTTTAAACTGATGCTTTTCCTATGTAAGTGTAGTAAAATAATAAGGGAAGACAGTTTCACCAATACAGATAGTAAACATGCATTCCAGGGCAAACATTGTGGCAGAGTCAGCTACCTGGTTCCAATACCATGCTTCTCCCTTTGTTCCTTTTTATTAATAAACACCCTAGGATTTAAAGCTGGGCAGGACTGCAATTCCCAATCTTTCTCGCAGCAAAATATGGCCATGTGACCAAATTCTAACCAATGGGATGTGACTAGGAGTAGCATATGCAAGTTTTTAGTTATATCCTTAAAAAAAGGATGTTTTCTCTTCATGTCTTCACCACTCCCATGGGCTAGAACCGCAGTATAGTGGTAGGAGATAGATTCAACTTTGTGGATGTGACCTCAGGAAGCAAACCTGCCCATACCCCTGGCCCAGCTTTAGACCTTTATGTAAGAAAAATGTAACCCTTCTACCTGGTTTAAGCCACTGATATCTGGTCTCTCAAACCAATATCCTAAATAAAACAATTATTAAAGTTTATAAAGTTTCAGAACATTATTGCTTGGTTAGAAACTTTTTAAACAAAGAAGTTTAAAAAAATTCTTTGCCCATCATAATTAAGAACTTTTAAAGATAATTGTAGATTAAAATGCTCTTATAAAAAATAACAGAGATCCCATGTACCTTATATCCAGTCTCCTCTAATGGTAACATGTTACAAAACTATAGTATAATATCACAACAAGGATATTGACACTGGCAATCAAAAAAACAGAATGATTCCATTATCAGTTAGATCATCTGCATGAAAAAATCATTTGTCCAATGATCACTTAACTTCTTTGAAGTTGATTCCTTTCAATGGTCCCAACTAACCTATATTCCAGCCGCAGAGGAAAATTACTGTCCCTAAATATATACTGACTGCCTGTGTTCTTATATACATTCAATTCATAATTTAGTAAGGGCCTGCTACAAACTGGGCAAAATGCAAGAAACTGAATTAGCCACTGACGAACCCAAAGACAACGGTGTCCTATCCATGGACTTATAGTCTAGGGAGAAACAGACATGAAACAGAGACAAATAAGTAAACAAACTGCAATCAGTTGGAGGGGAAGGAGAATGTTACCTAAATGTCATGATCATCCTTGAAGGAAAAAACATTTAGAAATCTATCAATGAATAGAACCGACCACTGGTTTATGGACTTTTTTAATAGGTTTACAAGTCAACCAAAGATCCATTCCACTTCCTCCCTTTTTAAAATTTTATTTCATTTCTTTCTTACTTTCTTCCTTACTTGGAAAATCCTTCAAGGTCCAAATTACATCCGTTCATCCTAATAAATCCTAATAAAAATCATGTATATAAAGCAAAAAATAACTATTCTCTCCTCTCACAGCACTTTGGTTACATCTCTCTAGCACTAACCTACCATTGTGTGACTTTGAATGGACTTATGTTACACTAGAGGCCCGATGCATGGAATTCATGCAAGGGGCTCGGCCCTCACAGCCTCGGCCGGCCCTCACAGCCCCTCGCAGCCTCAGCTGGCCCTCGCAGCCCTGGCTTTGTCCGGAAGGTCGTCCAGACGGTCATCCAGAAGGTTGTCTGGATGGTCGTTCTGCTGTTCGGTCTAATTAGCATATTAGCTCTTTATTATATAGGATTCGCACCAGTCTTCCTGGGAACTCCTTGATGGGAAAGAGTTACATCTTTTCATATTTTATATTCCTTGGAGGAATCCAACTTACAAACTTAATTTGTTCCTTTATTTACTTACTTCACTTTCTTACGTCACCAAAGTATATAATAAATAATACAAATTTCATATTTGACATTTTTACAGTATATAAATAAATATAAATTTTACATTGGCTAATTAAAGAAACAGCATATTATTTTTAAAGTTCTAAACATAGGTGTCAAAAGTGTCTTTTATCCTATATTATAAATTATACTTTAATGAGGGTACTAGAAGACAGGTACAATATTTTCAGAACCTAGGGCTGCATTGCAAATGGGTGCACTATTTATGAAGGACAATCTGGCAATGTGCATCACAAGCATTAAAAATATGCAGATTACTTGGGGCTTGTTTGGGAGGCAGCTGATCAATATGTCTCTCTCACATTGATGTTTCTCTCTTCCTCCCTTCCACTATGGAAATCAATGAAAGAAAATATCCTCAGGTGAGGATTGAAAAAAAAAGTAGATGACTTTTTTTTAAAATATATTTTTATTGATTTCAGAGAGGAAGGGAGAGAGAGAGAGAGAGACATCAATGATGAGAGAGAATCATTGATTGGCTCCCTCCTGGGGATCTAGCCTGCAACCCGGGCATGTGCCCTTGACCGGAATCGAACCTGGGACCCTTCAGTCTGCAGGCTGATGCTCTATCCACTCAGCCAAACTGGCTAGGACTACATGTATGTCTTGGATATTGTTGGTACTAAGAGAGCATCATAGTGTCATGCCCAGCGTGAGCCATTCTCTACCACTGGGCACACATACCAAATGTGTTTCCATAAGACCTTTCACAATGAGCCCTCAATTTTGTTAAGTGTTCTACACTAGAGGCAGAATTTGAAAAGGTGTTAAAGAGAACTCTGGCAAAGGGAGTAAAATGAGTGAGAAAAAAAATGGCTAGAATGGAAGAGAATATGTTACTATTTACAAAACAACTATTTGTTAAAAATAATTATTTGATCAAGAAACCATGTTTTAAGCATTTTATGTAGAACACATTAGTTTGTTACTTAAAGGCCTTTAATGTGCTTTGAGAAAACTAGCTGAATATTTTGGGTCATTGTATACATTATAATTTTTAAAACTTAAAACAATGGTAAATAGATTCCAGATTAGCATTTTTTTAGTAGAATGTCTAATTTTCATGAATGGATTACTGATCTTAAGTGGTAGGTGTCAGATGGCCAGTTGTTAGGGTTTAACTACAAAGGGACACAAGGGAACTTTTTGGAGTGATGGAATTGTTTAATATCTGGATTATGGTAGTTATTACATGACTGTATTACTTATTAAAATGAAGAGAACTGTATACCACAAAAGGTGAACTCAATAACCTTGACTCCACCCTACCCCTCTCCAATATAATGTTGGCACAGATGTGGAGCAACATAACTCTCATATACTCTAGTGAGAGTGTAAATTGGTGCAAATACTTTGGGAAACAGTATAATTATAACTAGAATAGTTGAATGATTCACATCTAGGATAGAGCAAATCCACTAGTTATTACCCTCAACAAAGTGCTTACATTGCGCAAAGACATGCACAAGAATGTACATAGCAGCATTACTTTAACAGCCAAAAGTTGGAAAGAAATCAAATATATATTACAGTATAAAGAATAAATAAAAAATGGGTTAGACTTAAAATGTAATAATACATAATAATATAAAAATGTACAAACTATTTTTCATGCAAAAACATGGATGACTTTCACAAATAAGCAAAAGGAGAAAGACACAAAAGAATGCCTAACGTATAATTCCATGTATATAAAGTTCATCCATAGTGCTAGAATTGGGATAGTGGCATCCTCTGCAGCTGAGAAGGGAGAGTGATGAGAAGAATGCGTTCAAAGGGTTTCTGGTGTGCCGGAATTACTTGATCTGACTCTTTTGTATGTTACACTTAAATAAAAATGTTTACCAGTAAGAAAAGGGAAAAAATAGCTCAACCATGATCCAGAAGGTCACGGTTGGATTCCCAGTCCGAGTACATGCCCAGGTTGTGGGCTCAATCCCCGGTGGGGGGGCGTGCAGGAGTCAGCTGATTGATGATTCTCTCTCATCATTGATGTTTCTATCCTCTCCCTCTGCCTTCCTCTCTCTGAAATCAACAAAACCAAATTAAAAAAAGAAAAGAAAAAACAGTATGTATCCCTTTTTAAAGATGACTATGATGATGATGCTAGGTATATACCATAATGCTCAAAGCAATTATCTTTGATTACTGGAATTAAAGGTGATTTGATTTCTAAAATGAGAATGTAGTAAAAGAAACCTAAAATTTTTTTAAAAGTTCACAGGATATCCTGAGAACAGTATTGGTTAAAATAAATATATTAAAATGTTGGTGTAATGAAGGAACATCATATTTGATGTTGTATCTTTATTTTTATTTTTTTATGTTGTATCTTTATTAAAGGGCAGAGACCTCAAGTACCCCTTTTTGTGTGTAATCAACAGATGTGTTAAGAAAATGTGCTCTAGCCGGTTTGGCTCAGTGGATAGAGCGTCAGCCTGCGAACTGAAAGGTCCCAGGTTCGATTCCGGTCAAGGGCACCAGATGTCTCTGAAATCAATAAAAATATATTTTTTT
>NW_005371384.1:165172-209984 GCF_000412655.1 Myotis brandtii | reverse complement strand
ACAGATTCACTTTTTACATGTGTTTACATTTAAAGCACTCTTAAAATATCTGATGACTGCAAGTTCCTAAAACAGTTTTGAGTCAAATTCAATTTTCCTAACACAAAACAACATGATATTACTATCCCCATCCTGTGTCCCAAAAGCAATGCTTTTTTAAGCATCTCAAAAAAGAGAAAAAAATACATCATAAAGAACAGAGAAAAATGTTTTAAAAATTCATAGTACAGAATAAGAAATTTTATCCACCTCTGTAGTTTGAAATCTGTCAGAATCTCTGATTTATAAACTGGCATAATATAAGCCATATGGAACTTTTTAAAAATTTTGTTCCTTTAAGAATAGAAAATAAAACTGTTAAAGAAAACTTGAAAAAACCCACTGAAATAATTTAGTATTTTATGAAGATATCTATTTTCAAAAAGAAAAAACAATGAAAGTTAACAGAATTTACCTGTCTCGGTAAAAATCTAGATTCCCACATTCCTAAAACAAACATTTATGACAACCTAAGATGAATCAAACACTATATTAAAGTGTAAAAGCAGAAAGGGAAAAATTAATAAGAAACCTATTATCTTCAGAGATAATCCCATCTCATACCCACACATAAAAATGTTAGGCAAATTAACTATCATCCAGAAAATAAGAAAGGGGCACTGAGAACTCAGAGGACAGACAACAGATCACTTCATCCCATCTGTCCCAACATCAGCCTCGAAAGCAGTGTTTCTCAAAATCATGCACGGACCACTGAGGAAGTGAGGGGTGGTTATGCACTGTCCTTTTTTAAAACCTTCAATAATTATGTGTATTAGAAAAATATGTAACTAGCACTTCGATCTCACAATTTCCAAGGATTTACCACTTATTATAAAGATAGAGTAATTATGCTTACAATTTTGGAAAAGAGAAGTAAGTATATTGGAATTCAAGCTATACTCATATAAGACAAAATCATGATGGCTTCATGGGTGTAGTTAAATTGGAGAAATACTGCCCTATAGGATAATAAGTCCTATATGGCAGCTTTAAGTATCTGGCAGTGTATATACCTCCACAGGAGTCCCCCTCCTCAAACGAAATAAGCCCTGCCCCACAACGTTCCTCCTTGCTACATGGTCTCTAACCCCTCAGCACTCTGACCACTCCTCTCTCTGCTGGTGATGAGGTAACCCCAACAAAACATAAAAGTTAGGTATGTGTGTTGATGATGGAAGAGAAACATAAGTAACTTTCAACAAGCTTTAACCAGATATAACCAGTCATTCCTTCTTTAGCTGAAGAAATCCAACAATGTAATAAGCCACCCATGTGAAAATGACAGAGCCTTTTCATGTCTAGAATTTTCGTTGCTAATGCAAACACCCAAGCACTCAAAAACAAATAATAAACTTATTAACTTTAACAATACCAGTAACGAAAAACAATTAATTTAGAATCCACAAATAAAAGTTTCTACTAGAAAAATTTTAGACAAATTGCCTACATTCGCATTGAAGTTCCACTTGTGAAGAAGTAAATATAAATCAAATAACTGCAGATGTAATAAAGCATGTCGTATAGATGTATTACTCCTTCAGTAACAGTCATTTTTTCCATATACATTTCCAACTGTTACTTTTCTGGGAATTAAAACCTGGCTCCATGCTAGATGGCCACAGATAAAAGAAGCTGTGAGTAACTACCCCGCCCTGGTCGAAAGTGACACTCAAGGAAAGATGGAAAGAGTTTCTTCCCAAAACTCTGACCACTTCAATGTTACTGATAATCCCAAGAAGAACGCCTTAGTGATGGAGAACGGTGTCCCAGGCCTGAAAGGCAGCAATAACAGTGTCATCGATCGTCAAAGCCCAAGAAGATGGGAGCTGAGGACACTAGGAAACTAGAATCTTTTTTGTTTAAAGAAGAACGCCTTAGTGATGGAGAACGGTGTCCCAGGCCTGAAAGGCAGCAATAACAGTGTCATCGATCGTCAAAGCCCAAGAAGATGGAAACTGAGGACACTAGGAAATTAGAATCTTTTATGTTTATTTAAAAAAAAATTTTTTTTATTGATTTCAGAGAGGAAGGGGGAGGGAAAAAGAAATAGAAACATCAATGATGAGAGAGAATCATTGACTGGCTGCCTCCTGTACGACTCCCATTGGGGATCGAGCCCGCAACTTGGGCATGTGCCCTGACCAGGAATCGAACCGTGACCTCCTGGTTCATAGGTCGATGCTCAACCACTGAGCCACGCCAGCCAGGCAGAAACTAGAATCTTTGAAATGAGAGGACATACATAAATTCTGGAAAAGGAAGATTCCAAATTAATGATTCCAGAAGGTTCGTAAGACATAAATGATCTGCAAACAAGTTACAGATAGTAAATGTGGGACGTGCAAATAAAAGTGAATACTATAGAATGGAATGGCTCAAAGGTATTCATGAAATTGAAAAAATATTCCCAAAGCATTCAATTCAATGAGCAGTTAATAAACACACACTAACAACAGCTTCCAACATGGGTTATAAAGACTGGCACTGGTACCAGCCTCAGCCCCTCTATCAGGAAATTGTATGTCATGCCAGTAACCAAGGTATTCTGAGAAGAGTGAGGTCACACCCAGGATAGGAGTGGCAGAGGCATTCACGCCTTCTCTTTCAACATAATGAGACATCCTGTGGTTTGCTGTCCTTAATATATTATCTGGGTTTAATTAAACTGACTCTCATAAAAATCTATTTTAAAAAGAATGGAACCATAAAACTTTTTAAACTTTCTGGCAAAGAAATCACAGATAGAGAAAATATATATTAAAAATTCAAGTACAAGCAAACAAGACAAAAACCAGCAGGGCTGGCCTTTCTTCTACCTGTGTGGGCTCTTTATTGGCCATTCTGCAAACTCAAAACAAAGGCAACAGTAATCAGATCTCTGAAGAAAACTGCCTTCCACCCATTACCAAGGCTCTCTGAAAATATAGTTATACCCACTATTATTAATAATAAACATGGCTCCAAATGTATAGTTTCCTGAGACATTAAATGATGACATTATGAAGCCATGGGGTCATCCAGATGTTTATTAATTTTTGTCTTATAAAAAAGATTTTTTAAAATTTTAATTACTTTACAGTTTTCATTTATCTTATCCTTTGGAAAATGTCAATTTGTGGAGGTCTCATAATGTACATAATATATTAGAATAACAATAATTTATAAATCAATTCACTTAAATCAATGGTCTTCTTTAAAAGCATGTTTCAAATAAAGGAAAAATGATAGAAATAAAAATTAAAAAAGCGTGTATCAATGGGATGTATGATTAATAAAGTTTAAAGACCGCCATACTCAAGGAACTGTTGGATGGAGAGGTGACAGAAGCGAAGAAAAGGGGGGGGGGGAGAAGCTTCTGCCATTTAATTATGATCTACAGAAATTATCACATTAAATCTCACCAAGCATTATCTTCATCCACCCAATTTTACAGATAAAGAAATTAAACTCAAAGAGGCTAAACTCCTCCTCCCGTGACAGAGCTAAGCAGAGCTGCTCTTTGTGTAAAGCAGATGCTCTCACCCACTACCCTCACTGCCCCTCTGGCTCCAAAACAACAAAGGGGGCTCTGGCCTGAATTACACGTTTAAAACTTAGCACAGATCGGATATCCAGCTCATGGGATGTAACAGGCCTAAATTCAATCTATTTTGCTATAAGGAATAGCATTCTGTGGTTTACAATAAGTCTAGTCCCCAATTATTTTGCCACAGTTCTCTCCCACTCTTCATCTTCATCCACAGAATCCTATATAACTGTTTTTGCTTTTGCTTGGATTGTTCTATTGGCTCTTCTAGTTTCTGTTTGTTCATCTTGGTACTCGATCTGCATTTCCTGATTTCCTCCTAAGGAACCATTTCTCCTAGGCATTCTGCCTTCTTCTGGTGAATAAATATTTACTACATTGTCTCTGGTGGGCATGCTCAGATTCTCCAATAAATTGTTACTACATTTAAGGTGCCCATAATCTAATCTTAAGAGGGGAGACAGGTAGGAATGTCGTTATAATACAACATCCTGTGAGTTTTACAGTGTCCTGTGGGGAAAACGAGGGCTAGCTCTGCTGAGTATTCCAGGAGAGCTTCCCAAAGAAGCTGCCTGTGACCCTGGGAGTAAAGGGAATGACGGGTGTACAGGTGGAGGAGAAAAGCATTGCAGGGCATGGAATGGTAGCAGATGCAGCTGGTCAGGCGTGGGGCAGGCTGTGAGGGCATGACACGAGGGCACGACAGTGCTTCCCAAGGTATGCGCTGCTGCCCGGTTCTGATGGGCCACAAACAGGCCAAGAATTCAATTCCTTTCTCATGTTCTTACAAACAATGGCACACAATTATAAGGCCTTTACTTTCGCTGTTACGTACATTAACACTGATCTATTAACTTACTAAGTCAGTTATGGGATACTGTATTTGGTTTTCATAAACTTAAAAAAACAATTACTAGAGTTTATAGGAGATCCTACCCACTTTCCTATGGAAAAGCCTGGCTGCTCCGCCATGCTCGTCTGTGCTGCAAAGTTCTTTGTGCACACAGACACAGGACCCGCACATGTTTGGAATCCTGGAGTCTGGGAGGATGTTCTGTTATTGAGGCACTACTCACTTTGTTGTCAATTGGTCATAGTCTTCAACTGATGTGTTTTAAGCTTTTTAAGTTACAAATTTTTGTTAAGTTAGCTTCAAAATGATCAATTACGAAGGTTGTGGGTTCTCTGATTAGTCCTCCAAAATACAGTGATGCATAACTAGTAAGATCACACTACCAATACGATGCCCTTCCCCTGCCAGGACAGAACTAACCAGCAGGATATAAGAGGGAAGGGGTGTTCACAGAGCCCTGAATCCTTCAGATAAGATGCTTCCTTTGAGGCCACGAGGCCAAAAGCCTCACCAAGACAAACTGTCAAAGGCTATAATTATAGCTGATTACCTACCTTCCCCTACAAGATGCTCAGAACTAATCATATTATGCTTTATGTCCCTGTTTACTGGATCAGCAAAGAGACCTAAAGCTCCATCATACCTCGGCTAAATGCCATATGGTTCAGTATGTCCCCTACACTGGCATGGTCTCCCACCGCTCTTCCCATCCTGACCCTTCAGGAATTTACATGGTTCATCAAAAAAAACCAGCTATATTTTCAAGTTCAACCTCACATATAACTTAAACATTAGAAAACTTCAATGAAAAGGTTTCATAGTTGATCAGATACAGTTGGAAAGAGAATTAGTGAACTGAAGGATAAATCCGAAGGAATTACCCAGAATGCAGAGAGAGAGAGAGTAATGGAATTAATTTTAAGAGAGGTTAAGAGATATGAAGAAGAGAAGAAAAGGTCTAACTTACGTCTGGCCAGAATTTCATAAGTTAAAAGAAGAAATAACACAACAAAATAAAACTGCAGATCACGAAAACCAGAGATTTAATGATCTCCATCCCCACCACCTCCAAGGTCACAAAACTACAAGGCTTAAATCAAGTTTCAGGCTTTTTGCAATATATCACATCACTCAGAGAGGAGAGAAAGGAAAACACAGTTTGCTAAGAACTCCACTAGGTTTACATCACATATATGCTATTTCTCCAACTGGGATGCATGAACTCTTGGAGATAGTCCATGATGTGCTAAGAATAAGTAAGGTCAGAAAACAAACATGGTAGTTTTTCCTGGACCATTAATTTCACACAAAGATTTCAAAAAAGTTAAGTCATTGGACTGGCATATAATTCCATTTTAGTAGTTATAAAACAAAAGTGAGTACATTTACCGAAGTAGAACTTAAATGTGCCTTAATTTGTAACATAAAATATGTGCCAAGTGGCTTCTGACAAATTCCTAGGTCCTTAACGTTATGCACTCATATGTCTCAGCTATTATGGTTAGGCTTCAAAAGCACTGTTAATGGCTCTAATGGCTTTTCCAACAATGTGTGAATTAGGAGAATTCAAGGTCTGTGTAACAATAAGAAAGATTATATAATTCACTGTTTTTGTTGTTTCTTTTACTCTGAACTTAAATGTTTTACCTTTGAAGAGTATAACAAAAGAGCTGGGGGGTTGAGGACAAAAACTGCTACACAGAGAGGGAGACGTACAAGGGTCTGTTCTCATCACACTGCTTTCTGGTTGCTAAGAGGTTCTGATGACTCCTACAAATAGCCCACCCTAGAAAGCTAGTTTATTATACTCCTGCCTTCTGTTCTTCCACTATACATTATCACTCAATTGTAAGTCCGGATTAGGGTGAGTTACAAGTAGCAGACCTGAGTAACAATGGCTTTAACAAAAGCCCAAAAGTCGGTGCAGCAGAGCCTGCACGTTGCTCCACGATGTTCAAGAGCCGGGCTCCTTTCCCCCCCGTTGCTCCACTGTGTACAGTCTCTGTTCCTAAGTTTACTCATGGCTAAACCAATCCAGCCATCCTATTTTCATTCAAGGCAGCAGGACTGAGATGAGTACATGCATTCTCTCTAAGAACTCGACCTCTAAGTTTGCCTATACCACTTCTGCTCACATTCCCTTGGCCAAAATATAGACCATACCTGGCTACAAAGGGGACTGAGAAATCTGATCTATGCTTGACATCCATGTAGTTAGCTAAAACGGGGAGGGAGACAAACTAGCAGTCACTGTCATACCACATCCAAATAAATCCTTTGCAATGTCCCCAAAATATGCCCCTTCTACCTGAGATGATGGAACAGCCAGTTTGCCTTACATACCCTGTCTTTTAAGCCCTTTAACTTAGCTCAGGAAAAACAACTGTGCCCAGATAAACCAGTGAGCTTTATGAACAACATGAGAGCTGGCAGAAGTACTGCTAGTCTTACCATAACACTCTCCCTTTGAATACGAGCAACAGGATGCCTCAAACATGTGCTATTAATCATACAGCCAAAAGGAGGAAGTAAATAACTTGAGCTGTTTTACTGCAAGAATTTGCCTGCTCTCCTAATCTGACCAATTCAGGATCTGAAATTAATAAAAGTAACACCTTGGATTTAAACCGCACCTTCCTTTATTAGGACTCAAACTTTTCAAGCATAGAGTAATATGCTATTTTGTTTTCAAAACATATCCTAATTATAAGGTAAAAGATATTATTTGCACATTTTAAATGTCTCTTAAATATTTAATTTGCTATATGTGTATATATACATATACACAGGGGCAAGAACTGAAAAAGAATAAGAAAAAAAAAGGAAGATTGATTTGTTACTATGGTGGAATTATAGCTAATCTTATTTTTTAAATTTTCATAACTTCTAATGGTCTCTGTGAGATAATGGATCCACATGATATACTATTAAAATTGTATTCTTGGAGACACATTAATGACGTGAAAAATACAAAATAATGTTACATAAGCAAGACAGGATTTTACAGCCCCAGCGAACATGGCTCAGTGGTTGAGTGTCAACCTATGAGCCAGGAGGTCACGGTTCCATTCCTGGTCAGGGCACATGCCCAGCTTGAGGGCTTGATCCTCGGGGGCGGGGGGGGGGAGGTGGCAGCCAATCAATTATTCTCTCACATTGATCTCTCTCTCTCTCTTCCTTCCTCTCTGAAATATATATATATATATATATGAATTTACAAAAAAACTATATTGTCATTAGTATCTGTCAGTGTTGTGACTGTAAAAACAGATAAGGGAAATACAAAATCAAGTTGTAAGTCATTTGAAGTCATTTAAATATCTCTGAGAGGTATGGCCCTGCTGGACAGAAAGAAGATGAAGGAATAGAAAATGCACCCCAGGAGTTCAAAAAACAGAGTTGGAGGAAGTTGGCTCTACCAATGTGAGCTTACGCTATGCATTTTCAAAGGTGGCAGTATCAGCTCCTGGGGCAAAACTTGAAAACTTGATGTGGGAAGGATGAAAAAAACTAACTCTTTTTAGGTATAAAGCACAGATATAAACAGTATATATTTGTGACTTTAAATTTTCCTTTGAGAGTGGCAATGGCAATTAGGAAAAAATGCTCTAAAAAGGCTCTTTAGGATGGTGATAATAAAGAAAAAGGTTAAGAAACACCAGTCAACAAAAATCACCCTAAAGAATAAAGTACTGGTGTAACTCAAAATAAAGTACTGGTTAAACTCAAAAGTAGCAAACAAGAGTAAACAAGAAATTCATTTAAATTGCAAACCAAAGACATCTGAAGAATAAAACATACTTCTACGCACTGCTGCCATCCCTGGTAAACTGAGGAGGACAGGTACTTCGCTCCTCATCAAATATTACTATCCATGTTCATGATAACCATGTCCTTGCTTGTCATTAGGGTTTCACCATCTACAGGCGGAACTCTAAAACAGTGTAGTTTAGATTTGCCTGGCTTTTTGGATATAGGTTTGCCTGTCTTTGAACTTTCATATTGTATGTGTTTTCTTGTAACTTGCTGTTCTGACACAAGGTCGTGTTCTAAGAGTCATCCAGTTTATGTGTGGAGCTGTAATTCCTTTAGCCTGAAAAATGGTACTGATAGCTAGTAAGGCTTCCAATTTGATGAAGTTATGGTTAAGGATGCTAAGGAGGTTGCTGCTGGATCTGTGATTACGCTTTTTAATAATCTAGAAAATTGGGGGTGAGGGGAGTTGCTTAATTTTGTAAGCAGAAAGGCTGAAGGAACATGAAACATATAAGACAAAATATGTAAGATGTTTGTAAAACTAGAGAAACTGATACAAACGAGAGGGGGGAAAGATGAGGCAGGTAAATAAATGGTAACTAGTATTTGTTTTCAGCATTTATCATGTTCTAAAAACTTGCTCACTACTTGTCATGTTATTTAAATTTCACAAAAGCCCACAGACAGGTAAAGAGAGTCTAAATGCCTTTTTTAAATGAGGAAATTAGGGATCAGCAAAGTTAAGTAACTTAATCCAAGTGACACAGCTCATAGGAGGCAGGGCCCGGTTTCCAGCTCAGGCCCATCTGATGCCAAAAGCTGTATTATTTCCAATCCACCCATTATTTTGCTGGTGAGAATGGCTCTCTGCTTCTCTCCTCCCTTTCTTTTGTCTAGCCTCTGTCACGTATGGGGCCACGATGACCTTACAGAAGTGAGTGCAGAGGCTGCCCTCTCCTTCCACAGCCACCGAATTTGATTCAATGGGCCTTCACAGACCATGGTCTGGCTCACAAAACCTACTAACAAGTAGAAGAGGAGAAAAATGAAGACATTTACCATAATCTTACAAGGAATCATCATTCCATTTTTACAGATGGGGAAAGGCTTCGAGAGGTTACAAAATTCCACAAGCTTATATCGCTAAATAGCTCTCAGTAAAAATGTGAGCCCAGGTCTGGTCCAAACTTCACATTCTTCAGAATCTTACCTAGCAATTCAGGAAGAATTAGGAGCTTAGAGATAGCTTTTTAATGAACAACCTGAAATTTACAACATTAATTCATCCTCATAGTGATTCTATTTTCCCCCAACATTTTATTATAAAAATTGTCAAGCATGCAGAAAAGCTGAGTTATATAGTGAATACGTACTTATACACTCATCTCCTAGATTTTACATTAACATTTTGCTAAATTTGTGATAACATCCCTACCCATCTATGCATCCCTATATGCACCCATCAAAATAACTTCAAAGTTGCAGAAAATTTTCAAAAGGGAAGTCTTCATATAACTCATAACACTAGATATTTTAAAATATTTATTCATGTAAAAGGGGTCTCTAAACTACACCAACTATAATTTATGAGGGTTTTTATTACCATTCACAAATTGTAAGCAAATAACCTTGAATAAATTTAACCTTTGAATCTACTTCCAAACATCCATGCTGAAATTAATGTAAATTAAAACAGCTGCTTAATAAAAGTTACACTCACTTAACCGTGATAGAATTTAACAGTTTTAAAGCAAATCCATTTTAACAGTTTCATTTTTCAAATAAGATTTACACTCTCAAAAAATTAGAATTCCATAATTTTAACATTCTTACTTTTTAAATATCTTTAAATTTTAAAATTCCACAATAAATTATGCTACAGAAGTCTCAAGAACAGCCCTGGCTGGTATCTCAGTTGGTTAGAGCATTATACAATACATCAAAATTGTGGGTCCGAAACCTGGTCAGGGCACATTCAAGAATCAACCAATGAATTCATAAGTAAGTGGAACAACAAATTGATGTCTCCCCCCCCTCTCTTTTCCTCTCTCTAAAATACATAAATAAAAATAAAAATAAAAAACAGATTAAAAATTTGGTGCCAAATAAACAACACTTAGAGCATGACTTAGAAACTTATTCCTAGAATTTCATCTGAAATTGTTCGCTTTCTTCTATATTCTTCCTGGTGATGAATGAATTTGTTCCCCAACTATCTGTGGCATAAAGAGACCTTAATCTTCCCTTCAAATCTGCTAAGAAGGAAATGAGAGTATAGGATGGCATACTGACTTCAAAGCCATTTCCAGAAACTGGTTTGGGAGTGGCTGTTAGCATATTACAATAAAAGATAAGTCAATATTGTATTTTGACATTATATTACTTCCAATGAATATCATTTCATAAACACCTTTTAAAAAGTCTAAAATCAGACATAAATCCTTTTTTCAGAGAACAATTAAAAGTAAAATAACTTGCCGAAACCGGTTTGGCTCAGTGGATAGAGCGTCGGCCTGCGGACTGAAAGGTCCCAGGTTCGATTCTGGTCAAGGGCATGTACCTGGGTTGCGGGCACATCCCCAGTGGGGGATGTGCAGGAGGCAGCTGATCGATGTTTCTCTCTCATTGATGTTTCTGACTCTCTATCCCTCTCCCTTCCTCTCTGTAAAAAATCAATAAAATATATTAAAAAAAAAAAAGTAAAATAACTTATATGACTACTCTACAACTAAATATAGTCATTCTGTGTTGTGGATACTAATCTAAATGCTCAATGTGTCCCTGCAAGAAACCACTACAAGGAAATAGTAAACTGAAATTAACTATATTTTATTAGTCAAAAAATGAGTTCATTCCTGAAAATAAAGAAGAAAAAAAGGTCATTCTTTCACCATGTATATAAAATCTACCAAAGCATCCCAAATAAAAATGGATGAGAATGTAATTACTGTTTATAAAGTACTCTCTTTTTTTGAAAATTCAAAGTGCTTTCATTAGGAATGTTTTCACAACTATGCCTGTTTGTTTCTGAGTGCCACATACTTTTTCTCTTTCTCTCAATGAGTCAGCCCAGCAAAAGCCAAAACTGAAGAGAAAAAAAACATCACATAATATAAATTACAACTACTGCACGCCATCCCTATCATAATGAATTTAATCACTTTCTCAATAATAGCAGTTTGGAGAAATATGAGTTTTAATCTCCAAATTCTACTTTATTAAATTCTCCATTACAGCATTTGTCTAAACAAATAATCACCACTTCAGTCTTATAATTTGGCTGGGACACCCACCACAGCAAGCAAAGGGGGAAAAACATTTTTGATGGCTCATTCAAGTGGAAAAGCCATATATCAGAAGTTATTGTGTGAAACCTCAGTACTTGTGATGGAAAGCGCAGTTTGGCAGAACACATTTAATCAGGCTTGGCTCTTTAAAACATTAAATACCCAATTATAATCACATTACAGTTGTGTCTTATAACAAAAACAAAAAGAACACAAGAAATCTCAAGGTCAACCTTCCTTGCTTCACCTTCTTTTAAGCATTAGAGACAATTTAAAAGCTTGAAAATATACTAAAAGACAAGGTCAAAGAAGAATAGAATCAAAAGAAACACTGAATAAATGTTGTAACTTATCTTTCCTTCTCACAATATAACTATTCAACATAATTCTTTTAGTGACTATATGAAATTTACATTATAAATAAATATCAGATATTTTCATAATTTATTTACATTCAAATTCTGAGTAAACTTGTAAATCATACAGTCACTGGCTTCTTTTCTATTTTTTTCAACAAAAGTTATCTTTTAAATATTACCATGCTGTACCTGTTACAACAGTGACTTTTTACTGTGTACCTACTAGGTGCCAGCCTGTGTCCTATACTTTTGCTCATTTGAGCCCCTATCAGAGAAGATAATCCTCATTTAACTGTGAGGAAACTAAGTCACTAAGAGGTTAAATAGCCCAAGAACCCCTAGTTAACAAATGGCAGGACTGGCATTCAATTCTTGGTCTTTACCAACAGCCAGAACCTGATACTTGCACCTCTTCCATAATACCAAGTTACCAAAATCTAGAGCCAGTGCTGCCAAAGGACAATATAAAGCAGTGGACTCCAAAATCAGAGGGAAAAAATCTGTTTCAATCACAAAATTGTATTTTTGGAGGAGCTGCTTATCTATTTTGGAATGCCTTAAACACACACACACACACACACACACACACACACACACACACACATTAGTGAGGTTGAGTGGGCCGTGAGTGTTCTGCTTTGTCCACAATCCTCACCACCACCACTAAGCAGGGCTGTGGTTTAAAATAAAGAATGACTGGAGCTAAAAGTTGCCTTAGCTATCAACATACAAAGGAGACCAGCAGTCTCCCAAAATGAGAATTTCAGTGAGAGGAATTCCAGCACAACCTACTTAGTACATATTATGAACTAAGTATTTGTGTCTCCCCAAAACAAATATTGAAGCCCTAACACTCAATGTGATGGTAATAAGAGTGGGCCTTTGGGAGGTGATGAGGTTTAGATGAGGACCCCATGATAAAATGAGTGCCCTTTAAGAATAGGAAGAGACACCAGAGCTTCCTGTCTCTGCCATGTGAACATACACTGTGACCATCAGCACGCCAGGACAGAGCCCTTACCAGAACACCAACCTGTCAGCACTTGATCTTAGACTCCCACACTCCAGAACAGTGAGAAATAAATGTCCACTGTTCAAGCCACCCCGTCTATGGTACTGTGTCACAGCAGTGTGAGCTATTTGTTGCCACCCAACACCGAGCTCCCCATCAGATAATGAATCACACAGGTAAGGGTCTTCGGCCATTGTTCTGTAGAACATCTCTAACAAGGTAGGGTGATATGCTTACAAATTCAAGTAAGAAATAAATATCATTTGCCTTGCTGACAATAACTAAGACTACCAATACTACTGATATTTTTGATTAGATGAACATTTGAAATTTTATTACAATTCAGGTTGGGTCAGTGTCAAGTGTTTATTAAAATCTTTGGCCAATTTTATAAAAAAACTCTCAAGCAGAAAATAAAATCAGATAAATTAGTTAATAAGAAATGGTACCTTAGTGATTGTTGTCAAGGCAAGTTCAGTTAGGAAGCAAGGACAAATCTCTTGTGGGCAATATCTATTTAACAATCAAATTTTCCTTTCTGACTGCCATTGGCCAAAATTTGCACCACATAAAACGAAAAGCCAGTTGGAGAAACAGCAAAAACATGGCTGATGTATTCAATTTAGTCAGTTTTCAAAAAGACAGTTTTTACATAAATTTTAAACACTGAGCAGATAAAAAAGATAAAATATTCTCTTAATTTTTTAAATTGTGTGGCATAAATTTGTTAGAGATTTTCTGATCATTAATTTCATCTAATTAAATTTATTTCCTTTTCAATTATTTTAATTTTAATTAACAAGCAGCAGCAGAGCATTGGTGCATGTAACATGAGGATAAATACTACACAGTTTTAGAAGTGGTTTTATACACAATATCTCACTTATGCCTCACAAAACAGCTTATATTTATCAGCTTTATAATGAGATTCAAAGTTGAAGAACATGTCTAAGATCACCCTGAGCTGGGACTCCATCTAAATCATCTGATTCTCAGTATCAGGCTCTGGAAATCCATCCTGATCCACAAAGACTTCCAGGAAGAGTGGAGGGAAAAGGCAGCTGTTAGGTCCCTGAGGTGTAATCCAAAGAACAGAGAGAGGAGAGGAGGGGGAGAGCCTGGTATGAACTCACAAGAGGCTCACCCAACATCTCCTGCCACTGGGGGGTTTACCAGCCCCAGTTTCATGAAGATCCTTGAGATTAAGTCCTAAAAGTCAGGGAAACTTTAGGAATCCTCATTAACTCTACTGTTGGCTGTCTGGGGAAAACAGGCTACTGCCCCCACAGCAAATCCTCACTGGGATTCCAGGAAATAAAATCTATTCTCCATAAAAGAGACACAAAATCCTGTTTTAATAATTTTCATTGTTATTTTACATATATACTCTGCTTTCCACACAGAAATTAGAATGTGTCAAACTCTCACAATATGTTGTCAAGGACATACGCCTGAAAAAAGCAGGAAGCCCCAAAATACTTTTTAAATGATGATCTAGAGCTAAAAATGAGAACAAATCTTATTCTTTGGCTGGAATTATGGTCTACACCACAACTAACAAAATTATAACTAACTGGAATAAATACACTGAAAGGTCTGTACCTGTGTACATAAAACCTGAAGGAGAAAAGATAGGACATAAATGCTATGGCAAAAGAAACAATAAGTTCACTAATAACTGAATATTATCTGCCAAAAGAGCCAACGGGCATTTTGACTAGATTAATGAAAAAGCACAGTGTCCAGAATCGGGGGTGGGGGTGGGGGTGTTCCAGTTCCAATCTATTTGATGCTGGAGAACTGTACTCATGGTCAGACCAGAGAACAGACTGATAAACTGGACCTCATCAACAACAGAGAGCAATGCAGAAATCAGTAAGAGAAACTAAGATCTTACATAGAAGGGGGTCAGTGGAACCCATTAGAGCTGCCTCAAAACCATGTATTCCTCAGTAATTAACTGTACTGGCTCAAGTGTCTGCCATGATGGGCCCACAGCAGAACAGATTCCAACAGGAAAGGGGCCCGCACCCGAGTGGTGCAGAAATGGACCAGCCATATCACCATCTTCTAGAAATCAGTAAGAGAAACTAAGATCTTACATAGAAGGGGGTCAGTGGAACCCATTAGAGCTGCCTCAAAACCATGTATTCCTCAGTAATTAACTGTACTGGCTCAAGTGTCTGCCATGATGGGCCCACAGCAGAACAGATTCCAGCACAGGAAAGGGGCCTGCACCCGAGTGGTGCAGAAATGGACCAGCCATATCACCATCTTCTAGAATGCGGACTGGAAATGTGTATGGCCGGCCCCACCTCATGCCTTATGACTCAGAAATTCCAAGGTGTAAGCACATGCATTGTTTTAAAGTATGCAGGGAGGCACTGCTAATGCTGGGAGCCACCGTGTGGCCTTTATAATTATCTCTACAAGCCTAGAATTCTATGATTCACTTAAAAAACCACAGTAATGAAAACTGTAGCATTCTTTTCTACACAGTAAAGTAATATAGCAATTGATTATTTTGCCATTTTCTCAGCATATTAGAGGAATTTCTAAACTAACAAACTACAGAGGAAAAGGAAGCCATTTTTTCTTGTACTGAAGATTATGAATAGAGTCATGTTGGCATGTATTTTATATATATTACCAGTGGTTTATATATATAACCACTTTCAGTTAAAGAAGCAAATCACACTTGACAAATGTAAAAACACTTTTTAAAAAAGAACAAAATCTAGACAAGTTAATTTCCACTACTCTCTTTAACTGCAAAAAGACTTACCGGTAGTAATGAAGAAGTATTAATAATCCCTCTAATTGTTTGTGACACTTTGAGCAAACATTATCCAAGCACTCACTGTGTTCTGCAGGCCAATAATAAACAGAAAGGACAGATGCTGCATCCTGGAGTGTTTAGTCTAAGACAGATGAATCGGTACACGCAGGCACAAGAAAACCTAATTGTAAAAATTCAATTTAAGAGCAACACAAATGACATTATATACTTACTAAAGGAGAATTTGAACTATAGAGGGAAATCTCTATTCTTTATTTTTACTGAGGTAGAAGCAAATGCCTACCTCATTTGTTTTAAGGATAGCTGAATGTTAAATTGACTAACTTGATAAGTATACTGTGGTTGTGTAAGAGATGTTACCTTTTAGGAAGTACACATTCAAGTATTTAGGGGTAAAGGGCCATGATGAATGTAACTTACCCTCAAGTGGTTAAAAAGAAAGTGTGCATGTGTGTGTGCGTGCAGAATGATAAAAGAAAAGAAAGGGAACGAATACAAATACATAACAAATGGGATAGAATGTTAACAAATCAATCTAAATAAAGCTATATAGATTTTTTTGTAATATTTTTATTTTTGGAACGTTTCTATATGTGTGACTTTTATTTCCAAATAAAGCTTTTAAAAAGAGGTGGAGGGAGCCCAGCTGGCGTGGCTCAGTGGTTGAGTGTCGACCTATGCACAGTTCAATTCCCAGTCACCTGTGCCCAATCAGGGCACATGTCCGGGTTGCGGGCTCAATCCCTGGTGTGGGGCGTGCAGGAGGCAGCTGACCAATGATTCTCTCTCTTTCTCTCTCTCTCCCCCTCTCCCTTCCTCTCTGAAATCAATAAAATATATATATTTTTAAAAAGAGCAGATAAGAATCATGTATGTAAAATAGCTGCTAACCTGTCTGGCAAACAGAAGGCATTCAAAAAATGATAGACATGTCGCTATAACTGACTTCACACCTGCCTTGAGTACAGATGAGCATTAGCTTTTGGTATTAGATTACATACAAGTATTTATTGAGAGTCCAGATGTAAGGTGCTCTGCTAGATACTGCAGTGAACAACCTCAGAGAAGTCAAGCAGCTGCTTACACACTCAGGAGTCAGACAGTAACAATGAGAGACAAGACAGCAAAGTTCAGGAAGCAAAGAAACTAAGATCAAGTGCAAACCAACATCACCTCTTTCCTGTGTGATCTTAGACAAGCAATTTAATAGCTAGGAACATCTCTATATGTAGCACATCAAAAGGTAGAAACATCTATTTAACAAGGTAGCCATGAGAATAAAGTAAGATGTACAAAAAGTTGCTCTGTAAGCTCAGAAGTGTTATAAATATGTTAGCTCTTACTGTATTGTATGTAGAGAAATTTAGGGAGATAAAACTTCTACACAGTAATCATAACGCAAAGCAGAGTGAGTGCCACAGGAAAAGATTACATCCTGCTGCGAGGGAGAAGAGGAACTCTTCATAGAGAAGGTAATACTTGGGATGGAGCTTAATGGGTGGATGGGCAGAAAATCAAAGTGACAGAGAGGAGGAAGGAGGATTCTAGGTTAAAGAGATAACCCAGCAAAGGCATGAAAAAGAGTGTCAGGCACCGAAGATTTAACAAAGGTTTTGCAGGAATCTAGGAAACAAATAACAGATAACCGGAAATAAATGAGAATGAACTGGAGAAGGCTTGCCGAACTCCTGTGAAGGCCCAGACATGTGACTCATTACTCATCTGGACCCAGTTGTAGCATCAGGATTCTCATCTTCCCTTGCCAGAACCAACAGAACTTCACTATCCAAAACTATAAAGTTTTCCAAAATAAGGCATGCTGTTTCAGAGGAAATAATTTCAGCAAAACATACAATACACACACTATGAAAGGAAATGTTTTCTGTCCCACGAAAAATTCAATCCCAACGAAAATGAAGATAATCCAAAAGAGTTTATAATCTGCATCTAGCTTTGCAACATTATTTCTTTTCAGTGAGGAACCTCCAAATCACATTTCCTCAAGCCAATATTAAAGTAAGAAAATTCTGTCCTGGCCAGTGTGGCTCCGCTGGTTGAGCGTCATCCCATGCACTAAAAGGTCACCGGTTCAATTCTCGGTCAGGGCACATGCCCAAGTTGTGGGTTCAATCCCCAGTCGGGGTGCATATGAGAGGCAACCAATCAATGCTTCTCTCTCACAACAATGTTTCTCTCTCTCTGTCTCTCCTTCCTCTCTCTCTAAAACCCAATAAAAAAAATTTTTAAAAACACTTTTTTAAAGTAGGAAAATTCCTTAACTACCAACCAAAAAATCATCAAAAGTGATCACTGAGAACTAAAGTCAAATTTTCTTTGTCAGTTTGACAGACTTTCTTAGAATGTGGCTTAATTCAAATTATATACTGTGATAAAATTTACATTTTACCCACAATACACAGCTTTGTTTTTTAAGAGAATGTCCTTTTGTTTTTATAATCCTTTGACTTGCATGCTGTGAAATAACAATAATTACTCCATCATGTTTTATATTTTTGCATGAATAGCTTTGTAAAGATTTAGGAAGAAAGCTATATAAAATGTGCTGTAACTATAGCACACTAAAAATTCTAACTATTTTAATGCCCTTAACTGAATAGTAAATTTTAAAAGACCATAGATCATTGAAAATTATATGGAAATAATCTCAGATCATCTATCCCAACTTTCTCATTTGAAAGACAAGGAACCTGGAAGGTAGGAAAATTAAGGAACATCCTTCCAATATACTGCTAGCTAAGTGGGAGCAAGCAGATCTAAAATTTAGAAGTCAAGTGTTTTGGCACCTGGTGCTGATGACACCAGATGCCATCCTGGACTTCATTCTGATGACACAACTTCAAGAAAAACCAAAACCACCCATAAATCTATGTTTACTTTTTTTAAAAAACTCCAAAGTTTTGCCATTGTTTTGGAGAAAGCAACGAATGACCTTATACTATCTGCTCCCCAAAATCTCCAACCATATCGGAGTACTACAAAATACTCAACCTTTAAATCCCTATACCAGTTTAATAATTTAAAAAAGCAAATACTACTGTATTAATGAAGTCTTCCTATGGGACACAAAAAGCCATTCCTATGCTGCCTTCATGGCCATGAATGAGCCAGCATGTACAGCCTCCTCACCTGAAACAAGGCAGGCAGTAGGTAAGAGTAACTCGGAGAATAAAATTCTGCAGGTCTGGCATTCTAGGCAGCCTGCTCCGCACCAAAGACAAAGCCATGAATATTCACAAATGTAACTCAACTCATAATTAAAAGATATCAAAGGAAGGCAAATCTAGAAAGCCTGGTTCACAGATCAATTCCTAAAATCAACAGAGAGGTCTTTTATACAAAGAGGTTCCCATGACTCATTATCTAATGTTACCACACTGTAGAACTACATTTTCATATCAAACTGATGTTCCTCCCTGAGTGTGGCGAGGATGCTACAACCATAATTCAGCTGTGGAACTCAGCTCCATTTAAAATTCCTCCAAACAGCTGAACTCTGCACTATGTAATTAAGTAGACGTTTAGTAAGAGCACCTCTGTGCAGACCTCACAACTACCAAAGTGTCAGCCTACTTTTTGTTTCTCCTTCAGAATAAAGCAAAAGTTCCGTTTATATAGCCTCTCGTGGCATAGGTCCTCCACACCAACAAAGGGGCGGACCAGAGGTACTCGGTACTTCCAGAGTCTTAGGTCTGATCACTGTGAAGCAGAAATGAGGCTTTGGTGGGAAAGGACTTTCCACAGTTAACAAAATTTGCTTCTAATCTGATAAAACTCACATTTGTGCCACTTTTGAATTTGTAACAAAACTCTTCAAAATATACTAATTGGTCATCAACAAATGAAACACTTATTACAATAAGAAAACTATACCCAACTAGTCACATAAAAACCTAACCAATAAAGTCCTTAAAACAGAATGATTTCCTTATAAAGCACAAGCAGTAAAAAGTTTCCAAGAGCTTAACTGAATTGTACAGCTAGAACTCATATAAAATGCGTATTTATAAACATTCTTCTTGAAAAATGGTGCCTTATAGGTAAACAATTTATTCATTATTTGCATATATTTAAATGCATTCGCTACACTGAACGCAAAAATTAATATTGTAAATTATTTTCAGTATGTCACATTTAGACAGCTGCACAGATCCAATATAACTATTAATAGTGGCAGCCAAGGGAAACAGAATTATTTATGACTAATTAACAATCTGTGTACATCAAAGTACTGAAAAAGTCAGAAAGGGCTTACTTGCTACGCCTGATGCAAGTCCATACAGCAGTCCTCCCCCATCCGACTGCTGAGGGAAAACGTGGGCGCCTGGGGGAGGTGGCTTTTCTTGTCTGATGAAGTTATACAATAAAGTTTTCACAAGTTTGCTGGTGTATGGAAGACTACACAGAAAGAAAAAAAGAAGAAAATCACACTCATACTTATGGGAGTCATCTGACTGTATATAATAATAATCTATATCGTCTAGTAATACAAAAGGATTAGCACAATTCAAAGAAGTCTAGCATGGTCACATAATAGTGAAGACCATCAGACTTGAGGCTTAACTCTGGCTTTCTCCTTAGTATGCCATAGATCATTGGTCAAATCACTTCCACTCTTGAACTCACCTTATTTGTAATCTGTATAACAGGTGAGATATTATAAATTCAGTATATAATACAGTGACTGGCACTTGAAGGAAGGTAGTAATATGGCATTAGCAGGGAAAAGCAAGAATTAAAAAGCAATAATATAAAAGAGTATACTTTTTAAGTATGAAGTTATTCAATTAGTGCATGCATACAAAAATATATCTGTGTGTATACAGATTTTGCAAACGTTATACTCTTTGCTTCTAAGTAATGAGATGAGGAGAAGGGAGAAAAAAATAGGTGAAAAGGGATGTGTGTCCACAAATTGGTGATAGATGAGTTCCTGCAATATAGAGAAAATTTCTTAATAGACTCTTGAGCCAAAGCTCAGGCCTTTTCCCTATTATCAGTGAAGTTGCCATGAAAAAAACAAAGGTAGTTAAGAAGGATGAAAGTCCCTGAGAACTTTAATCAAAGCTACTCTGTCTTTGTCTTACATTCCAAAATTCTGTTAAGACTGTACCAATAGAAGATGTGTGTGTGTGTGTGTGTGTGTGTGTGTGTGTGTGTGTGTATTTAATTTATTCCCATCCCCACCCACTAGAAGACTGTAAGCTTCTGTTCAGAGTATAGCCCCACATCCTAACATGCCTAGCACCTGGTTAGCACACAATAAAGATGTATTGACTAAATGAAAGTAGGTATAGTCAGTCAAAAGGTTATGTGGAACTAGTAAAAAGGGAAAGACACAAAAATAATTTCAATGAACAAATATTACTGGATGACTGCTTAGACATAGAGAATGATAGAGAAGATAGATGACTTCAAAGTTTTAATTCTACAAAGAAATCACTACAGAAAGCAATGGAGCTGGGGAGTAACGGGGGCAGGAAGGATGGACAGTTTGGACAAAAAAGGAGAATCTGGTTCCTTATGTGTTGTGTTTGAGGTGCTGATAGAACAACTAGAGGAATGTCTGATTGGAGATATAAAACAATACTAAGGTAAGAGGCCCTGGCCAGATAGCTCAGTTGGTTAGAGCATCAGTTGGTTAGGCCAAGGTTTGGGGTTAGATACCCAGCCAGGGCACATACAAAAATCAACCAATAAATGCAATAAATAAGTGGAACAACAAATATCTCTCTCTCTCTCTCAAAAATCAATCAATAAATAAAAATTTTAAAAATACTAAGGGGATAAGACCAAAAATATAGATTTATACAATAAAAAAAATAGACAAATCTATTTTTTGTTGTTTACTTTTTAAATGTTCATTTATAGTTGACATTCAATTTTATTTTATATTACTTTCAGGTGTACAGCACAGTGGTTAGACAACCATATAATTTACAAAGCCGTCCCCCCAATATTTTCAGTACCCACCTGGCACCATACATAGTTATTACCATATTATTGACTATATTCCCTATGTTGTACTTTACATCCCCATGACTATTTTGTTAAAAACCTGGACAAATTTAGCCTTGGCTGGTTTGGCTCAGTGGTTGGAGCATTGGCCTTCAAACTGAAGGGTCTTGGGTTCAATTCCAGTCAAGGAAACGTACCTTAGCTAAAAGCTCCATCCTGGCTCTGGTTGGGGGAGTGTGGGAGGTGGTCACTTTCTCTCTCTCTCTCTCTCTCTCTCTCTCCCACTGCTTTCTCCCACCCCCTTCTATTTAAAATAGAAACATACCATCGACCTCGCATCAAATACTTGTGACTAATGCTCTGTCGCAAAACTTCCTTGTGATATAGTTGACAGGAAAGGAAAACAACCATTGTTGATATAGCTTCCACTGATATTTCATATGTAAGGTCTCTGGAGAAATAGAAAACAAAACAGAATAATGGATCAGTTTGGAACAGTTAATATATTGCTCTTTTCTGAATTTAAAAACTCAAATCTAAATATTCAACATGTTTGCATTATAAAAAAATACTAACATGTTTAACATAAAAATTAAGTTAAGAAAAAAATATGAAACCGTTCTCCAGTCATTAGCTCTTATACTTGGGTCAGGTATCCCATTACTTCCCTATTTTCCCATTCCCATCTCCTACTGAATGACAAGTCTATTTATTAGAGCATAATGGAAACAATTACCAGCAGTACTCTGTTCAGTTATAACTCAGAAACAAATATTCAGATTATAAAACTGAAGAGAAATCAGTGTAGGAAAGAAAACAATGCCTTTGCAAGTTGACAGTCACTTTACAATGAGAACAATGGCATGTCCTACACTCCTATCTCTAGTGCCCTCATTCTCAAGGCCAACTCTGCATGTTCAGCAAAGTATGAACACTAAACAAATTATTCCTGTTTTATATGCATATTTCGTTTGGAAAGGAATACTCTCGTCCCTTCCCAAGATCATTATTCCCTTTTAGAAACAAATCTTATCGCATCTCAGCCATTTGGCTAAGATCAAGGGTAGAAACAAATCTTAGATCAAATCAAAAGGAAACAAAATTTTTCTGAGAAGGAGCACAAACAGGAATAAATGCATTAAGAAATCTTCAGTTATTATAAAAATTTAAACACGATTATCATGTGGAACAGTTAGCCCAGGAAAATAGAAATCTCAACAACACAGCAAAAATAAAGTAATAACTCCAGAAGAACATAAAAATATTTTATGGAACTGAAATATTCATGGAAAGCCCAAAGAAAAACACTTACTATCTACTTAAATGGGGCTTATTAAACAAATTAAAGATGACTTAATGCTAGAACTAGGCAAGCTTAAATTCTACCAGATATTTCAAGGACAGAATTGTAGTGCTGACAGAAATATCTTCTCAATACAAAGTATACAAAACTCAAGAGGCCCATTCAATTGATCTAATGCCATGCAATACTGCGGTAGTAATAAAAACAGCACACAAAAATAAACCAATGAAACCCAATTGAGAACTAAATATATAGTCAGACCTGTGTATATATGGAAGCAATATATAATAAAGATGGATCCAGAAAATAATGGAGAAAAAACAAATTGTACAGAAGATGGTACTAGGAAAATATGGGCTCATTTCATAAAGAAAAATAATGATGGATACCTAACTTACTACCTACTATCAAAGACCTACTACAGATGAATTACAGACTTAGATGTGAATGGCAAAACTAAAGTTAATAGAAGAAAATGTATAATGATACATTTGTAACATCAGCATAAGAAAGGACTTCTTAAATAAAAGCCTAAGAGCACAAAGCCAAGAAACAAAGGCATTTAATTACATCAAGATTAAAAATGATTGCTCAACAACTGAAACTTTGGACAAAGTTAACAGATAGATGATAGACTGGAGGGAAAAACAAAAAACTACTATCTAGAATGTTATAAGCAATCCCTGCAAATGGCAAAAAGAGGCAAGAACTCCACTAGAAAACAAGAGTGGAAAATATAAAGTCACTTTAAAACAATATGCTATCCCTTTATGCCCTAGAAAATGTAAAGGAGTGGCAGGCATATGATGACATATAAGCCCTCATGTACTGCTCATGGGAGTATTAAAACCAGTCATTTTAGAAAACAACCTATAACCCACTATACGTATACACACCAAAGAAAAATTCACAGAAATATGTCTCACTGTGAAGACACTTCCTAAATGACCCTAATCCCTACTTCCTGATATTCATGATCTTGTGTAGTTTCCTCCCCTTGGATCTGGTGACTCACTTCTAACAAAGCGAATACAGTGATACGGTGCCACTTCTGAGATATGAGCTTACAAACAGATGATGGCTTGTGCTGGGCATGCTCTCATTCTTCTATTTGCTTTATCTGAGGAAAGCCAGCTGCCTTGTTGTGAGCTGACATATGAAGAAGTTCACCTTGAATTAAGGGAGGCCTTTAGTCAACAGCCAGCGAGGAACAGAGGCCCTCAGTCCAACAACCCTAGAGGAATTGAATCCTACCAAAAGCCAAGTGAGGAATCTAGGAAGCAGGTCGTTCTTAGTTGAGGCTTCAGATGAGACCACAGCCCCAGCGATAAACTCAACTACAACATCATGAGACACTTGAGTCTGAGGCACCAAGCTATGCTGTGCCCAGATTCCTGACCCTACAAACTGTGAAACAATGTTGTTTTAAATGGCTAAGTTTTAGGGGAATTTATTATGCGGTAATAGATAGATAATATAAAGACATTCCTCATTTGTGGTGTTGCAGTCCAGGTGACCATCTCTGCGGAACTGGTTAAGTAAAATGTGGATGCACACAATGGAGCAGTTTGAACAGCAACACTAAGTTGTTCATTTTTCATTAGAGGTAACTCTTAGCAGTTCTGAGAGGAAAAACTAGAAAACTGAATGAGTTCTGTAACACAATTCTATTTATGTACATTAAAAATATATGTACACATAAGAATATTTTGTACTTTGACACATACATATGATAAATACATGCATTAAACACATTAAAATGGCTACTTATGGAAAAGAACTTAGTTGAACTTATCATAGTAGGAACTTAACAAATATTAAATGGAATGAACAAACCATCTACAATTCCATACTTAACAAATTTAATTTGCTAAAGTTATCTGCTTTGAGAAGTTGAATGCTTCATTAGTTTTTACATTGTTGCCATTTGCAAATCACCACAAACTTAGCATAAAACAGCACACATCTGCTACCATCCAGTTCTGGAGTTGCAGTACAGGTTTTAAGGGGTTAAAATCAAGGTCTCAACACGCTGCTTTCTATTCAGGAGGCTCTGGGGAAGAATCCATTTCCTGCTGGTTGGGGTTGTTCACAGGATTTAGCTCTTCCTGGCTATAAAACCGGGGTCCCCCCTTTCTTGCTGCCTGTAAGCTGAGGGCACTTCCCAGCTTGTAGAGGTCACCTCATTCTTTGACTCATGGATCTCTTCCTCCACCTTCAAAGTCAATAATGGCTTTGAATGACTCCTCATATTGCTTCTCTCTGACCCACCCTTTTGGTTTCCTCTTCTACCTTTAAGGACTCATGTGATTAAATTGGGCCCACTCGGAAAATAAAGGACAGTCTCCACATCAAAGGCCCTTCACTTTAACCACATCTACATCCGGCAGAAGATGTTTTCTTCTATTCCTATTTTGCTGAAAGTTTTTTCATGAATGAATGCTGAATTGGTCAAATGCTTTTTCCACATTTACTGAAATATCATATGGCTTTTCTTATTTGTTTTGCCAATGTGGCATATTATATTGATTGATGTTCAAGTGTTTAACAATATTGCATTCCTGAGATAAGCCCCACTTGGTCAAAATGTATTATCCTTTTCATATATTACTAGGTGCAATTTGCTAATTTTTTAAATTTTTTTATTGATTTAGACAGAGAGAAGGAGAGAAGACACTTGGTCAAAATGTATTATCCTTTTCATATATTACCAGATGCAATTTGCTAATTTTTTAAAATTTTTTATTGATTTAGACAGAGAGAAGGAGAGAAGAAAAGAAGGAGGGAGGGAGGGAGAGGGCGAAAGAGAGGGAGAGAGAAACATCGATTTGTTGTTGCACTTACTTATGCATTCACTGGTTGATTCTTGTATGTGCCCTGACCGAGTATCGAACCCACAACCTTGGTGTATCAGAACAATGTTCTAATCAACTGAGCTATCCAGCCAGGACAATTTGCTACTTTTTAAAAATATATCTTTCTGCTTTCTTTTTATATAATGTCACTATCAGGCTTTAGTATCAGGGTTATGCTGGCCTCGTAAAGTAAGTTATGCAACTGCTTTTGAAACATTTTTATTGAAATATGTACTTTATGATGTAATATTGAGCAAAGACAGCAGAATAATATGCATCATGTGAATGAATATACATGCAGATGTTAATATGCAAAAAATAAAAATAGCAATCCTGGAAGATGAGATTATGGGTAACTATTTTACTTTTTTAATATATTTTTATTGATTTCAGAGAGGAAGGGAGAGGCAGAGAGAGATAGAAACATCAATGATGAAAGAGAATTACTGATCAGCTCCTGTTGCCTCCACAGGCCCCCACCAGGGATTGAGCCTGAAACTTGGGTATGTGCCCTGACCAGGAATCGAAACATGACCTCCTGGTTCATAGGTCGATACTCAAACACTGAGCCACGCTAGCCAGGCTATTTTATTATTTTTAATTTAAAAATTTTAATTGAGTTTATTGGGGTGACATTGGTTAATAAAATTATATAGGCTTCAGGTGTACAATTCTGTAACACATCATCTGTATACTGTATTATGTGTTCACCACCTCAAATCAAGTCTCCTTCCATCACCATTTATTTCCCCTTTACCTCTTCTACCTCCTCTGCCCCTCCCTTTCCCTCTGGTAATCATACTGTGTCTATATTTACTTAAATTTTTAAAATAGGAAGAACATAAAGAAAATGAGAGAAACATTTGCTTCAAACTGGTTGTCTCTACAGGGAAATTTCCTGAAAAAAATAATATCATAAAAGATGATCTGAGGATAATATCTAATCTCATTTTGACCACATATATTTTATGAACACTTTCATGTGTTTAGATTTTTGACCAATATAAATATATCATCTATTTGAAAATTAAATTAATCAAGAACTAAAAATAGAGACTAGTCATTAAATTGAACTTTATTGATTAAAATCTGATGACATATTGAAATAAGAGCAAACAAAAAACTGAGTCTCATTGTGGCATACTGTAGGAGTCATCGGCCCAAAATTAGAAAACCTGGGACCTGCTTCTAAGTTCCCTATTAAACTCTGTTCTCTTCAGCAAATAACTACCTGTGGGTCTCCGATTTCTTATCTGTAAGTATTTAAATTGAACTTTATTGATTAAAATCTGATGACATATTGAAATAAGAGCAAACAAAAAACTGAGTCTCATTGTGGCATACTGTAGGAGTCATCGGCCCAAAATTAGAAAACCTGGGACCTGCTTCTAAGTTCCCTATTAAACTCTGTTCTCTTCAGCAAATAACTACCTCTGGGTCTCCGATTTCTTATCTGTAAGTAAGTATATTACACCAAATTATCTCAAATGCCATTTCTTGCTATAAGTTTCTATAATGCAGAAAAAAAGAAATTCAAGGCAATGTTAGGTTCCCATGAAAACAAAATTTCAAATATATTAATTGGACTATCTTACGTGCCAAATAATCAAGGAAAAGAGCCAGACAGACCAATACTTGAAATAAACCAAGGTTCTACCATGCTGAGTGTGGTGGTTTTTAAAAGATGAAAAATGTTTTAAGCCAACAGATCTTTCTTGTTTTAATGTCCTTGTATAATCTTCAGAAGATTTTCATTACACAATCACCAAAACAAAGTCAACTTTAAAAAGCCAAAGTGTTGCTTTGGCTCCGTATTATCCCAAGAACTTTCCACCATCTGGCTGAAAATGTCCTAGAACAAACTACTGTTGGAGCAAGTTATTAATTTCATGTGAAGAAAAAAAAGACAAGCGCATGACCTTGCGCTGCTCTGCTAGGGCCGAGTGGAACATTTGGATAAAGACAAAAGCCTTCATGAAATGGGTGTTAGTGTTGGCAAAGGGCAAAGTCAACGAACACAGAGGAAAAAAACATCCTCTTCTGACTTACTACTGGATAAGAAACGGGACAGCACTGTAAGTGGAACACAAGTTTAACAAAAACAACCAACAAGTTCAAAGGATTAATACCTAAGTTCAGAAATATCACTGTCTTGCCAACATGGAGAGTCTAAAAGTAAAATATAAGGAAAGATTAAAAAGTGGTATAATATATTACAGATACTGCCAATAGCAGTGATGGCTAGTTTTAGAAGTCAGCAACATCAAAGACATGGTAATACTACTCATTTATAATAAGTCTTATCAGTGCAACAGACGGTGCCTGGAGTTAGGAGTAAAAAAAACATGGCTGTTAGTCTCAGAACTGTCGCTTGTTACCTCTACCAGTTACCTTAACTGTCAACTTCATCATTTGTAAAAATTAAGGAAGTGGTCGAAATAAACTCAAATATCCACTCCATGTTTTCATGGTTTCGCAGAAAACCAATATTATGTATGTAACAATGCAGCAAATGTATAAAATGTAGCCACAAATTTTCTTGAAATAAAGTTCAACCACCAAAAAGAGCTCTTAAAAATAGTCTTAAAAAATCAAAAATTAATATTGATTGATAAGATGGATACACAATAGCTAAGAAAATATACAAAAGCAGTTATGTGGTTATCCAAAATGCAATCATACCAACATAAAATGTTGCATTCATAAAACAAGAGACAATGAGTAATAAAAAGCTCTCAGGAATTAAAAATGATTGTTAAACCTTTATCAAAAGTTAGAAATGGCTTTTAAATATATGAAGAGATATTCAACCTCACCTGTAATGAGAAAATGCATACAAGAATCACAGTCTGATTTCCATTTTTAACTTACAAAAAAACCTATAATACACAATACTCACAAGGGTCATTGAAATGGATTCTGTGGGAATACAATTTGTATAATCTCTGTAGGAGGCAGTTTTTTATCAAATTTATCATACTTTGTCAAATTTTAAAATGTACACGTTTATTTTCAACTCTAGATTTGTACGATGACTATATATGTATACATGAATAAAGTGAATTTAAAGTGTATGTAGTACATTCAGACAATGGAATATTATTCAGTGCTAAAAAGAAATGAGCTATTAAACCATTAACATGGAGTTAACTTAAATATATATTTATTACCAAAAGAATGAAGCCAATCTAAAAAGACTACATACTGTATGATTCCAACTATATGACATTCTAGAAAGGCAAAACTATAGAGACAGTAAAAGGATGAGTGGTGGTCAGGGTTGAGCAGATGGAGGAGAGAACAGGTAGAGCACAGGATTTTCGGATAGTGAAACTACTCTTATGATAATATAATGATGGATGCATGTCATTATACATTTCTCACACCCATAGAATGTACATTATTCACAGGTGACATGATCTTGTACAAAGAAAACCCTAAAGACTCCACCAAAATACTACTAAATTTAATAAATAAATTCAGCAAAAGTGACAGGTTACAAAATTAACATCCAAAATCAATGACATTTTTATACACCAATAATGAACTCTCATAAAGAGAAACAAACAAACAAAAAAACAATCACATTATCCATTGCTATAAAAAAAAAAGATACCTAGAAATACATTTAATCCAGGAGGTAAAACACCTATACTCGGAAAACTATAGAACATTGAAAAGAGAAATAGAGTCCCAGCAGGTGTGGCTCAGTGGTTGAGCATCGACTTATGAATCAGAAGGTTCCTGGTCAGGGCATATGCCCAGGTTGTGGGCTTAATCTCTAGTGTGGGGCACAAAGGAGGCAGCCAATCAATGATTCTCTGTCATCACTAATGTTTGTATCTCTCTCATTCTCCCTTCCTCTTGGAAATCAATAATATATATATACAATATATATAATGGGCAAAGGACTTGAATAGACATTTCTCCAAAGAGGACATACACATGGCAAAGAGACATACGAAAAAATGCTCAAAGTCATTAGTCATCAGAGAGATACAAATTAAAATGACAATGACCTCACACCTGTCAGAATGGCTACCATCAACAAATCAACAAGTGACAAGTAAGGCTAGGATATGGAGAAAAGGGAAACCTAGTATGCTACTGATGGGAATGCAGATTGGTGCATTCACTATGGAAAACAGTGAGGAGTTTCCTCAAAAAATTAAATATGGAACTGCTGTTTGAACCAGCAATCCCACTTCTAGGACTATATCCTAAGAATCCAGAAACACCAATCAGAAAAAAATATATGCACCCCCATGTTCATAGCAGCGTTATTTACAATAGCTAAGATCTAGAAACAGCCCAAGTGCCCATTACAGTAGATGAGTGGATAAAAAAGCTGTGGTACATTTATATAATGGAATACTATGCAGCTGTTATAAAGAAGGATCTCTTACTCTTTGCTAGGACCTGAAGATTATTATGCTAAGCGAAATGAGCTAGTCAGAGAAAGAAAAGTATGTGATCTCACTTATATGTGAAATCTAACAAAATATACTGATGAACAAAATAGGTCCAGAGGCATGGATACGTGGAACAGACTGACAGATCTCAGAGGGGAGAGGAGTGAGGGGGCAGAAAAAGATTAACCAAAAAAAATATATATATATATATAGGTATATAGATAGATAGATAGATAGATAGATAGATATAGATAGATAGATATAGATATAGATATATATATACACATACATATATATATCCCATGGACATAGACAACAGTGTGGTGAAGGTCTGGGGTGGGGCAGGGGCTTGGTGGAGGGCAGTAAAGGGGGTGGGGGATGGGAGACATCTATAATACTGTAAAAAATAAAATAGAAAGATACAGTAGTTAGGAGAAACTGGCTGAAGGGTAAAAATAAATAAGTAAATAAATGAAAGGATCATTAAAAAAGAATCAACCAATGAATGCATAAATAAGTGGAACAAATCAATGTTTCTCTCTCCCTTCCTCTATCTAAAAATCAATTTTAAAAGAAGAATGAGCACTGTTTATGCCTGGTGTTCTCTAAAGCTGAGATGGTAGCCAAGCACCTGCTCTCTGAGAGTGTAGGGTTGCTATTAATCACATGGCATCTACGAACTGCACCTCAGTGATGCTTATTTACCTGTGGCCTGTTATTACCTCCAAGGCCCAGAAGAGCCTCGTTTTCCACCTTCTTTGAAGACCAAGCGGAGGTGAAGAGGGAACATGGAAAGCAATTCCTGAGATCTCTTAAGAGGACGTGAGAGTAAAATCTGTCTGCTGGTGATTAAGAGGCCTGAGACAGTAACTGGGGAACCGGCCTACAAGCTCTAGAGTCTGCCCTGGAATTGGAGAACCAGTTAACCAAGCTCCTGCTAGATGTGAAGACTCTAGCTTCTGCCAACAATGACACGAATGTCGTATGCTTCTTGGGAAAGAACCTGGATGAACAGAAGAGTAACACAAACTACCTGCAACACCAGCTAGCATATCCTAAGAAATTAGAAAACCAGGCCCAGGGAGGGAGAAGCCCCATTGAAAACGCCTGCTGAAGTGTTAGGTAAATCGATCCAACATCTGAAGGCAACAGAGCAAGTAAGTCTTCCCATTGTAGGAGGTCCCCAAATCAGCTACTTACGAATCTTAATCTTCTCCATTGGTCAGAAGACTGCTTTTCTTCATTGGTGTATATACAAATGAATCTGTTTTTGCATTATTAAAAAAAATGTGCAACACTCACTAAGAGTGAACCCTAATTTACATGGTGACTTTGGGTGATAATGATGTGTCAATGGAGGTTCATTAACCCTAATAAATGTATCACTGTGGTGTGAGATGTTTATAGTGAGGGAGGCTGTGCAAGTGTGGGGTGAGGGGGCATATGGGAACTCTGTACTTTCTGTTCAGTTTTGCTGTGAAACTAAAACTGCTCTGAAAAATAAAGCCTATTAATTTTTAAGTGTTACAGTATTTAGAAATATAAAGGTAGGATAATGGCAGAGGTTTATATAAACCACCAGAATACCTAAAAATTGAAAATTATCATCTCTGGGGAGGAAAGGAAATAAAGGAATAGGACAAAGAACATTTGTTCTCATCATAAGCCCTCTGAGCTATTTGATTTTTTCCCCCTCAAACCATGTGCACACACATATTAACAATTTAAAATAACTGTGTCAGCATCAATAGCTAATATTAAATATCCAGATACAATGTAATCTGAATTATGCCTGAAAAGCAATTATTTTATAAAAAATTAATTTAGCCCTAGCCAGTTTGGCTCAGTGAATAGAGTGTTGGCCTGTGGACTAAAGGGTCCCGGGTTCGATTCCAGCCAAGAGCACATGCCCAGGCTGCAGGCTCAATCCCCAGTAGGGGGTGTGCAGCAGGCAGCCAATCAATGATTCTTTCTCATCATTGTTTCTTTATCTCTCTCCCTCTCCCTTCCTCTCTGAAATCAATAAATATATATTTTTTAAAAGAGTGTGGCTATTTAAGTTAAAAAAATAATTAATTTATATAGGTGGCATAAAAAAAGAAAAAAATGAACTATTTGTTGATAGAATTCAAATTTGCAGTCAATGTCAAATCACCTCATCCATATTTTGCTATTCATGTATTAATAACAGTAAAAGAGATTAACAAAAGCATTCTGTACCAGTTTTGCTTTTTTAAACGTAAAAATTCTTTGAAGGCGGAGGGGCAAGTTTACAGGGCTGAGCTACCTAAGAATCCTGCAAGTGGCTTAGGAAAGTCACTTCCCCTCTCTCTACTTCAATGACATGTATAAAATGAAAGGGTGAGAATAAGGTTTTTAAAAAAGCTTAATTCTAGTTCTAAAAATCCAATGATTATATGACTCTAAATAGCCTGTAACTTGTAAGGCAGTGGTTCTCAACCTTCTGGCCCTTTATTTTTTTTTTTATAATATATTTTATTGATTTTTTACAGAGAGTAAGGGCAGAATACAGGAGCATTGAACAAAGGAGATCCAACTCCACATATATTTGTGGGGCATTTTCTATGCGCAGTCATCTAGGTTGGATGGTGATGTGATTGCCTCAGGCGTTGACTGAAGCATCTATGTTCATTGGACATCTGGTTTCCAGAGTTTAGTGCAGTGGTTCTCGACCTTCTGGCCCTTTAAATACAGTTCCTCATGTTGTGACCCAACCATAAAATTATTTTCGTTGCTACTTCATAACTGTCATGTTGCTACTGTTATGAATCGTAATGTAAATATCTGATATGCAGGATGGTCTTAGGCGACCCCTGTGAAAGGGTCGTTAGACCGCCAAAGGGGTCGCGACCCACAGGTTGAGAACCGCCATTAAGGAACTATGCATATGCAGGCAAAATGGCCAGGATTCAGGACTCTGCTTCTGCTAATCGTCCACACCTAGAACCTGTCCTCCCAAACAGCCAGAGGAACTCCTCGGAACAGCTTGATGCAAGAGAAACTGCCTTCAGTTCCCACACAGATCATTCAGCCTTGTCCTTCTGAATCTGAGACATCCTACATCCTATGACCACTACACTTATTAATGACCAAGTGCTACTTCTTCTTGAGAAGTTTAAAATAGGAAAAATAACTCAGAAGCAAATTAATTCAATGTTTTTCTTGAATACTTAGTATGTGTAAGATAACACTATAGAGCAGTGATGGCGAACCTTTTGAGCTCGGCGTGTCAGCATTTTGAAAAACCCTAACTTAACTCTGGTGCCGTGTCACATATAGAAATTTTTTGATATTTGCAACCATAGTAAAACAAGGACTTATATTTTTGATATTTATTTTATATATTTAAATGCCATTTAACAAAGAAAAATCAACCAAAAAAATGAGTTCGCGTGTCACCTCTGACACGCGTGTCATAGGTTCGCCATCACTGCTATAGAGCATTTGAAACTTTTTTACAAAAACATCTTCAACTACATTTCTTTTGTCCTCAACACTATCCTGAGCAACAGAGTAGCAGTGAGAGCACGAGGCAGACCTCATCGCAGGATGAGATGCTCCCTCTCAGCTGCGGGCCCCGCCACCACAATGAAGGACTTGCCTAGCTGTTCCTTCAATAGCGATGTGAACTGGTCTCTCAACTCATACACTTCAGGTTCCATGTCTAAAATACTGAACAACTGAACTCGAGTCTTCAAATGTATTTTCCAAGTCACAACCTATGATCTATTAACCCCAATTTTACAATGAGAAAACTGAGGCCTGGAGGGACATTGATGATTAGTGGTTGAGCTAGGATTCAAACTCTACCTTCTGGATTCAGAACCAGTGGTGTTTTTTGCACTACAGGATACACCCTATACTTCTTGGCAACAGGCAGTTAAGCATTTATGAACAATGTGAGCACATACCTTTTAAAAGAAACATTTGTGGTGCTAGATATATTTTGCTCAGATTTCTTCAATAAACCAAGTTAAGGTTTACATATTAAAAATTATTTAACTGGAATTTTCCCCCCAAGGCACCAGAAATCCATTTTCAAGCTAAAAAGCTATTCTGAACTTAACATAAAAAAACTGTAATGATACATAAAACACCATCATCTTTAATTCAGTGCTTATAATGTCATAAATGCCTAATTCCACCAGAAAGCTACAGGAGATGTTCACCTGACAGCACTTAAAACTTCAATGCTGACGGGCTTTAGCCACCCGCTTGCTGAGGCTGCATTTGGAGACCTATGTGGGTATCAACACGCAGGGATGTAGAAAGGCATTTCCCCAACAGTGAGGCCCTTCCGTGCCAGCCCTGGGTCCCTGCAGTTCGTTCACTCTCTTCCAACAACTTGCAGACTCCAGAAAGAGACTGTTTATGGCTCTTCAGGTTCTTAAACCACCTACTCAGAGTTAGCGCCAAACGTTTTCCATATTCGAATTTTCCGCATATTACATCTAAGCCAATACCATTAGTCTAAGGGTTGAATCAATGTGCATTTGATATCATTTTATTACATTTCAATAACCCTGTGGATAAAGAGAATTTTATAAAGATTCTTAATCAGTTTTATCCCCCCAAATACTTCCAAAGTGTATTTTAGAGAAGTAGCTCTAAAAATATACTGTTCTTTTACATCCTAACAAACACGGAACCCTAAACACAATCAAACCTTTACTCCTGCTAACATTCAAGTCTTGACACCATCGAACAACATAGCTTCCCAGCCCTAATTTCCCACAACCCTCTGCTCTAATCAAACTAATGCAGTGTTCTCATTGTTCACAAGAGCCTTCCTGCCTCTTTAATGACCAGCCACTGCTGGTCACTACGGCTGGAAATGACTGCAGCCTTCAACTGCTCCTCTTACTGGGCTACCTTTCTAGGTATCTATCCATCCCGAAGCTCTTCAAAAGCCACTCCTTTCCTTGCCCAGGGCCTAGTACAGCACAGACACACAGTATATTCACAATATATGTTTCTGAGGATGAACTCAATGAAAAAGAAAGTATATTGTGAAGGGATAATCTGGACACTACTGAGATATTAGCTGACTGTCCCTAAACTGTCCCACACTAGTCAGCAGTTATAACTAATTAATCTTCCATTTCCTTAAACATTGTTAGATGTTATTTCTCAAGTGTTTCAGCCCCTAGTAGCCCCTTTCTACTACTAATAAGACATTGAATTTTTATAATATAATTACCAACTGCAAAGGGCTTTGAGCCAGGATACTTGCAATGGAACATGCCTTAGCACAATGCAGCCAACATGCTGGGAAACAAACAAAATACTGTAAGCACACGGAATAGGTTATGTCCCTACTGATTTGCTGATTCAACAAAAAATCTGTTGAGAATCAGGCTAACCAGAGTACTAGTGACACAGCAATGGGCAAAATAAATGCAGGCACAAGAAAAATCTTTGTTTTCATGGAGCTCACTTTCCAATTTTATTTGAGAAATACAAGTAAGAGAAAGAATAGGTAATATGAAAAGTAGAGATGAGTATTCAGACAAAAAATAAAGCGTGATAAAAGGACAGAGGGTGGGAGGGAAGGCAGAGCAGCTCTTTCTAAGAAGCAGACCTTTGAGCAGAAAGAAGCTTGATAGACATACGGTCAGGACATAAGCCTACAGAGATCTGAGGGGAGATATTCAAGGGCAAAGGCCTCGGAGGCAGGAGGGGGTAGGCAGGTTCCAAGTTAGCAAGGACACCAGCGTGGCTGAACTAGAATGAGTGGTGCGACAGGGTTAACAGACACCCTCTGTACTCGACAAAAAATAGACACACACAATCCCCGAAAAGGGCAGTGAAGGCAATCACTTATGAAAATCTCATCTTCACCAGTACTTAACTTATGAAAAAACTAGGTAAGGTTTCTTAGATTAAATGATAATGTAAAAACCTGCAGGTGAGGGCCGGGCTGAGAATGAATGTTCACAGGCTGATGAAGGAGAATGCACCAATGGACCCCAGAGGAAGAGGCTGCCTGTCTGGCCGGGGCCCACAGAAAGGCCCACTCTGAGCAGATGTCCCAGGGACCTGTCAGAGTGGTGGCACCAGAGAAAAGGAGGAGGGCCTGTCCTGACAACGGCATCGTCATTTACAACTAACAGTGAGAGCTCTGAAAAAACTACAGCAACAAAAACAGACAAAAAGACATAAAAGGAAAAAAATCCAGTTCTAGCCACCAAAATGACTTCTATTTCATAATTAAAAAGCATCACAAACAGTCTCCAAAACATAAGTTTGGGGTCCATACACTCTAACTGCTTCTGATGCTAGGACCCCACTTAACCTGCACCGCTGGTGGAGTCCCGGGGTCTCAACCATTACAGTAACGCTAAGAGCTGACACACGGTCACCTCAGTGTGCTGCTTCCAGCTCTGTCCTGCCAACGCCTTCTTCTTAGGATCCCCTCTATTAATGTCCTGAGAAAAATACCTTTATCTTACTTTATTCCTTACCCACTCACTTCCTTGAGATCAAGGAGCAGGTCTAATAATTATAGACAAGGCTTTACTTTTGGAATACAATTCGAGTGGATCAACCCAATATAGACTGAAAAATGTCAAATCATAAGCCCATGCATGACTTAATCTTTACTTTAAATATATAAATGCTGAGAGGAGTTAAGGAAGGAATCCTGTAAGAAGGGCAATTTTAACCCGACTGAAGATTAACAATCTCAGAGAATTAATATTTTATCAAGAAATCCAAACTGCAATATTGACTTGAAAGTCAATTTTCATCATTATTCCTTCAAATTCTGGGAGTTTAGGAAGTTAATTTAAAATTCAGTTTATAGATCTCTAAATATCTATGTTCTCGATAATCACTTGCTTTCAATATTAACGAAATGATTTCACAGTCTCACTTCACAGTAAGCTAGTCTAGAATTGCCCTCGGTGGCCAAGAGAACCAGATTCCTCTTGCTGTTCACCTGCGAGTGCAGCACTGGCGTGCCGAGGTTAACGTGAAAGCTTATACTGAGACTGCTGATGCTCAGGTGAGAGCATCCGGTTCCCACATGTCAATGTTCCTCTTTAAATTATAAGCTGATCTGTAACGCTGCACTATAGTTACAGTAGATGAAACACTGCAAGAGTAGTTTGCTTTCACATGGAAACAGTTACCAAGACAAACCTTGGAGGATGGAGTTCCAAGAATATTAAATCATAAGAAATTGTTTCAGCAGCTGGTTAAAGCTGAGTGTACATAACACAAGACATCTGGTTGTCTGTGCATTTTCAGTTCATTTAAAAAGTATAAACACATTAAAACACTGAAATGTTTGATATATTACAACACTGTCTGCTTGCTCCCCAAGAGTGTTTAAGTGGCTGGTCTAGTCATTGTACTCAAGGCTTATTTACTAGCTAAAGGGATTTACTATTTCCATCCCCCTTAACTTCAAGATATATTATCAACCAAGGAAAAAAAGAAGATATTGCTGGTATTTGTAAGGACATAATGTAATAGAGGTAGTGCTATTTCTAAAATTAAATCAGGAACACATGAAGCATCACACATACTGTGACAAGTAAACAGCAGACAACGTTTACTGTTACATATGCTCTCCCTCCCACATCTGACCATATGTAACAGAAACCTAACCACAGTGGCTTAACCAAAATAAGGGTTTATTTGCTTCACGTAAGAAGAAATCCAAAGATAAGCGATCTAGGGTTGGTGTAATAGTTCCAGAGTATCATACATACCCCATGCTCCCGGGACACTGTTCTTTGCATGCTGCAGTCATCATCATACTTTTAAGATGCCTAAATGGCACCTCCACATTCCAGGAAGGAAGAGAAGGACAAAGAGCAAAAAGCTAAAGGTAAGTGCTCTACAAGCTTCCAACTTCTGCTCACATAAAACTGGCCCAGACTATCACAGGGCCACATTTCAACACATTCAATTCCCAAGATGCCTGAACACTAAGCTGGGCATACACTGTCCCCCCCAAACAATACTGGAGATCTGTTGGAAAGGAGGGTGAGGGCTCTAACCGATTTGGCTCAGTGGATAGAGCGTCAACCTGCGGACTCAAGGGTCCCAGGTTCGATTCCAGTCAAGGGCATGTACCTGGGTTGTGGACAAATCCCCAGGAGGGAGTGTGCAGGAAGCAGCTGATCGATGTTTGTAATCTTCTATCCCTCTCCCTTCCTCTCTGTAAAAAATCAATAAAATATATTTAAAATAATAAAAATCATCATTCTCCCCTTTAAAAAAAAAAAAAAGAAAGAAAGGAGGGGGAGGAAAAGAGATAAGGCATGCTAATCGCTGTGTCCGTCGCAAGAGCTCAACGTGCATGGGCCCTGCCTTCCAAGCTATACAAGCTCCAAACCACAACAGGGTTTGGTGGATCCCGTTTCTAAATCTACATTACAATTCTGGATGCTGCACTTATGCACAACAGAGGCCAGGAGCCCATTTTCCACAAATACCTGTCTTTCCTTTTTGGACTATAGGCAAATAGCACATTTCCAACGATATCCCCATGTAGATTGAGATTCTATGATGATGAATCTTAAAATCTACTTCTTTATTTAAAACATAATTTCTTTAAAACATGCATTTTCAATGGAGATGATATGACACCCCCCCCCCCCGAGAATAAAAATTAGTTCTTTAAGGTGAAAAACATCACAGATATTATAATGATTCATGGTGCTCCAAGGGGGGAGGGACAATTAAGAAAAAGAAGTCTAAAAGGGTTCCTCAAAGAGACAATTTTTAAAAAGGCTGACAGTAACTGCTCTAAAAATAACAAACATTTTGAATCATGCTGGAATGGCATTCAGTTGCAGTGACAGAAATCCATTACCATAAACAAATAAGGGTCTATGTTTCCCACATGAGAAGTCCAGAGGGCAACAGGGGGTGGGGGGACTAGAAGTTGATGACTTTGGTTCAGCAGCTCAATGGCATCAAAGCAGAATTTTCGGTGAGTCTCTTGGCTCATGGCGCCAAGATGGCCACATAATTCAAAGGACCATGTTCACATTCCAAACAGCAGGAAAGAGGGCTGTCAAGAACAGAAAGATAGGACTCCTGGGGGAGCCAGGTCCCCTTAAAAGAGCTTTACTCATACTTTCATGGAGAAATTCCCCCTATATCTCAATGACCACATCTACCTTCAAGAAAAGATAGACATGAAAATCCAAAACTGGCCATTAATCAAAGCAGGACGTAAGAAAGAAGGGGAGAACAAATAATGGGTGAACAACTAGCTGCACCTACCACATATGAATTTGTTTCTAATTGCTTTTCTCTTAAACCCTGTTAACAGAGATTTGTAAGTTCATTTATTACAGAGATTAATCTAATTCTGTGCCTACCATATGCTTAGTATTGTTAACAACTTAAAATTGTTTTGATGATGGATAGTCAGAGTTTAAATATTACTGGGAAAGAGAGATAGAAGAACTCCATGAATGTACTACCCTTAAAAGGCATGCATAAAAGTACTACACTAGGACCCACAAACTCTTCAACATCATCAATTACCATCTTCACGATACAAAGAAGATAAAACAAACCCTGATGTAGCCAGAACTTACATGAGTGGAATATCAGTGATTAACTGCATCAAACAGCAGACTAATTCTTCCAAAAGATCTTCTGAGTCAGAACCTGATAAGATACACAAAAAGTTTGTTAACAAAGTATAAAATAGAATGGAATTGTTTAGAAGTTCAGTTTTCATTCCTAAAGAGAATAAGAATAATTATTACATAAACTCAGACATTAATGCTGGCCTCTGAATAAAATCCAAATCCTGAGTAAGTTAGCATCGATTATGATTTTCATCTACAGAGGAATTTTGAACACCAGCTATCAATTATACAGTTTTTAACATTTGAAGGTAACTATGACTCCTGTAGGCCAGTAGTATTCAAACTTCTTATAGTGCACTATGTTTTTTCAAATGAAATCTTACATACTAAGCCAAATATATAAAATACATGAAAAAGCAAGCTGCTCTAGCTGCTTTGTTTGAATCAGGAGTAGACACCCCTCAGCCCCCTAAATATCTGGCCTTGCCCTTGCTCTTCTTGATAGACCTCAAGAACCTTTTCTGAACCCGTGGGGACTCCACAGATGACAGACTGAAACCGAGAAAGAGGCCAGACACCTACCTCTTCACAGACAAAAAGCCAAAGGTAAAGTGGATTTCCAAGTCCTATGAACAAGTGGCAAAGGCAGGTTACAAATTACCCTCCCAGGGGAAATGCCCCTCTGTCCCATACCGCTCCGAGTGACGTCTGGCTTTGGACAATACGGAGACACCTACTCTTTCTTCCCCAGCTCCTATGACACCCTATTTCTAACCTACCTCTCTCTCTATTTATTCCCAGGACCCACTTCCCCAGAATGCCCTTCAACTACTGGTACGCTCCTCAGAGTGCCACCACTGGCTTTCTTCTCCTCGTCTCGCTCCCCATGATCTCCCTTATTAGTCATCACTTGTATGCTGGCGATTCCTACGGTTTTCCTCTTGTCTCTCCACTGAACTTCATCTTTATATCCAACTGTCTGCTGACCATCTCCACCTAGATCAGCGGTTCTCAACCTGTGGGTCGCGACCCCTTTGGCGGTCTAACGACCCTTTCACAGGGGTCGCCTAAGACCATCCTGCATATCAGATATTTACATTACGATTCATAACAGTAGCAACATTACAGTTATGAAGTAGCAACGAAAATAATTTTATGGTTGGGTCACAACATGAGGAACTGTATTTAAAGGGCCAGAAGGTTGAGAACCACTGACCTAGATGCATCACCAATACGTTCAAGCTCAATACGTTCAAAACTGAACTCATTTGTCCCAACGCTTCAAATCCACTTCCTTGTTCTTTATTCTCCTTCTCGGTGACTACATCAGTGAACCCAAACCCAAAACACAGACTATTCTCTCTCTTATTCTTCTCAAGGTCCTATCAATTACACAGTCACCTCTCTGTCATTCACTCGTTTCTTCATTTCCCGTCATGCCTTCGTTCATTATTGCATGATCTCAGTTCAGTTAAACACGTTTATTAAATTAAAACTCCTGAACTTCTTTAAACCTTCCTACTAGTATTCCTACAAATTTGCTCCTCTCCAATCCAAACTCAAGATTATCAGAGGGACCTAACTACAGTCCATCCTTTCATTCTCCTGCCTTAGACCTTTATAATTGCTTTAAGCTGATTACTATGCATCAGAAAGAACTCCAAGCTCCAAAGTACAGCATGCCAGACCCTTAGAGATACAGGCCCTGCATCCCTTTCTACCTTTGTTTCCCACCATTATTCCTTTCACAATTTATACTCCAGAGACACCAAACTACCTGCTACATGCCACTTTATGCCTCCTCAATAACATTCTGCCTGGAATGCCCTCCAACAATAAAAATCTAATTTTTTTAAAAAGCCAATTTTTATCTACCTGAACCATCCTAAATCTTCATTTCCTCCATAAAACCCAACTCTCTTGGCTCCCCTTGAACAAAAATAATCATCTAGGCCGCATCTATGCCTTGTTCATATGTCTTTCATTGCATAATTTGGTTACATTGTATCATAATTTCTCTCTACATGTAAGCAGGCTTCTATTGGACTCTGTATTTCTCAAGGATGATGACTAAGAGCTTGGCATGTGATGTATACTCAATACATGTTTGCTCAACTGAACCCAGCTGTCTAAGTATAAATCTAATGGTTATTTCCAAAGCATCAAAGCACTTGGAGTCTCGAAAAAATTTAGCAATTCTTTTTTCTAGACCACAATCACCTTAGTAGTCAGGAATTATGCAGAAACCCCTTCCTGCCTTGCCATAAATAGAACTGGCACAGCAACCCTCTGAGAGGTGAGTGCCAAGCTTGAAGAGAACATGAAGTCACAATGAACACACCAATCAAGGCTAAGAAGAATGAATACACAGCAAGATCAAATTCAATAACCACATTAAATCTCACTCTAAAAGAGGTAGGCTTATTAGCTCAACAAGTGAAGAAAGTAAAACAAGGAAATAAGTAGCAGTTGTCTCTGAGGCTACACAACAAGCAGATCTAACTAAAATCCTCCTCATTGTCAAAGCTGTCCAACATAACCCACATGAATTAACAACCTATTCCAACAAGCTCATTTGCTGACATATAATATATATTCAATATGTTTGTTAAACCATCATTCCCTGACTCATCCTACAGAATGTATTGATCCAGACCCAAGAAGAACATTTAAAATCTTCACTGATTTCTTAAAGAACATTTCAGACCAAACGAGTTGGACAGTTTAATAACATACCCTTATTTAGCCAAGCAGCCAGCAGTGTTTTAATTACAGAAGGTGAAGAAACAAGCACTCAGAATTCACAGATGGTGCCTGATTGTTCTATTTTTCTTCCAGGGGTGTAAACACATCTGATTTTTAAATCTTAAAATGGTGACAAGAACTCTCTATCCAGTTCTATGTGCCATCCAAATCATGACCTCGGCCAAGTTTACAGCTGCGTCAATTAAGGAATATATTCACAGCTTTGTTATCAATTTAACATCATGAAAATGATAAAAAAAAAAAAGGCATACAAGTAAAATGTAACATATCAAGGCCAAAGCTCTAACAAAACAAAAGACAAGAATAAAGAATTTCCAGCTGAAATCTCTGACAACTTCCGTTTACTTTAAGAAGAAAATCCTGCAGAATACTATATGCTTGTTCTGAGCTAATCTAGAAGCAAATAATTGCATATCAAGTGAAGAATGATGAGATTTGACTGCTTAGCAGGTTTGACATCAAGCAAAAGTCACTTCTACTGCTTTATTTTCGAAGCAGTACTTATATCATTCAGCTTTCATATGAGGATAAATATCTTTCTTATTTCCAATAAAAATAAGTAAATATAAAGTCTCCTGCCAGAAATTATGTAACTCACTCATGCATCTCAAGAAAAATGATCTTAAAAGTCCTTGAAATTTGAAAGACACAGTAAACTGAGGTTCTTTGAGCAAAGGACTTTGCAGAGATTCAGTATGTTTATTGTACTGTGAAGTTTACAACTCGGTTTTATCTCTTTAAGAGTTTTAAATTGCCTCTACAGCTGCAGTCAAATATTTTAGTAGTTTAAATCTTAGCTTCTGGATAAAATATTAATAGCTAACATTTGAGAACTCTACCCTTGAAGAGGCACTGTGTTATTTCATTCTCTTTATCCCACATTAATCCTGATAATAACTATTAAGGTGCAGGTATGATCATCATCCTTTTACAGATGAAGAATCAAGGCCCACTGATATTAGTTTACTTACAGTAAGGGGCAGAGCCCAGATTTGGCCCAAATCCAGACTCCCAAAAAAAGGAAAAGAAAAAAACAACCTAATGAATTATTTTTTCTATTGTTTATTTTTATTATTGAGAGTATTTCAGATGTCCCCCTGTGCCCACCCCCCCGCCACCAATTGCCCTGCTCCACCCAGCCTTCCCTGCCCCTGTCCTTCACCACCCTACTGTCCGTGTCCAAGGGCAATGAATATATGCCTATACGTTCTTTGGTTAATCTCTTCCTGTCCCCTTTCCCTCTGAGATTCATCAGTCTGTTCCATGTTCCCATTATTTTTAAAGACCTGTTATTATACAAAGTTGGGGGGAAAATCCAGTCAACCATTCCATGTTTCACTGAAGACCCTAAAGACAAACCCCCTGGTAAGAGAGTACTATGAACCACACTAGGGAAGAAATCTGAAATACCACATATTAGTTTACACATCCAGGTGATATATTATACATTTACCAACGCATACTGAAAGTCCTTGAATTAAATATCCAATTTGGAAGTAATTTCACACAATGAATAAATATAAACTATTATCATCAGTATTATGCAAACTGAAATCTCACCCCTATCCCTAGGGTTCTCTCACTCTAAAGCCCTAACCCCACGTCTCTGATCTCTATGAGCGTCACCAGAGGAAGAAGCAAAGAAAGACAAGGTGATATTTGTGGTCCTAACAGCTCCAATAATCCATACCTGAAACTAAGCTTCGGTTCTTGTTCTTTCTGTTCGGCACCCTCCGGTACCAAACACTAAGATACCGCGCTCTCATTTTGGCCTTAGGGGCTGGACCAGAGCATGGTAGAATCATGTCATAATCAAATGTCTTCCATCAGAGTGGGAGGGGAGAGAGGGCAAAATTATTTTTAAAAACCACTCACTTGAAGAAGAGAAAAAACAGTGCTGGTGGAAAGCAAAGAAGTGGCCAGAAAAAAGAAACACATGGGTTATTTAAATCAGGTTACATGTAATTATTAAAAAATATATTAACAGATAGAGAGTTAATCTTTGCTGTTTTCTTTACATTAGTAAAGTCAAGCTGTTATTTCTCAATGCTACCCAATACCACACTGTGACAAATACAAGCACTTACTCAATCAAGAAATAACAGAGCGAGAGAAACCAAGATGGCAGCATAGGTAAACACCTGAAATTGATGCCTCACACAACCACTTCAAAATACAACTAGAAGACAAAACGGACATTATCCAGAACCACAGGAAGGCTGGCTGAGTGGAAATTCAACAACTAGAAGGAAAGAGAAAAGCACACTGAGACTCAGAGGAGGTG
>NW_005371384.1:133057-163224 GCF_000412655.1 Myotis brandtii | reverse complement strand
ATTATATGAAATGCTGAAAGGTATCCTTTAAGAAGAGGAAGAAGAAGAAAAAGGTAAAGATAAAAATTATGAACAACAAATACATATCTATCAACAAGTGAATCTAAAAATCAAGTGAGTAAATAATCTGATGAACAGAATAAACTGGTGAATATAATAGAATCAGGGGCATAGAAAGGGTGTGGACTGACAATTCTCAGGGGGAAAGGGGTGTGGGGGGTGCGGGAAGAGACTGAAAAAAAATCGTACACCTGTGGATGAGGACAGTGGAGGAGGAGGGTAAGGGCAGAGGGTGGGGTGGGAACCGGGTGGAGGGGAGCTATGGGGGGAAAAAAGAGGAACAACTGTAATAATCTGAACAATAAAGATTTAATTAAAAAAAGAAAGAAAAAGAAGTAACAGAGCTATATTCCAAAAACAGGTGAATACCTGGTAGTCTGCCTGAAAAATTTAGAGCAAAAATGGAAGACACATGGCTAGATTACATTTACTATAAATATATTCAGAAAACCATTGTGAAGCTAATATTGGAATTGCTATTCTATATTAAAAATCATATTTAAACTTCTAATTAGCAAATTCAAATATGCCTGTAAATATTCATCATAAATTAAAAATAAGCAAATGGACTTCCTCTTTTCTAAAAATATCATTGTCTGCCTTTGAACACACCTGGCACTTCCAGCTCCTAAGCTTTTCCGGGGTTCTGAGGCAAGAACTGGCTTTTTCTAGAGTTCTCCAACCCCGAAGGCATTTAGCTTTCAGTTTTCACTGATCAGTTAGGTTCAACTTGCAAAATGTTATTCACATTGTATCCCCCTTCCCTCCTCTTAAACCAAGTAATGAGTACATGACTTTTTAAAAGTACCTTACTGATTTTATTGGGGTTTCAGGAGAAAGCAAAAATAAAAAGTATGTTGAATTCACTATGCTTGAGAGCAAGCCCCACAAAATAAATAATTTTTTGAAATAAATTTATCTGGAACTCTTTTACGCCAATGAAATGTAGTTAAGCAAGCCTTTTCCCCGGACTTGACAAGTCCCTAGTCTCTCTTCTCTCCACAAAGCTGTGCTAACAGGTAACTACGCTTCTCAGGCCCACGTACCCTGCTCTCCCAGCTCTCAGCAAATGACCTGCCTGTCTTCCCCGCAGTAAGCTCTCGCAATGCAAACCTGTGCTCTCTCCCTGCGCTACTGACCCCACTGGCCTCCTCTTTGGACCTTCCTTTCACCTTATCTCCTCCCCGCCCTTTTTTTTTTGCTTCTATCTTCAGTCTCTCAATTGAGAATAGTTGTTTATTCTCAACTTTGCTCAATTGTTTGCAGATGGTTCTCTACTTCTCTCATTTCACCCTTCAAACAACCTGTACTACTGTATATTATCTATCCCTGAACATTCCTTCACACACCTAATTCAGATATTCACTGATAAATGGATGTTTTCAGCTACTGCATAGTAAGGTTCCATATTTTCCAACTCAACAGTATCTGTGCAATCATTTAACTGCATCACACTTTCATAAACTGTAAAAAGACATTGGCAAAAAATATAAAGACTTTATTATGTGATAAGAAGTCTCAAACTAACAACATGTAAGGCTAAGATGAAAATAATTACATTATGTCAAAAACAGCAGGTCTTCAACCTTAAAAAGATATTTACTAGACTTAACTGGTGGACCAACAGGAAACTCAACTGTAATTAAAAAGAACAAAATTAAAAGAGCATGCATACTAGTAAAAGTCTGAATTGCTAACTGTATAAGAGAGGACAGTCTGTCAGCACAGACAGAATCACCAATCATCAGACCTCACAGACGTCTCTTTCAATGACACAACCATTTTGACAATGTGGCCATGGCTGGAAAAGTGTCATTTTTACACTGTGTCTACCTTAGGCCACCCAGACTGTGGCCTAAGGTAGACACATGCTTCTCCAACTTGAAGATGAGCAGGGAGTGCAAGTACAGAGAGGGTACTCCAGGAAGGCATTTGGCCCCAAAACAAACACAGTGTATCTCTCAAATGCATCAATTTACTCAATGTTACGTAATGAAAAATAATTTCATATGTACACTAGAGGCCCGGATTCGTGCACGGGTGGGGTCCCTCGGCCTGGCCAGCGATCGGGGCCAATCAGGGCAAGGGACCGCGGGAGGTTAGCCGTGGGAGTGCACTGACCACCTGCTTTGAGCATCTGCCCCCTGGTGGTCAGTGCGCATCATAGTGACCAGTCGTTCAGTCAACCGGTTGTAACAGTCGCTTAGGCTTTTATATATATAGACTAGAGGCCAGGTGAATGAAATTCGTGCATGGGTAGGGTCCCTAGGCCTGGCCGGTGATCAGGGCTGATCTGTGGGGCAACCAGCAGGGCGATCAAGGGCCCCCCACTGGCACCCGCCTTGGCTGGTCTGGCACCACCTGCTCGCTGGCCTGCCCCCCACTGCCACCACTGGTTACCTCCCTCTGCGGGGCAACTGGCGGGGCAAACGGGGGGCCCCCGCTGGCACCCTGCCTTGGCTGGCCTGGCACTGCCTGCTCGCTGGTCCCGACCCCCGTCACCGCTGGTCGGGGCCTGTGGGCTGGGGGCAGCTCCTGCATTGAGTGCCTGCCCTCTGGTGGTCAGTGTGCATCATAGCAACCGGTTGTTCTGCCATTTGGTTGATTTGCAAATTAGGCTTTTATTATATATGATAAGTGATATTGTGGTTAAATAAAAGTATAAAATATACACAATTTTATGACATAATGCAAACAAGTGTTAAGGTTATAGGTGCTGGTTGGACTATCTTCTTAGGCTCTCTGGGGATAAACATTCACTCCACTCTTACTGCTAACACTTCCTGCAAAGGTTTGCAACTCCCAAAGCGAACGATGTTTTGGCACTGTTGGTCCCACAAAGACAATGCCTAGCATTAACAAAACTAACAAAACTAGCAAGCCACAATTCGATTAAAAGCTCTAATTTTTTAAACATTCTATATAATAAAAGCCTAATATGCAAATTGTCCCCTTGGGCGGTCGTTCAACCGGGAGTTTGACCACTTGCTATGACATGCGCTGACCACCAGGAGGTGGCGCGGAATATGGCAGGCATTGGGAAAGCAGCGCTGGCCGCAGGCGGCAGTGGAGGTGTTGCTGGCCCCAATGGGCCCCGATGAGAGCAGGACCACAGCGGGATGGTGGAGCAGGTGAGTGGGCGGCTCCAGGCCAAGGCAGGATGCCAGGCGGGGCTACAGGGCTGTGAGACTGGGGGCGAAAGCTGGGGCTGCAAGGTTGGGGGCGCGAGCTGGGCCCGATCTCCGCAGGCCACCCCAAGGGACCCCACCCATGCAGGAATTCGTGCACCGGGCCTCTAGTAGTATATAGTTAACAAACTTGGAAGGCTGATTATCAAAGTAGGAAATTAAACATATTCATGTCTTAAAACTCAAAATCAATGTAAAAGCTCTAGGTAAGCAAGAACACCTAATGCAGGCAACAGTGAGTTTTTAGAAATAAACCCCAGAAATGCAAGACCAACACTGCCGTTGGCCTCAGAAAGAGAGGAGACAGCATGAAGGTTAGATGCAAAACACTGCATTCCCCATATTTCATTTCTTAACAATGCCATTCTCCCCTTTTACTTTCCAGGTTGTTACTTTTAATGCTAAGGAAGGAAATGCAAGCAGCTGATCTTAAAAACTACAGGCAAAAAAAGAAACCTGTCAGCAATATCAAGAGAAAATAGTAACCTTTTCCTGTATCTGCAGAAAAAGATGACATACATCAGCATCATAAAACTGTCCTTGAAAATGTTATTTCTGATCAAATAATCCCAAAGACATCCAGACTCAGAGACTGCTGTTGTATCTATGAAAGTAACCCTTAATACTCACAAAATCTTCTGACCGGTTGTCTCAATAATGCATTGCCCTGGTAATGGTACTTAAACTGACATCTGTTTTCTGAAAGAAATACCTGATTTTTATTTTTATGTTTCATATCCATGAGATCAAAATAAATAAAAGTCTCAATCTTACTGGCTGCCTTATTCTAAAAAAAGGAAAAAAACAATGAGAGTCTTCGTTCTTTTAAATTAATATAGGGGAAGAAAGAGTGACAGTGTCAGGTTATTTAAAAATAAAAATTATGAGAGGAACAATGGAATTTTCAAAATTTTAATTTTATTCCTCAAATTTTGTGCTTATATGTTGCTACACATGTGATTCCCAGAACATCTTCAAAGGCAATACTTACTGTAACTGCCAGATTTTTCTTCATAAGTAAAATGAAGTTGTAATTCCTCTTCTGACATCTCACAGATGAACACTTTCAGCAAATAGCAAATAATAAACAAAGCATTGTTTGTCTGCCAAATGAAGATGTGACTAGAAAAGAAAGACCAAGGTCACATAAGAATCAATATTTATTCATGAGCACAATCAGTTTATCTCTAGTCAATGATTTCTTCATGATTGATCAATCGTTTTTCCCACTGTATTTGTAATATTAGAATCATGTCCATATCTTTTAATGGCTCATGACTTATGACACTGAAGCAGTGAAATCTATTACAGTTTACTTCACAGTTCATTCTATGTATTTTACATAGTAAGTGAACATAATAAAAAATATTATCCTTTAGGCATGACTGCTCTTTTTTTTTTAATATATTTTTATTGATTTCAGAGAGGAAGGGAGAGGGAAAGAGAGACAGAAACATCAATGATGAGAGAGAATCATTGATTGGCTGCCTCCTGCACGTCCCCAAACTGGGGCCCGAGCCCGCAACCCAGGCATGTGCCCTTGACCAGAATCGAACCTGGGACCCTTCAATCCACAGTCCGAAGCTCTATCCACTGAGTCAAACCAGCTAGGGCACGATTGCTCTTTGTTCTTAACTTTATAGCTGTCCCACACACAGGCAATTCAAAGAAAAGAAAGCTAAAATAATTAAAAATACATAGTACCGTAAGGAAAATATATGCAAATACACAACCAAATTTTTAAATGGAGTATCACCTATAATCACAGTACAATATTTGCTCTTTGTATTAATAACCATGAACTCACAAGAAAAACTTTTGTTGGATTCAATATAATTTGCTTGGGAGCTGGGCAATGAACAATCTTTTAAGAGCTAACCAGATGCCCTGGCCTGTTTTCCTCAGTGGATAGAGCATTGGCCTACGAACTGAAGCGTCCTGGGTTCAATTCCAGTCAAGGGCACGTGTCCTCCCTGTGGGCTCGATCCCCAGTGGGGGACTTGCAGGAGGCAGCCGATCAATGATTCTCTCTCATCATTGATGTTTCTATCTCTCTCTCTCTCTCTCCCTCTTCCTTCCTTTGTGAAATCAATTTAAATATATATATATATATATATAGAGAGAGAGAGAGAGAGAGAGCGCGCTAACCAGAAAAAAATGGTGTTAAAAAATGCTTGAGCAGCCCTGATTGGTTTGGCTCAGTGGATAGAGCGTCGGCCTGCAGACTGAGGGGTCCCGGGTTCGATTCCAGTCAAGGGCACATACCTTGGTTGCGGGCACATCCCCAGTGGGAGGTGTGCAGGAGGCAGCTGATCGATGTTTCTCTCTCATCGATGTTTCTAACTCTCTATCCCTCTCCCTTCCTCTCTGTAAAAAATCAATAAAATATTTTTTTAAAAAATGCTTGAGCACATAAAAGGTTAACTTTCCATTGTATCTAATATAGAACTATAATACCTAATCTGAATCTTCTTTCATCTAATGAAAGAAATTAAGGAAACAGATGTGGAATGAAATAATACTCAAATTAAGTCATATGTCCAACAGTAATAATGGGGAATAATGCCCTTTTTAGTAATAATCACATCACTATTAATCTATTTAAATAATATATTTCTAAAGATGATCTAAAATGCTGAAAGCAGATTCCAGAATGTATCATCTCCCCCCCAGTGACTTGGACAGCAAATTAAAACCTCTCTTGTACTTTTTTTCCTTAATAGTAAGTACAATTCCTTTAATAGGTCTTAAAAGACCATAATCAATTTCTAATAGATGAAAAATACTCCTTGTTAAATATGAAAAGAACATAGCTAATCAGCAAACTTACTTCCGACATTCTGCTGAAAGTTTTAGTTCTTTGGTTCTAGAAAGGAAGACCTTAATCAATGCACCAAGGTTTCCTGTTCGAGGATTGTTTTCAACTGCAAGAGAAAGAAAGATTTTAAAAAGTTAAAATTAAGAACTAAAAGCAAAGTGAGTGTATCATAACACTTATAAAATCAAAAGGGTAATATACAAATTCACCAAATGGTGGAACGGCCAGTTGCTATGACACGCACTGACCACCAGGGGGCAGACACCCAACGCAGGAGCTGCCCCCTGGTGGTCAGTGTGCTCCCACAGGGGGAGCACCACTCCGCCACAAGCCAGGCTGACGGCTGGAGATCACAGCAGCGGTGGCGGAAGCCTCTCCCGCCTCCACGGCAGCACTAAGGATGTCAAACTGACAGCTTAAGCCTAAGCTGTCAGTTGGACATCCCCCAAGGACTCCCAGACTGCTAAAGGGCACAGGCCGGGCTAAGGGACCCTCCCCCCACCCCGAGTGCACGAATGTCATGCACCGGGCCTCTAGTGTATACATATTTCAGCTGACAGCTCAATTTTAAAATGAAATGTATTTTAATAAACGCTGCCTTTATCATTATTCAAAATGTGTGCATACATTTTGGGGGGACACTCTATATATATCCATCCACTCTATGGATTCTGTTTCTCAAAATTCATCTTAGCCCGGCCTTCGTGGCTCAGTGGTTGAGCGTCGACCTACGAACCAGGAGGCCACGGTTCAATTCCCAGTCAGGGCACATGCCTGGTTTGTGGGCTCGATATCCAGTGTGGGGCGTGCAGGAGGTAGCCAATCAATGATTCTCTCTCATCATTGATGTTTCTATCTATCTCTCCCTCTCCCTTCCTTTCTGAAACCAATAAAAATGTGTGTTTTTTTTAAAAGAATTCATCTTAAGGGAGAGACTATTTAGTCAGAACCTTAACTTTTACTGATGGAAGAAAAAGAAATCCAGAAAGGCTATATGTTGGGCCCAAAGTCAACAATATGTTAGTGAAAAATGCCCAGTCTTTTCACTTTACCAATAGTTTTCAAACTGTGAGATTCCAGAGTTCTGGGGTATTTTTTTTTTCACTTTTGAAATACATTTTTAACTATTTTGAAAACCAGAAATGCAAACACACACATTGGCTTGTGCTGCCAGGAGAATTCATTTTTATGCAGATCTGAGAATTATGCGTTTGCTGCCATTTCTATGCATAATATCTAAACTTCTGTGTCAAAGATATAAAAAGATGTAGTTCTCCAGAATTTTTTATCCAGGTCTGCACATACATACTTTTTAAAGTGTATATGGAAATAAGCACAGCATTACAGCATACCTGCTCTGTACCCATAACTGGCAAGTTAACTCGGTCTACCTACCAGGTATATGTTCTTGCCACAGCCTGAGAGTCAATGCATGTAACTGTGTAACTTTCTCATTATGACAGAAGTTGCAGTACCTTGCTGTTCCACGTGTGGCTCATGGACTAGTGGCAACAGCATTGTCTGGGAGCTGTTGGAAGTGCAGAATCTCAGGTCCACCCTCCACCTACTAAAGTTGGCAGTGCTTTTCAAAGGTTAATGTACATTTAAATCACATTTAAAGTTTAAATTCTGACTCTGCCCATATCAAGTGCGACCTGAGACTCTGCATCGCTAACAGCCTTCCTGCTGCTGGTTGGAGAACCCCCACGCTGTGTGCTGTAAATTAGGGCAGGTTTGGCCCAGCTTTCATAATCAAGAATAGGTGCATGATTAGATATTAGGCATTAGATATTGTTACAGTTTCTCTTTGAAACACAAATTTCCTATCTTCAATCGTTAGGTTTAGTTTAATGAAAGAATATCATAAGATTTCAGGATAAACTGTGTTTTGTTCTTTTTTTTTTTTAAAAAAGTTACTGTTTGCAAGTGCATCTTTGTGTAAATTAATATTATCTAGCTATTGTAAACCAAAACAAAATACTGAAACAAAAGTTGAAGCTGATATAATTCAGAATCCCAACTTTACAATCTTGTTTATTCAACAGCCCCTTTATTACTGAATTACTTTATAACTGTTTTAATTTATAAATAGCCAGCTATTAAAAAACAAACCTGTCTATTGGAAAGAACAACCAAACTACTAGACTGATGTAATGAAAACTCTGTGTACCTTTTTCAATCATTTGGCATGTATTTATTGAGCTCCTTATATGTACTCAGCACTGTTTCAGGTATAAGAAAATACTTATAAACAGAATTCCCTGTATTTTTTTATTTTATTGATTTCAGAGAGGAAGGAAGAGGGAGAGAGAGATAGAAACATCAATGATGAGAGAGAATCATTGATTGGTTGCCTCCTGCATGCCCCACACTGGGGATCGAGCCTGCAACCCGGGCATGTGCCCTGACCAGGAATCAAACCATGACCTCCATGTGCCCTGACCGGGAATCAAACAGTGACTTCCTGGTTCCTAGGGCGACGCTCAACCACTGAGCCATGCTGGTTGGGCTCCTTGTCTTAATAAAGCTGACATTCTAAGATGGTTAAGTTTCCACAGTACTCTTCTGGGCAAGATGCAAACGGGGCAATAAATTAATAAAAGTAAGTACACTCAGTGATGTTTCAACAACAGGTGTAATATTCCAAAATACCTCAATGGACTTTAACAGGATCAAACCTAGTTGGTAAAAATCAAACACTATGTTAAAGTTAAATGAACTTCAGGAACCAGGGTAGGAACAGGGACATCTGACAGGAAGGCAGAAAAGCATAATGGAACTAGACTACAGATCTGACCAGGTTCAAACCCAGCTCCCCCATGATTAGCTGTGTGACACTTGGCAACTTACTTAACCTCCCCACACCTCAGTTTCCTCACCTGTGAAACTAGGATCATAGTACTTAAGCACAATAACTCATCTGACTCTGGAGCTTAAACTTGTAGAAATATATTAACTAACTTGGCCTTTTGTATAAAGAAGGGAATTCTCCATCGCTACAGGAGTTCAACCAAAGTCTGGGTAACACCCACGTAAGAGGATTTCCACCTGGAGTGAGAGGTTGAACTTCCTTCCAGGCCCTGAAATAACCTTTCCCAATATCTCACTAAAATACCCATGAGCCACAAGACCCAATAACCAATATAGAGGAAACACAGAGGACAGAAACATATTAACATTTCAACCAACAAAATCTACATTGTGGGAAACTCTACGACCCACTTTCTTTTTTTACTTTTTCTTTTTTTAACTGGAGGCCCAGTGCACGAAATTCATGCACTGGGGCAGGGGGGTGTCCCTCAGCCTGGCCTGCGCCCTCTTGCAGTCTGGGACCCCTCAGGGGATGTCCGCCTGCCGGCTTAGGCCCGCTCCCCATGGGAAGCTGGTCTAAGCTGGCAGGCAGACATCCCTCTCACAGTCCGGGACCCCTTGCTCCTTACCGCCCACCTGCTCACTGCTCGGCTTGCTGCTTCTTAGGGCTGCCACAGAGGCAGACGAGGCTTGCTAATGAACCTGGCTTCTGGCTGAGCTCGCCAGCCATGAACCTGGCTTCTGGCTGAGTGGCGCTCCCCCTGTGGGAGCACACTGACCACCAGGGGGCAGCTCCTGCGTTGAGCGTCTGCCCCTAGTGGTAAGTGCACGTCATAGCAACCAGTCATTCTGCCAGTTGTCCTGCTGTTTGGTCTATTTGCATATTAGGCCTTTATTATATAGGATTACAGTTCACATTCAATATTATATTAGTTTCAGGTGTAGAGTATAATGGTTAGACAATTATATAACTTACAAGGTGGTCCCACCAATAAATTTAGTACCTGACACCAGTCACTCACCCAAGCTTATAGTTATTACAATATTATTGACTATATTCCCTATGCTGTACTTCACATCCCCACCCACTTTCTTTAATAAATTGAGAGAGGGAAAAGGAGACAAATGCAGGAAGAAACAACTTATGAGAAGAATCGTAAAAATATATCAACCAATAATAATGTGAGGACTTTATATTGCTCCAGATTCAAACAGACAATTAGAAATTTGAACACTCAATGAATATTTTATGATGTTAAAAATTGTTTTTTAATAAAATTACGGTATTTATTTTCTTTTAAAAAAATCCTTATTATGAGATACATACTAAAATATTTCTGGATGAAATGATATGATGTCTGAGGTTTGTATCAAATTAATATGTGAAGATAGATGAATGATACGATGTCTGAGATTTGTCAAATTAATTACACGAGGATATGTTTGTTGTCTGTGCACTTTTCTGTACATACGTCATACTTCAATAAATGAGTGAGGTACAAATGAAACATAATTGGCCATGAAAATCATTGAAACTGGAAGATGAGTATATGGGAGTTCATTATATTATTCTGTCCACCTTTGGATGAGTGTAAAATAATTAAAAATAAAATACCCATGAGAACAAATGATACAAGCTCACAAAAATGCTGAATCAGGATACAGTTGTTCTTCCAAAAAACAGGAAACAATTCCACTAACTACAAATTATATAAACCTGACTACAAATGTATTTGGTAATCATTAGCAAGCCTAACTGCCTGAAAGTACCTTTGAGGAACAAGTCTCCTTCTTACTGTCTACCCCAATCAGAAAATTTATGTGACTCCTTCAACATGATAACTTTCTATACAGATTCAGAGATTACAACTCCTAGAAAATAACAGGAAACAAGCCAAACACAAAACAACTATGTTGGAGGGAAGAGATAGGAAAAAAATGTTGATCCAGCTGTTCAATTTGGGGATTTTAGGATTCGCTCACACTCCAAAACCAAGGAGTGGAGACAATGGAAAGTCTCAGTTAAACCAATTAAACATGTACAAAACATGTTCTAGAAGTCAGGCTAGAACACAGCACCAGCCTACCTTCAAGGTAAAACAACAGATTCAGCAAGCACCTCGAGAAGCCACACAGGAACAGGGTTAATAAACATACGCTCTGGCAGCAAGCGCCGTGCCTTCTCACTCTCTGCCTCCTCCCTCCTTTATTTTTCTGAAGAGTCATCATTATATAAAATATATGTATTTATTTATGGTCTGGCTTCCCCGTTAAGACAGATTCATGAGGTCAGGACCTGGGTGGGTCTTTATTGCAGTCACTCACCCAGCTATAATATTATAGGTGCTCAATAAATATTTGCTGGTTTAATGACTAAGAAGAAAACAATAGTAACAACAAAATAAGGAACAGGATCTATGCTGAAACCTCAGCAGAAGAGCTGAATCAGAATTGGCAAAAAGAACTTTGGTACACCACCATCATTAGTGGAAAATAGGAAAATGAACCATCTATTTTTAAAAGGAACAGAAAGCACCTGGGAAAAATTAGTATAATGAAAAGAGAGCACTGACATATTAGGAAAACTAGATTGATTAAAAATGCAACAACAACTAAAAGATACATTAGAATTTTAAAAGACAAGAACTGTAATGTATAAACATTGAACCAAAGATATAAAAGAGGAATTACAAGAAAAGAACAGAGATGAAGAAAAAGATGATGCAGAAGGCAAAGAACAGAGATCCAACCTGAACCTCACAGGTGACAATGCCAAGTTGGAGGAGAAGAAACTAAAACAAGTAAAATCAAAGCCATAACTACAGAAAACTTCAGAATTGAAAAAGCTCACAAAAATGCTTGTTAATAAACCAATAAAAGACCTCATCAAATTACAGGGAAAATCATAAAGAAAAAAGTATAATGAGGAACATTTAATCATAATGGTTATAGGGGGAAAAGTCTTATGAACAAAGGAACAAAAAGAAATTTAGGTCTCAGACTTCCTCTCAGGTTAATACTAGATGCCACAAAAGAGCAGATGAACTCCTACAGAGTTTTGAGGGAAATGACAGTAAAGAAGTTTGTGTACAAGGAAGTTGTCTGTCATGCTTGACTGACTCCTGCACTCCAAAGGAAAAAGAATCCAAGGAACCCATTGGAAACAGGCAAATGAGAGCTGAAACAACATAAACACATCAGCAGCTGCCTGGTGCTGAGGAGGCAGAATTTAAAGTTAACTCCTGCCCAATCAGAGGGACTTGGTTACTGCCTAGGACAGGGGTGGGCAACCCCTGGCATGCGTGCCAAACATGGCATGCCAGTAACTTTTGCTGGCACGCAAAACCCTCTCTTATAATCTTCCATTTACAATTTTTTTCTTAATATCGACTTTTTTATTTTTCAGATAAATTCAGTGTAGGTGCATCTTAGATAAATGAATAATTTTACATAACAAGTTATCTTAAAGACCATAGACATGGATTGACGAGAGAGGGGAAGAGCAATTTCTATGCCTCTGCCTTAACTCTCCCTGCCTTCCTAGATCCGACCAGTGTTTCAGTTTCATCTACATACGCTTGTGAATCTTTGTTCTCAGTGATGAATTTTGTTAAGTCTGGTAATAGGAGTAGCCTGACGGATGAAAGTAGTAGCTCGTGCATATCTCTGAAGGTCACGAAATATAAACCTGATGTAAAATCTCTGTCATCAGTGATGCAGCAGCAAAAGTCCCACTGATAATATCAAATGGAGTCATAAAGTTTTCTGTCGGACTATCAGTGTACATGTATACATTAAAAAATAAATGTATTTTTCATCATCATATACTGTGTTTTTGTCGCTCGAATGAATTTTATTATTTCTCAAGGTTCTTCACATACGTACACCTTAAGAGATATCAAGTAGGTGTAACATGTTCTCAAAAAATTAGGGTTGGCACGCAGAAGAATTTTGAGTCAGAGATTTTGCTGGTTTTGGCACGCACTCACAAAAAGGTTGCTCACCCCTGGCCTAGGACTTTCCATTGACATCCCTGACTAACGGCCATACCCTAGAACTAAGGAAAACTCAGAAATAGTAATAGAAGACCCAGAAGGAATGGAAGGAGAGAAGAAAATATCTGAAAAAGTTGTGGGAAATAAAACCTCCCTGTATTTCTCAGTGTTCCTGTAAAAAAGCCTTCGTCTCCTGGGTCAGCAAAACATACATGCTATGAAGTGAGAGAATGTCTGCTTTTACTTCTCCCAGAATCATTTCACATACCATCAGGATTAGAACTGTAGCCATGTGTTTAAAACTTCCTTATCTCACAGAAAGCCAAGCAGTTACATCACAAGATAAGCGCCTAAGCTGGCTCCAAAGGAGTAGGAGAGACTCCAGTATCATCTTCCTAAGTATCCACATTTCAAAGAGACATGAGGTCCCAGAATTTGGAAACACCGCTAGGTCTAAAAAGCCAAGGCAGGGAGAGAGTGTATCTGGCTCCTGAAGAGCTTTTATTTACATACCAAAGGACTGGAGTAAAGAGAAGAGGGGGACAGCTAACTCCTTCCCCTTCATAAGAAAAACACACACCCTCCCCCAGATACTCACATAAAACAACTGACCTGGCTCTCAAAGCGTCTCCTAGCACAGTGGTTCTCAACCTTGGCTGCACATTAGAATCACCTGGGAATCTTTTCAAAATCCTGATTTCTGGGCCTCATCTTCCGGAAATTCTGTTTCTTTGTTACTAATGATGAGGCCCCAGAAATCAGGATTTTAAAAAGATTCCCAGGTGATTCTAATGTGTAGCCAAGGTTGAGAACCACTACTTTACAGTGAAGTAATGACAAACACAACCCTGACCAAGTAATCAAGGTCAGTATCATCAGAGATAAGCTCTTGTGATAGCACTTACTCCTAATATGATGTGTTGAGAACAGCACTTCACCTCTGTGGTCTTCCTCCTACAGACCCATCACCCCAGTGTAACCATGAGAAAAACATCAAACAAACTCAAATCGAGGGACATTTGGAAAAGTACCCTACTAGTACTCCTCAAAACTCTAAGTAAGCCCTAACCGGTTTGGCTCAGTGGATAGAGCGTCGGCCTTCGGACTGAAGGGTCCCAGGTTCGATGCTGGTCAGGGGCATGTACCTTGGTTGCGGGCACATCCCCAGTAGGGAGTGTGCAGGAGGCAGCTGATCGATGTTTCTCTCTCATCGATGTTTCTAACTCTCTATCCCTCTCCCTTCCTCTCTGTACAAAATCAATAAAATATATTTTTTTAAAAACAACTCTAAGTAAGAAAAATCTGAAAAACCACTGCAGACCAGAGAAGGCTAAGGAGACATGATGACTAAATGTACTGTGGTATCCTGAATGAGATCCTGGAAAAGAGAAAGGACAGTAAGAGAAAACTAGTGAAATCTGAATAAAGTATTGAGTTAGTTAATAGTACTATATCAGTGGTGATTTTCTGATTGTGACAAATGTACCATATTAATGTAAGATGTTAACAATAAGGGAAACTGATGAGAGTTATATGGGAACTCTATAGCTCTGTAACTTTTCTGTAAATCTAAAGCTATTCTAAAATTAAATTTTTATTTTGAACATCTCAATAGATAGATTTAATAGCAGATGACATACAACAGAAGACAAGATTAGTAAACAAAAGACAGGTTAAAAGAAAATATACTCTTAAAGGTCTATTACCACCAATGCAAATTAACCAAGCATGTGTTTTACTGCTAATGACTGAATGGCACATTCTAGTACAGCCGTGGGCAAACTACGGCCCGCGGGCCAGATCCAGCCGTTTGAAATGAATAAAACTAAAAAAAAAAAAAGACCGTACCCTTTTATGTAATGATGTTTACTTTGAATTTATATTAGTTCACACAAACACTCCATCCATGCTTTTGTTCCCGCCCTCCGGTCCAGTTTAAGAACCCATTGTGGCCCTCGAGTCAAAAAGTTTGCCCACCCCTGTTCTAGTAGCATCCATGAGCACCATGAATAGAATTATTATTATTATTATTATCATCATCAAGAAAACATCATTAATTCAATTCATATTACACTATCAAAATTTATAATAGAAAATTTCAATAAGTACCCACACACACATACATATACATATATATGCATACATACATACACACACATGCTCATTTCTCCACCTTACCTAAAGACCTGCAGACTGAAATAGTTGCCTCCTCCAAGAGCTTCAAATCAGTACTGGAAAGATAGAAGAAGAAAGATAATTAATAATTATAACACTAAATATGTACACACTAGTTAAAGAAATATATGAAGAGAAAAATAATTTAGAAGGAAAATATGATATACTAGAGGCCCATTGGCTCCCTCAGCCTGGCCTGTGCCCTCTCGCAATCCGGGACCCCTCGGGGGATGCAGTAGTGCAAGAGACAGCAGGCAGCCAGGGAGGAGCCTGCTCATCCCGGTCCCGCTGCCCAGGTAGCGCTGCAGCGGAGGCGGGAGAGGCTCGCACTGACACAGCTGTGCTCACCAGCTGTGAGCCCGGGGTCTGGCACCCATCGGTCAGCTCATGCGTTGAGCGTCTGCCCCCTAGTGGTCAGTGCATGTCATAGTGACCGGTCCACCAGTCGCTTAGGGTTTTATATATATAGATAGTAGTGAACAATAAAATCAGCACAATAAAATGGAAGCTTCTATTTTCAGTATAATTAGGAAATTTACTATAATTCTTCATATGACATTCCTAAAAGATAAGAGCTCAGGGCACCCTGCCTTTCAAGCATTGAGGCAGGGAGGAATGGTAGGATTGGAGGCTTAGAAAAATTTGATAAAGGCACACCAAAGTATAGAGCAAAAGGCAGGGGCCCCCTCTGCCCATTTGTAAGGGGAGTACATGGGATACACTTATTTAGAAAAATACTATTATTCTCAGGAAATGGGAATTTTTTGTTGTTGGTTGTTTGTTTGTTAATCCTCACCTGAGGATATTTTTCAATTGATTTTCAGGGAGAGTGGAAAAGAGAGGGAAAGACAGAGAGCAACATTAATGTGAGAGAAACATATCAAATGGTTGCCTCCTGCATGAGCCCCGAACAGGACCCTTTGGTCCGCAAGCCAACACTCTATCCACTGAGTCAAACTGGCCAGGGCAAGATGGGAATTTTTAAAGTAGCCACAGAAGAGCTGCCTTCCTTCCTTCCTCTCCTCCCCTCCCTGGAGTCCCTACCACCCATCCATCCTAATGGGTATGAAATGAAGGGAAGGAAGGAATACAGATAAGCAAAATGAGGCTTCCAAGGAGTTTAATATTCCAGGAATCGGAGCTACAGGAAGAACAGGAACTAGCTTTAGAGTCTGGGGACTGGTTTAAAAGCTTCCTGTTCTTTTCTGCTAATACACATGGCACAACAAATCCTCCAAATAGGCAACTCTTCCATGGCTCCCTGAAAAATCCCCACCTCCTAGGGAATATATAAAAATAAAGAAGCGAAAAATACTATCACTGAGGAGGCATACTTTTAAAAAGAAAGAATCCATAAGCATTCAGAGCATCTGACAAGAACATTTTAGAGAACCTGTGGAAGAACACTAACTGCTTTAGCCATCTCTAGAACGACGCTGTCCAGGATGCTACCTGCTGGCCACATGTAGTGTGAACTGTGGCCAGTCCTAATTGAGATGTGCTGAAATACAAAGTACACACCAGATTTCAAAGATTAAAAAGAATAAAACATACTTCATTATAAATCCTTATGTTCATGAAATTATAACATTTGGGATATATTGGGTTAAATGAAATATTATTAAAATTAATTTCACCTGTTTCATTTTACTTTTTTCATGTGGCTAATACCAAACTTTCAACTACATGAATGTGTTACATATTTCTTTGTTTGTTAACAAAGGTTTATTTTTATATGAACCTAGTTCCACACCAGACACAGAGGACAGGAGGGGACAGACAAGGTCACGGCCCTTACACTCATACTCGGGACAGCCACCTCCGCGTCTTCCATCCTCACGTCAGCCTGGCAAGGCCGGTGAATGGGGAGGAGTCCAGACAGGTGACTGGACGAAAGATGTGCTATTTCCTGACAAGGGGACACAGCGGGACAGGAGGACACAGTGGTACATAAAAACAGAGATGCCAACAGTTAGATGCACGTCTAGGCCTGAAACAGAAGGAAGTCTGGGCTTAACATGCAGCTGGGAAGTACCGGCTCGCAATGAAAACGCGGGCCCTCGGGGAAGGGCCCTGGTGCCTGCTGCCGTCAGAAATGGCCTTGCGTTCGGACGGCTCAAGCTGCTTTCTGTCCCCGGTGGGTGCTGGGCACTCAGTAGGCCGACAAGTGCAGCCAGAAAAAAGCACAGGTAGGACCAGGGCCAGCAGAAGCTCAGAGACGTTAGCCTCTTCTGCTGATGTGAGAATCTCAGGTCTTTGCTCGGCTCCGTCGTTTTATCTGGGAGTCTGACACAAGGAGCTAAGACGGTGTCAGCCCCTGGCTGATGGGAGGGTGGATGGGGTCCTTCTCAGATGAGCGCAGTCCTAGTTTAGGCAAATATCAAGTGAAAAAGGCATGCCACCAGTCAGCCCCGAGATGTCTGTCTGACTCCTGCGCCCTGAAGATGGGGTCACAGGCCATCCTCCGGGTCGCGTTCATTCCCTGAGTGACAAGAGTCCCGGACGAGCCAGTCCTGTGCAGACAACCAACCCCAGGGCACGGACCACAGGCCTCCGCACAGTGAAGACATACCTATAAGCACTTATCCCTTCCTATCACTTCCTGAGGGCCTGCCCTGGGGGATGGGGGGAAGGCCACAAGGACAGAAGCCCCTGCCTTTGCGGTCCTGGTAGGGACACAGACAAACACAGAAGCACAGAAGCATTTAAAATGCAAGGGCTAGGGCCCGGGAACGGCTGACCGGGAGAGGTGGACTTCAAGGCTGCATTTGGCAAAGTTGAAGGGCACAGCTAGGCTCAAACTTCCCTCCCACCCCCCACCCGTCTTAAATTGTTACTTCTGGGGACCCAGGAGTGCCCCCTTCATAACTCCATGGGGGGGTTTTGAATAAACTATTGAGAATCAGAAATTTTTTAAAAGCTTTCTTCCCTTAAGCACCCGGAGAGCATTATTTACAGAATCCACATTTAAATTTACAGCAAACATTGTTCTAGAACTTATCACTAAACTACATTTCCTACTTTCCCCCCTTGAACATCTGAGCTAAACATCGTCACAGCCCCGGTGACTTTGGGCCCTTATTTTCTTGACGTCGGCATCTCCGTTCTCCCGCTTTGTCTTTTCAGCAGGCCTCTTGGCACTCCGCATCACTCTCAGTTTGGACAGACTCTCCAACGTGTCCCTGGTGGGAGGGGTCGTCACCTTCCTTGATCTCAAGGCATATTCCTATTAGTGATGCTCTAAAGCCTGTCTCTCACAAATTAGGACAGTATCATATATAAAAAGCATTATGCATGGCCATACAAAGCTAAGGCCACTGACTGCTTCAGTGGATATGCTATTCCCTTAAGAATCTCAAATTATATTCATATTGAAAAAATACAAATATCTTTTCAAAATTAAACCTTTAAGCTTCATCTAAGATTTAAAAAAATTTTAACCAAAATAATCTAGAAATAACCTACAGCAAAGTGCTTACAGGTACTAGATATTTTTAGAGTGTCTGCATGCCTCACAATGTCTGTCGGTCTGCTGTCCTCCCATCCCTTTCTCTTACCTTCCCATCTCCCCCTCAGGGTGAGCGGAGCAGGGGCAGGCAGGCTTGCTCAGCATGACCCTACTCCCTGGCCACAGGTGGCTGGTCAGGGATAGATGTCTAATGTAAGCCACACCAGAGTCTTGAGGAATTTGGAATTGAGATGGAAAGACAGGTTTTCTGATGGCTGGAACTTGGGAGGCAAAGCTGAGGGTTATGGGAAGCCATCCTCCACTGAGAGGCAGAGAAAGCTGGTTAGTAAGAAAATGAATAAGAGAGCTTCGTGGACAAAAGCAGCAATAAACAGAGAGGCCTCTCAGAATTCCTGCCGGCCTTCTGATTCTTGGGACCAGTTCTTCCCAAAGCCTGACTGCGTTTATGATCTTCGATTCTATTAGACCCCACCCCTGTCTCTTCATCACATTAATCCCCTCTTTCCAGTATATGCTAAATCAAATTGATTTTTGTTAATAACCAAAAGGTTCTAATTAATAAATCACTGTGGTAAGATTTAATAATACACTTAGTAGTTGCCAAGAAGTGGGAACTATGAATTACTCAGTTTATTGGTTACTCAGGGGAAAAAAAGTAAAGATGTATAAAAGCAAAAGACTGTAAAGAGCTTTATGAGGGTAATAACTAGACCACATGCATTAAATCTGTTTCACTGGTGCTTCTACCTTCTTCAGTCAATAACACTCTCAAAGCTCGCTAGAACCAAGAGCTTCAATTATATACATGTGGTTATAAACTTCAAAAACTTCTGAATTTGTTCATTCAACAAACATTACCTAGATGCCCAGGACATGCTGGGCTCTATGAATGATGCTACCTCTCTCTCCAGGCTACATGGAGGAATGAAGCAGCAGAGACTACTGGGAAGTATGAAAATCAAGACCAGCCCCTTTGCCTAAGCTCACAGGAAGTGCACCCAACCTACCCTAGGAGCAATAAAGGAAGGCTTCCTGGAGGAAGAAACTGTGTCCTGAAAGAGCAAAAGAAATCAGTTGGGCAGACCAAAGGAGAGGGCTTTCCAGACATAGGAACAGTGTACCAAAGGCAGTGCAGTCACAACCTGGCATGTTCTTGGAAGCAGAGATGAATCAACACTGAAGAAGGGCAAATACAAGCTTGGAGAAATACACTAGATGGCTAGAATACAGAGTTCAGTTTCTCAACTTGTTCTCAACAGAAAGGTTCCCAAAACAGCGTTCTGATTGATTTCTAAGACAATATTAGCCTTAAAAAGGGATTATTTACACATGTATTAGTGAGGTTGTTTGGACATTATTTCTTCCAGGAAACCTTCTTTGATCACCTAACACAAGGTGAGAAGTCTGGTTTCCGCCCCATAAGCACCCAATCGTAAAACTGAGCACATGGTAGTAAGATTGCCCAATTATCTGTCTGTGGCCCCCCCTAGACTGAGGGCTCCTTGTTCATCACAGCATTCCCAGCTTGGTGCAAAGCAGGCACTTAATAAAAATGCACTGAGTGAATGAATGACAGACACTTCACTACCAGAAAACGAAATTAATTATTTCCCCCTGTTCCTCAAGAAACACTCGACACTCTCCAGCCCTCAAGGCAAGGTTTGCCCCCAGGTTTTTTATTTTTATTAAAATATTTTTCTAAACACTTATTTGCTTCTGAATGTAAAATAATATATCTTCTGAAGCAATCCGATAGTTTTTGTCATTCAAGGATGCAGAGACCTGGAAAGGCTGAGAGTTATCTCGTGGCTCTAGGAGCACTCCCTCTGGTGGTAAGCCAGCCAGCACCTGCCATTCTGTGACCAGGTCACCAGGCTTGGGTTCCCTACACCTGGCCTGATCTGAAACAGCACCTCTGCCACCGCCTCCTCAATAATCACCTCTTCGGGTCAGAAGCACCTGCAGTGCCCAGATTATAAGCTCCATGAGAACAGGAAAATGTCCCATTGACCCATGCATCCCCACCTTGCCTGGTGTCGTGGCTCAACCAGAAGACAAACACTTGGTAATTGCCTATCAAATAAGGGATTCACGGAGCTCTGTTTTCTGCAGTGTCCCTGCAGTTTCTGAACTCTGAAGCCTTACTTATTTCTGCAAAGGAAATCAGCCAGGCACACCCCTGCCAAAAGCAACACGCTGATTGTTATAATAGAATTCCTTTCCTCCCACCTCTCCATCCTCCAATTTTCTAAACCTCTTGGAACATTTTAAGAATAATCTTCTTTCTTATTTGCTTGATTTAGAGCTAAAATGAGGTGGCAAGCAACTGGGGTGGTTGGTCACTGTTGCTGCGTGTTAGAGGCATCCATGCACAGCACTCCTCTAGTTAAACAAATGAGCTCAGATGTCTGGCAGCACGCAACTAACAAATCATCATTTGCAGTAAATAAAACTAAAATGGTACCGCAGAATATGCCAATGTTTCCAAGACAATTGGAAACCGAATGCTGTTTCTGAAGGTAGATTTGGGGCACTAGAAGTATAATACAAAAAAGGGGAGAAAAGGCAGCAAATATCCACACCAATACAGATTAAATAAATTAGCACCATACAGAGTATTTCAAACACTCTATCCATACACACATTCCACAACTGTGGGTCAATCTGAAAAACGTCAACATGGGAGATGAGCGATAAATACCTAAAACTAGTAATCTCTCAACCAAACTTTTGCTAAGTGAACTAAATCTAGATAGACAACCATACTGACCCAATGACCAGGTGTGGCTCTGAAGCAATCCTTTTCTGTGAGAGCATCAGGCTCCTGCTTCTCAGGGCTGGGCCACGATTATCATTCCAGCAGCAACATAAACAGAGGGAGTCTTAAAAAGGGATTATTTACACATGTATTAGTGAGGTTGTTTGGACATTATTTCTTCCAGGAAACCTTCTTTGATCACCTAAGAACAGGAGCCTCAGCTTTGCTGGTGACACCCAAATGAACAAGGAGACCTATGCCCAAGAGTCAGACAGACAGACAGACACACACACACACACACACACACACACACACACACACACAGCAAATCTGAAACCAGTCTCGGGATTCTTCCATCGTTTTAAGAACCTTCAATGGGCTTTCCTGAAGATAATTCAGCAAGGAAGCGGTTATTAAAATTTTCACACCTATAGGGAAGTTCTTAAACATCACCACTGTCATCTCTGGGCTACGTTCTAAGTCTGTTCTTGTGACTTCATGAAGTAAATCTCTCTAGGAAGACATCTGTCATCAGCCTCAACCTCACACTGTGCATGCTTCCATGACAGCTTTCATAACAGAATTCCCCAATAATACAGCTGAATTATTTCTAAGTTATATCTCAAGTAATCAATGTAATCTGTGCCGCCTCTGCTGAGTACAGCAATTTACATCATGACAAAGTTAAGTAACTGGGAAGTGTAGGTAGCAGAGAAGACTGGCAAGGGAAAACAGAGCAAAAGAGTGAAGAACCTTAAAGTCGTGTTAAGGAGACTGAATTGTATCTTACATAAAACAGGAAGCCATTAAGCACAGAATCAAAACATACACCAACAGAACTACTAAAGCAGCAGCAAGGTGCCCTGGGTATGGTTAATGTCTGACACTGGCTAAAGCCAACTTGAGATTTTTAGGGGGGTGCAGGGGTGGGGAGCAATGTTAGTAATAACAATGCCTGTGTGGTGCATTGGATAAAGCCTAACCTTGTATTACAACCACTAAAATTAACCACCTCTGCCAAGTGCTGGGCCAGCTAACTTGGATAAACCACTAATGGTTACTAAAGCAGAACACAGTCAAGTACATAATCTTTAAAAATTCTAGCTAATCCAACTAAAGTTATATAGCAAATCGGAACACTAGGGAGAAATACTAGCAGGAAGAATATGGAAGGTCTGCATCTCTGGACTCACAGGCGGGTCACTTTCAATACTTAAACTCCAAGTGTTCTCCCTCTCAACTTAACCATGACCATCAATTAGCAAACTCAGGCTCACTAGTGCGTGGATTCCCAATCATGTGGCCTATTATTAAAAACACTGTACACCCCTGGTGTAATGGGAAGAGTACAGATTTTGAGGCCACATAATTTAAGTTCAGCTTTCTCATCTCCTATTGGCATGACGAGCCACGCTACTTAATTTGAACCTGTTTCCTCATCTTTGAAAGGGAGGTAAGGATGCCAGATCTCACAGGACAGTTCTAAGGACTACTTGGCGATGTATGGAAAGTGCCCAGCACGTAGCTCAATAATTGTGAGTTACCTAACCCAACAGCAACAATACAGCAAAACCACAGGTACCAAAGTGTCAAAGGTATATATTTATTTATCAATACTTCTTACACGTATTTTGCCAGTCTCTACTCCCCGCCCCCACCATGCAACAGAAGGGAAGTATAAAACATAATTTTGGAGTACTTTTACACTTTGAAATAGTCTCAAACAGCTGTTAAAGAAAACTGTAGGTGATCTGCTTTGATTTTATTTACATTACTGTTTCACTATAGTCAAAATATAACCCTTGTGGATTACAAAGAAAATCAGTATTCCTTATTCACCCAGCAAAACTATTAAGTAACTTTTAGTAAGTGGCAAAACAGAAATTAAATCTAGGCCTTCTTTTATTTTTTTAAAAAGGAAATGGCTTTTATACTATTATAAGAATGAAACATGCTAAAACCACCATGTAGTAACACTACACACCTATCAGAACTGTTAAAGTTTTTTTAAAAAGTGACATCAAATGCTGGCCAGGATGCAGAGAAACTGGGTCTCACATACATTACTGGTGGGAATGTAAACTGACACAGTCCCTCTGGAAAACAGCTTGGCAGTTTTGTAAAAGACTAAACATATAATCACCATACAACCTAGAAACTGCACTCCTGAGCATTTATCTCAAAGAAATAAAAACTTATGTTCATACAGAAACCTGTACACAGATGTTCACTGCAGCTTTATTCATTATAGCTAAAAACTGGAAATAATCCAAATGTCCTTCAATGGATCACTGTTTAGGAAAACTATGGTGCATACGCAACATAGAATACCACACAGCAATAAAAAGGAATGTACTGCCCTGCCCGGTTTGGCTCTGTGGATAGAGCATCGGCCTGTGGACTCAAGGTTCAATTCTGGTCAAGGGCACATGCCTGGGTTGCGGGCTCAGTCCAACGTGCAGGAGGCAATCAATCAATGATTCCCTCTCATCACTGATGTTTCTATCTCTCTCTTACTCTCCCTTCCTCTCTGAAATCAATAAAAATATATTTGTTTAAAAAAAAAAAGGGAATGTACTGATGATACACAATCACCTGAATGCATCTCAAGGACACTACGCTGAATGATAAGAGCCAATGTCATAACTTTTTGAAATAACAAAATTATAGAGATGGAAAACTGACTAGCAGTTGCCTGCAGTTACAGCTGGGAGGGAGAAAGAATGGGGTAGTTATAAAGGAAAAGTACAAGGAGCCTTACTGGAAAACAAGTATCTTGATTGTGGTGGTGGTTAAACAAGTCTACACAAGTGGTAAAATTATATAGAGTAATACACACACACAAATGAGTGCATATATAACTAATTGCTGAAATCACAATAACCTCTGTGGACTGTACCAATGTCAAGTTCCTGAAATGAACTGTAGCTATGCAAGATGCTATACTGGGGGAGATTGAGTGAAGGATGCAAGGGACCTCACTGTACATTTTTTGCAATCTCCTGTGACTCTATTATTATTTCAAAATAACAAATTTTTAAAACTGAAAAAAAATTAAGGCTATACAACCTATACAAGAGTTACATAAATATACACATTTTAAAAATGCACACATGTATACAATTGTGTGGGAACAAGACTATGCTCTATGAGTGGTTTTATAACTGGCTTTAACCACTTAATATGCTATGGACCTTTTTCCATGTCTATAAACATGATTATTTTTAATGCCTGTATATTGTTCTAGCATGCAGATGTACCATTTTTATTTATTTATTCAATCTCCTTACTTGTTAGCAATTTTCTGCTATCATAAACATTGCAATGAACATCTATACATATATATCTTTTTACATATATTTCCAAAATTGCTAGACCAATGAACACTTCTGTTCTGATGAATATTGCAAATTACATACCAGAAAGAATTAACCAATTACATTTCCACCAAAGGTGCATAACTTTGGCTTAAGAACCAACACATATTCCTAAATTTGCAAAATTCCAAACCAAGATCTTTGACACCAAATCTAGTGATCTTTATACTCAAAAGAACCTGTATGACAAATACAGACATTTTTCCCTCTGAAATGGCCTACAGAGAGGAATTCATAAAGGATGTAACATCTAACTGGCAAATTATCCTGCCACTGTAAATGTAAAACAAATTCTATTGAGTACTGCCTAAATTCTTGCACTGTACAAGCAGTCGTTTTTTGTATTATATAACGTGGGGGATGGGGTACATCAAGAACTACTGTACAGAGAATTTACGACTTCTTTGGATTTAAATTCTGAACAAAATCCTCTGGCATGACAAACAAATCTGGCCTTAACTTTAAGAATGGTATAGCGAAGAGGATACAGCAATGTTCAGAGGCAGAAAGCTGATCGGGGGTGGGGTGGAGTGGGGGGTGTGGGAGCAAATATTAAGTTAAAAGTTGTGGTTATTATTTTTTCATTATAAAAACAGATGATTAGCTGAGCCAGTGTGGCTCAGTGGTTGAGTGTCAACCTATGAACCAGGAGGTCATAGTTCAATTCCCAGTCAGGGCACATGCCCAGGTTACAGGCTCAACCCCCAGTGGGGTTCATGCACAAGGCAGCCAATCAATGATTCTTTCTCATCATTGATGTTTCTCTCTCTCCCTCTCCCTCCCTTTCTGAAATCAATAAAAATATTTTTAAAAATACAATACATGATTATATCAACCACTTATGTAGAAAATGTCTCCAAATGTTAGCCACAATTCACAAGGTGACAAGAGAGAAGAGAAACAACCCTGCCCTTGATGGTTAGATCTGCTGTCCACCACAACCTAGGGAAACCCTGCCATTAGTTTGTGAATGAAAAAAAAAAGAAGAGAAAAAGACCACAGCTCAGTGTAATAGCATGCATTCCTTCATTCATCAACACAGTTCCACTGTTAGGTGGCAAACGATTTTCCAAAACTGACAAATAAAGAAGAAAGATCATTTGTTGGTAGGGGAAAAGTTAATTTCATATGAAGCCTGTAGTTCAAGAATTCAAGTGTTCACAACCAAAATAAGTATATAAAATGGCTCATCTAATAAACTAAATACCTATTTTTGATAACTGTCACACATGAAAATATGTAAGAGTTATTTACATATTTTAGTAGCTGGTGTAACTGGTCAAACTATAGTTGACAAGTAAAATACCACGAATTAATGGAAGCAGCACACTTAGGCTGATAACTTATTAATGGCCTGTGTCCTATATCATGGAGCCAATACTATAGAGCAACAGAAGGAACTGCTTGAGGCCCCATAGCAGTTTCTACCATCTAACTTTCTTTTTTTCTTTTCAATTTTCTTTTCTTTACTACCAACCCATGTGTCTCACTCTTCATCTGTCCACATTTTGGATTTGAAAGTAACCCAAGAGGCACCAATGGACACTGCCAGGCCATTGTATTGACCCTCGGGGATTAAAGAAAGAAAAAAGAGGTTGAAGGTAGGGGAGGGTGGGGGTGAGGGGGAGAGATCAACCAAAGGACTTATATGCAAGCATATAGGCCTAACCAATGGACACAGACAACAGGGGGGTGAGGGCATGAGTGGGGGGATGGGGGGTAATGTGGGGATAAGGACACATATGTAATAACTTAATCAACAAAAAAATTTTTAAAAAAGAGGTTGAATAATACATCATCTTAGAAAAGAAGCTTACCAATTAACTGTAGAACACTGCAACCTAAAAGAAGCCTTATTATCATATTCTCAAATACAGAAGTATTTGAGTTCCCATATATCATTTTTTTAAAATTGTTTACACTACAGAAAAATAATTTATTTTTAAAAACTAAAAGTTCCAACTAAGTATACACTTAGCAGAACTTCATTCATTTGAAACCCATTAATTTAGAATTTGGCATTTTTTGGCTAAAATTGAGTTGACACTGACTTTTGTGTTATAATTTAAGAAAAGTATTTCAACAAGGGAGGAGATTTATTTAACCTTCTACCGAAAAAAGTGTTTAAAGACTTTAGCACATTAATTGTTGATATGTAAATAAATTTGCTGATTAGATATAACTTGCAATCTCTGTAGACATATATATTATTAAAAGTTCTCTCACCTTGATTATTTCATTTGACTTCTAAAAACCCTGAAGTTGGCTGAGAAAACAGGAGTATCCTCATTATACAGATGACAGAGAGACAGAGAAGCTAAGTAACCTGTTCAAGGTCACAACATAAAAATAAACATATCTAACTTCTAGTTTAATACTCTTTCAATATGAACAGTATTAATTTAGCTACTTTTTTTTAATTAAAAGAAACCCATGTAACATCAACCTAACACACTACCACTACTTGGAATTTCTATAGAGACCTAAAAGAAGTAGTGTCATACATCTATGTTATGATTAAAAACATGTAAAATTTATGTGAATGATGAAGAACTTGAAGAAAACAAAAAATTTAAGTCTAATAAGGAAAGCAGAAGACTTTCTTATAACTGCTATGAAATAATAAACTGTAGTTTGGTCAGGAAGCTAATTTTTTAATTACATATTCCCTAATTCACAGCTTTCAGTACTCTAAACTGGTTTTATTTTACTTGTAAACACACCAATCTCATATGTGAATCTCAATAATGAAGATAATAAACTCATAGTTCAAATCTATTAATGAAAAGCAAATGGGCAGAAAGCTGTTGGTGGGGAAATTATATATAGATTTCTGAACATAGATTTGCTGAACAATTCAAGTAAATATAATTATGAGGTTCATAAAATAAACATTGAAAATGCTTAAGTCCCTCTCACTGAAAATTTTGCCATAAAATGATTTCAAAATTGATATTATATTAATAATGTCATTTTCAGCCCACAACATACATACTCTGACAAATTATATGTTTGTCAGTTTAAAACGCCATCTGAGCAAATCAACAAGTAACCATTCAGAAAAGTAAGGAAGCATTCCTGAGACTTTTTCCCCCTTACCTTAGCAAAGAGAGAATTACAGAAATCATTCACAAAACTAACTAGAATCAGCCCATTCAGTGGTTAAACTGTGGGAATATTAATGTTTTAAAAGGGCCTATTCATAGGAAAAAGTCAAAGGATAAAAACTGCACATAAATTTATTATAGCAATTTTTAACATACTAAACAGAACCAAAAAGGTATTTATATTCATGTGATTCACAGGCAATCCTATATGCTGTCATTCAACTGCCAAAATGAAAGGAACTATAACTATTAAAGTGTCAAAGTTTCAGCAACTACCATGCAAGATAATATTGTATTTATTTTCTCAAGAAAGTACCAGAGAAAAAAAAGACTTAAAAATTCAGATTCCAGCCAACACAGTGAGAAAAAGAAAGAAGGGTATACTTGGAACAAAACTTACTTGTCCCCTTATTTTAATGTTTTAAACATGCTAGTTATATCTTCCCCCACATAAACATTAGTTTAAGGGAAAGATCAGCTCTGGGCAAACTCAAGTATCTTCTAAAATGATTTTGCATAGAAAGGTATTAATGAAGTAACAGATTTTGACTCAAGATGTAAAAACTGAACTTCTTTTGGTCTCTCAATTGAGAAACTAAGATGCCAAAAAAAGTCTCAAATTATTTATTCCCTTAGTAAAATGGCCTAGTATACTTTTTTGATCCCTGTTCAAGTAAACCTATGATGAAGGAATTAGAAGTGGGTTTAGAAGACAGTTTAGTAATTATCCCAGGCATCAAAAATTCTAAGAAAAAATTAATTTTACAATCACTTAATTGTTCTGTCAGTTAAAAACTTGTGACCTAATTCAATAAAAGTCTCTTTCCCTGTTTCTCAACTAAGGAAACAGATCAAGAAACTCAGAAGAAAAAAAAAAAAAGAAACTCAGAAAAGATCAGTCAGACAGCTCCCCTTAACAGAGACGACACATACTACTCAAGGCAAGGTTAAAATAACGGACAGATTATCCATCAGCTTTCATGTATTAATTATACATAATGTAATTATTACATTTACATTGTAAAGAAGTACCTGCTATTATGACCTATTGCTTTGAAAGTGCTTGAAAATGTGAATATAGCCCCGGCCGGTGTGGCTCAGTTGGCTGAGCATCATCCAGTGCACCAGGAGGCTGCTGGTTCAATTCCCAGTCAAGGGCACATACCTGGGTTGTGGGCTCCATCTCTGGTAGGGGGTGTGCAGGAGGCAGCCAATCGATGTTGTGCTCTCACATCAATGTGTCTCTCTCTCTCCTTCTCCCTTCCTCTCTCTCAAAAAAGCAGTAAACTATTCTCTTTTTTAAAGTGAATATATAAGGTGGTGATTCTTTTCTTACAGATTATCATATAATTAACCATTAATTGAAGTTTGTTCTGTGATTATCCCCCCAAATGAGGATTGTAAAGCATCAAGGCCAACAGATCTGTCTCAGTACCACACAAACCTGGTTAAATCTGGTCCAGAACAGCTACTTAGTAGCTGTGTGACCTTGGATAACCTCCCTAGCTCTCAGTTTTCCCAGAATGATCACAGAATCTATCGCATAGATTGGGTATGAGAACGTAATTAGGAAATGCCCCTAAGGCAATGAGCCCAGCACCTGGCACACAGTAAGTGCTCAATAAGTAACTGCTGCCCTGGCCAGTGTGGCTCACTTGGTTGGGCACTGTCCTGAACACTCAAGGGTTGCCGGTTCTATTCCTGGTAGAGGGCCAGCAGGAGGCAGCCAACTGAAGTTTGCTCACCCATCAGTTTCTCTCTCCCTCCCCTTTCCTCTTTCTCTAAAATAAATTTTAAAAATCTTTTAAAAATAATATAAATAAATAACTGCTAAGTTAAGATAGATGTTTACATTAGCCAAGCCTCTTAGCTGAATGTGCATATTGTTTATAATGTAAGGGGGAATCCTAAAAGAAAAATCAGAGTGGTCACTGAACCCTAACAATGCTGAAGAGAAATGAAAGACATTTAAAAGAATTTTTTAAGAAAGTACAACAAACTGAAGTTTAAAAAATATAGTGATGTGGTGTATTCATACGATGGCTATTATTCAGCCTAAAAAGGAAGGAAATTCTGTTATGTGCTACAACCTGGATATAACTTGAAAATATTATGCTAAGTGAAATTAGCCAAACACAAAACGTCAAATATTATGTGATTCCACTTACATCAGTTACCAAGAATAGGCAAATTAATAGAAAGAAAGAATAGAGGTTGTTACCAAAGGGGTTAGGGCCGTGGTCGGCAAACCGCGGCTCCCAAGCCACATGCGGCTCTTTGGCCCCTTGAATGTGGCTCTTCCACAAAATACGGGCGCGCACGTACAGTGGGATTGAAACTTCATGGCCCATGCGCAGAAGTCGGTTTTCGGCCTGGGCGAGTCTATTTTGAAGAAGTGGCGTTAGAAGA
>NW_005371384.1:126524-132933 GCF_000412655.1 Myotis brandtii | reverse complement strand
AGATAGACGAAACAAGTATACAAGACGAGTGTGGATGGGAGAGTTGGAAGGGGTTGACCTCAGCAAATGTACCTCAATCAGACTGAGGATGTTTTTAGCAAAGGCCAGCTTAGGAGTACCCTAATTAAGTTATTAACAATGTACCTATATAGTTTAAGTTTAAAAAATTTGGCTCTCAAAAGAAATTTCAATCACTATACTGTCGATATTTGGCTCTGTTGACTAATGAGTTTGCCGACCACTGGGTTAGGGGAACAGGAAATGGAGAGTTATTATTTAATGGGTACAGGGTTTCTGTTTGAAATGATGAAAAGTTCTGGAAATGTACAGTGGTGATGACTAAACAACATTGGGAATGTACTTAATACCTCTGAATCATACACTTAAAAATGGTAAATTTTAATTTATGTTAATTTTACCACAATAAAACACACTATGTGAGTAAAATCCACATTGTAGGAGAGTTAGCAAATTACAGCAGCCTAGGCTCAATGCTCAAACACTGCCATTAAGACATGCTTGTCTCTTTAATACCATGCAACATAAGAAACCTTTAACATGGCCAAAGGACCCCAGGTAATGTGTTTCCTTGCTCACTGTTCTGCCACCCTGGACTTCTGCCATTCCTCCAACATGCAGAACTTGCTCCTGCTTCAGGTCCTTCATATCTGCTGCTCCTTCTTCCTGGATGCTCTTTCCCAGGATCGCGTGCCTCACTCCCCAATTTCACTACCTGTCTCTGCTGAAATGCTGCTTCCCCAGAGACCCTCTATCTGAAGAAATCTCCTGCTTTCTGTGTGTTCCCATTCCGTCCCACTCCATGACCTTGGTCTGCTTTTGTTATTGCATTTGACACTTCCAGAAATGACTTTATGTATTTATTTCTTTACTTGTTTATTACCCACACCTCCACTAAAATATAAACTTGATGAGGGCAGGGACCTCATCCCTCATATTCACTGCAAGGTTTCCAGCCCTTAAAATGGGGGTCAGGGTAGAGGGTGGGGGGGGAACCGGGTGGAGGGGAGCTATGGGGGGGAAAAAGAGGAACAACTGTAATAATCGGAACAATAAAGATTTAATTTTTAAAAAAAATGGTACCTGGTGGGAGATATCTGTAATACTATCAACAATAAAAAATATATTTTAAAAAAGTGGTACCTGGCAAATGGGAGGCATTTTTTGGTAAATAAATGTAAATATATCACATATAAATCAATTTTTTTAAAGTTACATGGCAGTATAATCTCATGTTTGTGGGAGGGAAGGACATATAAAATGTATATGTCCATCTACAGGTATGGGCATTTTAAAAAGTATGCAAGAATAAATAAGAAAAATATCAACAGTAGTTATCTCTATGTGATGAGAATACATGACTATTTTCCCTTTTGTTTCTGTATTTTCTAACTTTAATGAAAGAGTTGTGTGATTTTTTTCAAAGACTAATTTACCAACAAAGCTACTAATAATTCATTGAACTTATATAATTAGGGCTTTGTACAAAGACTTGGCTACAAGAAGTTCATCAGAGTTTTTTATCTATAATAATAAAAGCATAATATGCTAATTATACCGGACAACTTTCCGGACGAAGCCGGGGCTGCAAGGGAAGCCCGGGTTCCGGGTGCCAGAGGGAAGCCGGTACTGGCAGCCGGGGGAAGGAAGGCCTACTCTTGCACGAATTTCGTGCACCCGGCCTCTAGTATAATCATGGAAAACAAGAAACAATCAACATGTTCAACATTAGTTCAATAGTTATGTATATCCATAAGAGAAAACATTCTACAATTTAAAATGATGTTGTAGGAAAACACAATAATTATGTACATCCATAAGACAGGACATTCTACAACCATTTAAACTATGCTGTAGGAAAACACTGTAGGAGGGAAATGTGAATTAGAGAAACATATAGAATATGATGCAAGCACTTTGAGAGAACTGAAAGGATATATCCAACATGTTAACAACGGTTACTTCTCACTGCTATTATTTTTATCTTCTTACCCTCCTTGTGCTTTCCTGACTTTAAAGTACTGAAAATGAGCATGCATTGCTCTGGTACTCAGGACTGGGAACAAATATAAACGCTGCCTTCTTGCCTTATTTGAGCACCATCTAGTGCTCAGTATATATAACACAACTTTCATAATACAGTAAGGTTTCTAAAGAGTAGCCTTTATAAAAAGGGCGTTGTGGAAGCACAAAGACAAGTATTACTAGAATCAGTGTCTGGCCTAATTTTTAAAACAACTGAACAATTAATTCAAAAGAGTCATAGGATTTTTAATCACTAGGATAAGGCAGTCATCAGAAAATTGGTGAAATTTCTGCTGCTATTTTCATCCCTCAAATATTTTAGACTAACTCTCAAGACAGAGCCTTTGATCTTGTTTAAATTAATGGCTATTTATTCCTGAAAGAAGAGGAAAGTCAGGCACTGTACATGCTTTATGGTATTTTATCCTCCCCACAAGTCTACATGGTGGGCATTATGATTTCCATTTTACAGAAGCATTTAAAGGCTCAGTAAGATGAAGCAGCTTGCCAAAGCTCAAAAAGCTAATGAATAAATGGGGAGACTGAGATACAAGACACAGTTGGTCTGGCTCCAAAATCTATGCTCCCCCTGTCATGCTTCCTGCCTCTGTTCTCCATACTTTACCCCAAATCACTGCACCTTTTGGCAAAATGATTCTCATTCTAAATAAGCTGTCTAAATAAGCTCAGCACTGCTCTCAAATCTAGAACTCTTAAGCTCATTAAGTATTAACAACAACAAGTGTTGACAAGGACGTGGAGAAAAGGGAACCCTCGTGCACCGTTGGTGAGAATGCAGACTGGTGCAGCCACTGTGGAAAGTAGCATGGAGTTACTTCAAAAAATAAAAAATGAAACTGTATTATGGCCTAGCAATTCCACTTCTGGGACTGTATCCAAAGAAACCAGAAATGCTAATTCAAAAGGACATATACACTCCCATGTTCATTGCAGTGTTATTTACGATAGCCAAGATTTGGGAGCAGCCTAAGTGCCCATCAGTAGATGAGTGGATAAAAAAAGCTGTGGTACATTTACACAATGGAATACTATTCAGCCATAAAAAAGATCTTACCTTTTGCAACAGCATGGATAGACCTGGAGAGTATTATGTATGCTCAATGAAATAAGTCAATCAGAGAAAAGCAAGTACCCTATAATTTCACTTATATGTGGAATCTAACGAACAAAATAAACTAACAAAGTAGAGACAGACTCATGGATACAGAGAACAGTCTGACAGCTGTCAGAGGGTAGGGGGTTGAGGGTTGAGTGAGAAGGGTGAAGGGATTAAGCAAAGAAAAAAAAAAGAAAGACTCATGGACACAGTATAGTGATTGACTGCCAGAAGGAAGGCGGGATGGGGGCAGGTGGAAGAGAATAAAGTGGGGATAAATGGTGATAGAAGAAGACTTGACCTGGGGTGGTAAACACTCAATACAATATACATACAGATGATGTATTATAGAATTGTATACCTGAAACCTGTAAAATTTTATTAACCAATGTCACCCCAATAAGTCAATTTAAAAAATATTAATGCTTACATCAAATATCAATCTAAAACAAAACTTTTAAAATATATTTTTCTATATAAAGTTCTGTTAACTAGATACATCAGTTTCACAAGGATGTAGGACTTCCATTTCCTGCTTAGGCACAGAAATTCAGTCCTTCATCACATGGTGGTTACATAACTGCTACTGCCTCACATTTGGTTTTCCTGACCTACTTTCTCTTCCTTCCTATCTATCATTCACCTTACCTAAAAAGCAACCTCCCTAAAACAATACTTTCCCCAAATCCATTCAACAAAAACCTACCAGGGATCAGAATTCTAATCCTCCGCTTTCTAACAGGTGTGCCAAAAACGGGCAACAAATTTTGATGTTCCCATTCAGCCCTCTGTGGTCAGAATCGCCACACCCTACAGAGCCTCCAGGCCACTAGAGCAGCCTCATCAGTTTACCCTGAAACATCATGAAATGCAGGGGTTAACAAAAGTAGGCTTACAGTTGTGTTATGCAAAACAGAGTTTATTCCTGTATAATTATTTATTAACTAGAGGCCAGGTGCACAGATTTGTGCACCAGTGGGGTCCCTCGGCATGGCCTGCAGTGATCAGGCCAAGACCGGCAATCCAACACCGCCTGCTGCTCCTGCCTGTCACTCCCACTCATCCCAGCCCCACTGCGCCTGCCGCAGGCTCGCACCCAGTCAGTCCCATTCGGGAGAGGCTCGCCTCTCTGCAGCAATGCTCACCAGCCATGAGCCCTGCATTTGGAGCCTGTGGGTCAGCTGAGCGGTGCTCCAGCTGTGGGAGCACACTAACCACCAGGGGGCAGCTCTTGCATTGAGCGTCTGCCCCATGGTGGTCAGTGCACAACATAGTGACTGGTCGACCGGTTGTTTGGTTGCTTAGGCTTTTATATAGACTAGAGGCCCGGTGCACGAAATTCGTGCACAGGTGCGGTCCCTAGGCCTGGCAGGCGATCGAAGCACAGTGACTCCCCTGCCGCCCACTGCCAGCGCCACGTCACTGAAGCCCGCCATGTTTTGCACCGCCACCTGGTGGTCAGTGCACATCATAGCAAGCGGTCAAACTCCCAGTCAAACTCCTAGTTGAGGGAACAATTTGCATATTAGGCTTTTATTATATGGGATTATTGTATTATAACTGTAAACCTACTTTTGACCACCCCCGTATGTTGGGAAGTGCTTTCATTACTCCCTAAAATATGTTCCCAGCCTATTACATTTGTTTCTCATGTCCTGCTAACATAAACTGGAAAAATTAATGGAAGTGTTTTGGTCATACTTTATTCACAGCACAAGAATCACTTCTACTCATATGTATAAGGTTATTCACTGATGTACTATATGTAATAACAAAACACTAGAAGCAATTCAAATGGTAAAAGTATATTGCTACATTAATTTTGGTATATTCAGCCATGACATGCAATGCCCCATCAAAATAATGAGGAAGCTAATATAGAGAAGGCTCTCCAAGACACAGTCATTGAAAAAAAGCACAAAGTACAGAAGTGTGTGTTATTATTAGTCTAAAATGAGGGGGATGTATGTGCATATTTGTTTGTATATGCATGTGCTATGGTCTGAATGTTTATGTCCCCTGAAAATTCATATATTGAAATCCTAACCCCCAAAGGTGCAAGTATATGGGATTAGTAGATGGGCCTTTGAGGGTGATTTGGTCATGAAGGTGGAATCCTCATGAATGGGATTAGTGCCTTTTATTATTAGAAAGGCCCCAGAAAGCTTGTTGGCTCCCTCCACTATGAGGACAGAGAGAATGTGCAAGCTGTGAACCAGAAGAGGGCCATCGCCCAACCATGCTGGTGCTAAGAGCTCAGACTTCCTGCTCCAGAACCCTGAGCAATAAATTCTTGCTATAAGCTACCTAGTCAGTGGTATTTTGTTAAAGTAGCTCTCATGGACTAAAACAACATGAAACATCCCTTAAAACAGTGGTTCTCAATCCTGGCTGCACATTAGAATCACCTGGGAATTTTTTTTTAAATCCTGATTTCTGAGGCTCATCCTCCAGAAATTGTTTCTTTGTTATGGGGTGGGGCCGCAACGTTAGTAACAAAGAAACAGAATTTCCGGAGGATGAGGCCCAGATATCAGGATTTTAAAAAGATTCCCAGGTGATTCTAATGTGCAGCCAAGGTTGGGAACCACTGCCTTAAAAGGACAGCTAAGAAAAGTGATAACATCTGTTGCCTCTGGGGTAGAGAACTAAGCACGTGGGAGGACAGAAGAAGGAGACTCCCAGTTTTACAACCTTTGAATCTTTGAATTTTGATCCAGAAGAATGCATTACTTTTCATACAAAAATAAATAAAATTATAATTTATTAAATTCCATCTGCAGACACCATGGCTCTTCCATCTCTTCCTATCATCTGCCAATGCTAGGGCAGGCTCCAGTCCACAGGACAGGCCCCTGTGACCAGCACTTTCTTTTGGCTGGCTGGTCCACACCAGTGTCACGCCTCAATGCCTTTGTCCATGCTCTTTTCAAAAATGTCAGGATTCTGCCCTAGCCGGTTTGGCTCAGTAGACAGAGTGTCAACCAGTGATCTGAAGGGTCACAGGCTGGATTCCAGTCAAGGGCACGTACCTCGGGTTAGCGGCTCCATCCCTGGCCCTGGTCAGGGTGCGTGTGGGAAGCAGCCAATAGATGTCTCTCTCCCACTTCAATGTTTCTCTCTCTTTCTCCCCTTTCACCCCCTCCTTCTTCCCTTCCACTCTTTCTAAAAATCAATGGAAAAATATCCTTGGGTAAGGATTAACAAAAATAAAATAAAATAATAAAATAAATACAATAAAATAAATAA
>NW_005371384.1:103863-126505 GCF_000412655.1 Myotis brandtii | reverse complement strand
AAATAAAATATAAAATAAAATAAAAATGTCAGAATTCTCCTTCTTGCTTGCTCTGCTTCTAAGTCATCCACCTTCTTTGGGGCTCTGTTCATATTGCAACCCCTCCAAAATATTTTCCAGAATCCTGAAATCCTGCCTATCCCACACAGTCTCCATGTACCCTCTGATTTTTTACTTGCATATCTAGAATATGGCTGGAATTTGTATATCTGATTTTATAACTGAATTATTTTAAAAAAACAAAACAAGTCAGGAAGTAATAATTTCTGCTGAATGATGGAGTGATTACCACAATATTATACAATTAGAATATCAAAAAAAGTGAAAATCTGATCATGCCCTTTCTGATGAAAATCTTTCCATGGTTTCTACTGATATTAGGACAAAATCAAAACTCATTAATATTTTTCACCAGAACCCTCAAATCTTCCAAACCTCCTCCCTCACCACTCCTCTTAAGTTTCGCACACTTGACATGTCATTCCTCACCACTGGGCTTTCCTTATGCTGTTCCCTACCTGGACCAGTCCTCTCCTATTCCCAAGCCCCCTTTCCTCTGGCTCAGGAATCAGTTTAAACGTGAAATATTGGTTTTCACCTATCAAACTGACAAAGGTCAAAAAGTCTAAAAATGCATTAAATTGACAAAGGTGTGCGGAAATTTACCTTCTCACACATTGCTGGCAGTAGTATAAATTGTTACAACTTCCATGGAGCACAGTTTGGCAATATCTACCAAGATAACAACTGCATATGCAGTCTGACCCAGCATTTTTACTTTCTAAACTAGAGATATATTTGTATGCATGAGAAATAATGTATGTAGCATTATGTGTTACAGCAGAAGACTGGAAACAATCTACGTAAATGTCCACCAAGAGAAAACTGATTATATTCTATAAATATTCTGCAGACATTTAAAAGAAAAAGGCAGTTGCATATATGCTTAGATATATTTTAATTAAATGGGAAGAAAAAGCCAGAGATAGCAAGCAAAAAAAGAAAAAGCAAGATATGTGTAGTATGCTACCACTTGTGTTTAAACAATTTTGCAAAACTATATGAGATATATGCTTAAATAACCTTGTACTATCTTTAGAAGGATTAAAAAAAAAAACTGCTACCAGGAATCATCTCTGGGGAAGGGAGGTGGTTGTTGGTTGAGTGGAAGAAAAGAAAGAAAAACTTACTTCCTACTTTTCTACCTTTTGGATTTTCTACTGGTACATGTATGATAAACAGACAGGCAGATAATGGATGGATAGATGGATGGATAAATGGACAAAGAGACATTAAAAAAAATTTTTTTTAACTGAGCATACCACACAAATGTATGTGGCCCTCTATACAAATTTTAATCTCCAAGTGATCTCTTACCTGCTGGTTGGTGCAGGGAAAGAAAATGAGAGAAGCTGATTCCAGAACGGGTCATTCTCAGAGACAGATTCTGTGCCTGATAACTTTTTTAAGTACTCATTTTTAGGAAGATCACCAATTCTGCTGCTGTTTGATCCCATCTTCTAATCTGGTAGACAACTTGCCCTTAAACCTTCATTTCCAAAAGACAACCTAGAAAAAAATGAAAAGAAATTTCAAACTTATTCAAAATAATCCTCAAACTTTTCCTTCCCCTTGACCTAAATGTAAAAAAACTGTAAACATACTAGAGGAAATCAGAACCTTTCTTTATTTTTAAATATATGAGACATCAGATACAAAGTTACAAGGAGAAAAATGGAGCTAACATCTGTCTTAACCAACACAAACACAAAAGTCAGAATCTATACTTGTAGATCTTAGAATGGGCGTACCTCACGCCCCTAGGCAGCAACAACAGGGTACTATCTGCTGAGCAGAGTGAAGGCAGTGCCCGAAGCAGCTGAAATGCCCAAGGAACAAGCGAAGACTAGCCACTGAAGTACCCCTGTCAGAAAGTCCACCTGCTCCCCACCCTCACAGAAAGCAAAGCAGAGAACTGAGGTCCACTGGCATCTCTTCTGCCAAGGATCATAAAGCATCCCCTTTTATTTAATACTTACATTTTTATCTCATATCATTTTTGTCTCTTCAAAATAATTATAGGATTATGGAAGCAACCCAAATGTCCATCAGTAAATAAATGGATATCAAAAATTTTGTTATAGCCCTGACCAGTTTGGCTCAGTGGCTAGAGCGTTGGCCTGTGGACTGAAGAGTCCCAGGTTCGATTCCGGTCAAGGGCATGTACCTTGGTTGCGGGCACATCCCCAGTAGGGGGTGTGCAGGAGGCAGCTGATGGATGTTTCTCTCTCATGGATGTTTCTAACTCTCTATCCCTCTCCCTTCCTCTCTGTAAAATATCAATAAAATATATTTTAAAAAGAAAAGAAAAAGAAAAACCCTGTATCCAATCAGCTCGCCTCCTAAGAGTCCTATTGCTTTTCCCTCTTGCTGTGCCTCAAGACTTCCTAGGCTCTCAGCTCTTCTTTCTCTCCATTTGTCAGTAACTGAGCCTTTCTTCTCCTGGTTTCACTAGTGGCTTCCATGTTACTCTCAAACCTCTCCTAGTCCCAACTTCTGACCAGAATGCCAGTTCTACCTAGATCCCTAAGATACTGAAGATTTTTTTAAACTCAAGGATAACATATTTTAATTCTGTAACATATAAGCAATAATTTTGTGGGTAACAATGCCCCTCACATAAGTCTATACTAAAAACAAGAAGTATGCTATGGCTTATGCCATTAGAAGTAAACCTTTCAAAGGACCTGTTTTTCTAAATTTTTATTTATTGATTTTAGAGAGAGGAAGAGAAGGGAGTAGAGAGAGATGAGAGAAACATCAATTTGTTGTTCCACTTATCTATGTACCCAGTGGTTAACTCTTGCATGTGTCCTGACCAGGGATCGAACCACAACATGAGTGTATATGCTCTAACCAACTGAGCAACCCAGCCAGGGATTCAAAAGACCCTATTTTAATGCAATGTAGTCAAGAACATGTGTGTGCAAAACTGATTCCATCCTCCCTCTCAAAACCAGTTTGCCCTCTCAACTTCCACTACTCCCCTGAAGTTCTCATTATGTAAAAACTACCCTGGAATGTGATTTTTCTGTAGTATATATGACATATCTCCTGAGGTAGATTATCCTATATAATAAAAGGGTAATATGCAAACTGACCCTAATATCAGAAAGACTGGGAATGACTGGTCACTATGACACACACTGACCACCAGGGGGCAGACGCTCAATGCAGGAGCTGCCCCCTGGTGGTCAGTGCACTCCCACAGGGGGAGCTCTGCTCAGCCACAAGCCAAGCTGACAGCTGCCAGTACAGCGGTGGTGGTAGGAGCCTCTCCCGCCTCCTCAGCAGCGCTAAGGATGTCCGACTGCAGCTTAGGCCTGCTCCCCGCTGACAAGTGGACATCACCCGAGGGCTCCCGGGCTGCCAGAGTGATGTCTGACTGCCAGCTTAGGCCCAATTCCCCAGGGAGCGAGCCTAAACCAGCAGGTGGTCATCCCCCGAGGGGTCCCAGACTGTGAGAGGGCACAGGCCAGGCTGAGGGGACCCCCCCCCCCAGTGCACAAATTTTTCTGCACCGGGCCTCTAGTTCCTAATTAATAATTTAAAGTAAAAAAAAATTATTGTTGTTAAATAAGTGGATTGTACTCTCTTTACCTTCTCTCCTTCAGGAAGGATCTGAATGTGCTCTGGCTTGTGTTTTAACCTCTATGTGAGTGACCCCAGAACTAATATTTTATCCTGACTTCTCAGTCAAAATCCAAGCATAAATCTTTACTTAATGGCCATTTCAATTTGATGTCTTAATATCATCATAAATTTTAAAACAGATTTTAACATTGCCCCCCAAAATAAGCAACCCCTCCAAGCCTTTTTTCCTCAAATTCTCACTCACATAACCAACCATTCATTCCATAAATACCTATTACACACGTCCTATAAATGTCAGGTGTTATGCTGGAAACTGAACATGTAAAAATGATTAAGACCAAGTTCCTTGCCATTCATGAACCCAAAGCCTATTTAACACATATGGTATGTATCACAATGGAGTTATTTATACACAAAAAGCTATGAAAACACACAGGAGCATCTGAGACAGAGGGAACAGTATGTGCAATGGTACTTTTACTCGGCCAGATCTATGTCAGAAACTAGGCTAAGTGCTGTATAATTACTGCTTCATTTCGTCCCTATGAACAACTCTAAGAGGTGGTCATAATGTTCTCATTTTACAGATGAGGAAGCTAAGGTACAGAAGGGTTAAGTAACTTCCCCAAGGCCCCAGAGGTCATAAGTGGCAGAGCCAGGATTTGAACCCAGGTCATCTCATTCCAGAATCCCTGGTCTTTACTACACTATAGGGCAGTGATGGCAAACCTATGACACACGTGTCAGAGGTGACACACGAACTCATTTTTTTGGTTGATTTTTCTTTGTTAAATGGCATTTAAATATATAAAATAAATATCAAAAATATAAGTCTTTGTTTTACTATGGTTGCAAATACCAAAAAATTTCTATATGTGACACGGCACCAGAGTTAAGTTAGGGTTTTTCAAAATGCTGACACGCCGAGCTCAAAAGGTTCACCATCACTGCTATAGGGTGACTCCAATGACATCAACAAGTCCTGTGGGTTCTTCCACAACATCCACAGTGCTACATAGCGTCTTTCAAATCCATCTCTTCCTTTATATTCCCACTGCCTCCATGCTAGACCAGGCTTCTATAATCTCACATGACTTAGTGCAACAATATCCAGGTGTCTTTACTTCCAATCTTTCCACTTAGACTCACTGTTCGCACTCCACTACTGCATTAATCCTTAAAAGAAACAGGAAATTCAGTCCAGCATTGCAATGAAGAAAGGTTCTAGTGTGAGCTAGATTCTGTTAAGTCTGTATAAGAATCAGTCTGAATCTCCATTTACAACTTATAAAACCTCACTGCATTATGGGAAAAACAACAATACTTACAACTCATAAGATATTATAGGATGAAGCAAGATGATCCATACAATGCACTCAGCCCAGGCCAGTGTGGCTAAGTCAGCGGTTCTCAACCTGTGGGTCGCGACCCCTTTGGGGGTCGAAGGACCCTTTCACAGGGGTCGCCTAAGACCATCGGAAAACACATATGTAATTACATATTGTTTTTGTGATTAATCACTATGCTTTAATTATGTTCAATTTGTAACATTGAAATTGGGGGTCACCACAACATGAGGAACTGTATTAAAGGGTCACGGCATTAGGAAGGTTGAGAACCACTGGGCTAAGTGGTTAGTGTGTCAGCTCATGCACCGAAGGGTCTCGGGCTCAATTCCCGGTCAGGGCACATTGGGTTGCGCCAACGTGAATACAGAGGCAACCAATCAATGCTTCTCTCTCAGAAAGATGTTTTTCTCTCTCTCGCTCTCTCGCTCTCTCTCTCTCTCTCTCTCTCTTCCTTCCTCTAAGCATGTCCTCGGGTAAGGATTAAAAAACAACAACCTGGCACAGTGTATGATTAGCCAAATAAAAGGTCAAAAACAATTTATTTTTAATATTAGTAAAATAACCACTTTCGTCATTTCACTCAACAGCTCAAAAACATTCAATGATTCCTCAACTGTCTGACATTCAAGGCCCTCCACAGTCTGAAAGATCACTTTCCAACTACCATCCAAACCAGTAGCTCTCAAACTTAAATGTACATGAAAAACACCTGAGAAGCATGTGGCTAAAAATACAAATGCCTGGGCCTCAAAAAATTCAGAATATCAGGGTAGGACCCAGGCATCTGGATTTTCTAAAAAGCATTCACAGCCCAGCCACGGTGGCTCAGTGGTTGAACGTCAACCTATGAACCATGAGGTCACAGTTCAATTCCCAGTTAGGGCACATGCCAGGGTTGCAGGCTAGATCCCCAGTGTGGGGTGTGCAGGAGGCAGCCAATCAATGATTCTCTCTCATTACTGATGTTTCTATCTCTCTTGCCATCTACCTTCCTCTCTCTGAAATCAATAAAAATATTTTTTTAAAAAAGGAATGACACTTGAAATTAAAAATAAGATAAAAAATTCAATAGAAAGGAGGCCAAGGAAACTGCCATAATAAATTTTAAAAAAGAAGACAAACAGATGGAAAACAGGAGACTGAACATTAGAAGACCTATTTAGAAGGTCTTAACAATTACAGGAGTTCTAAAAAGATAGCACAAACAAAACAGAGGGATGTTCCTGCCAAGTCAGAAACTGTGCAGGGCCTGAGAGTTACCTTACCTTGTGTGCATGCTAATAACAAAGGCAACGAAGATGAGAAGCCTCTGGGACACAGACAAAAACAACTCATCACGCACAGCAACAGCGGTGGCCAGAGTAACACCCTGCATTAGTTTCCTGGGGCCCAATCCCCACAGGTCTTTCAAAGCATTTGGTAAAAGTCAGTAATATGTTCATGGAAAAATAAGCAAATGGTGGGGGCAGGTGGGCATGGAAACAAGGTAAATTACTCAGCTCAGCAGTGAGCAATATTTATGTAGTCAAAATAATGTAAACACTAACTTAACCAAGAATTTGTATATATCTATACTAGATGCCTGGTGCATGAATTCATGCACAGGTCGGGTCCCTTTGGGGCTGATCAGCCCGTCGCTCCCAGTCCCGATTGGGGCTGATCAGGGCCAGCCGGCCAGGGGGAGGGACTGCGGGAGGTTGGCTGTGGGAGTGCACTCACCACCAGGTGGCAGCTCCCGCATTGAGCACCTGACCCCTGGTGGTCAGTGCACGTTATAGCGACTGGTCTTAAGGAGCTCGTTAACTCAAATTACTCTATCAACTCAATGCAAAAAATCAGCCGAGAGACAGCTGGGATCTCAAAAAACTCGTTAGTCGGTACACTCGTAAGTCAAGGCCCCACTGTATATAATTATCTGTACTGGAAAGCCCAGAAGTAGGGGAAGGAGGAGGTCATGCATGCATTTACCATAACAAGGAGTCAATGGGTATTATCTAAAATTGATAGATCACAAAATAGACATTTAGACAATTATAAACACAGTTAAAAGCAGTTGCCTCTGAGGCCCAGGCGAAGAAAGAAGGATACTGCTGGTTTTTTATAATATACCTTCTAGTATTACCTCAACATGCAAGTATTACTTTAAGTAGAAAAGTTAACTTTTAAATAAGTTAGGAAGAATGTGCTTTACTATTTCACAATCATTGATTCATATAAACAACTCAATGTGCAAACACTAAAAGAACAGTGCAGCGTTGCAAAACAAACTAGCACTACTGAAGAGATATCATATTATGGTAATATAAGTACCAGGAGTCTGCTGATATTTCCTGAGTGCCCTCTATGTGGCCAGCACAATGCTAAATGGCAACGTTAAAACTGGGAGTGGAGTTTATTTACAGTTGAGGAAGAGAAACAGATAAGCGGACATGAAATGATAATATGGCAACCATTCAAGACTTAGTGAAAGCTTCCCAGGAGTCATGCCATAAAAGCTGAGACCTGAAGGGAAAGATGGGTTGTCTTGGTTGGGGGGTTCAGAAAATTTTCAAAGTGAAGAGAATAGCATGTGTCAAGGCCTAGGGGTAAGACAGAAACAGACAGGGCCCATTCCAGGAATTTAAAGAAGTTCAACATGGCTGGAGTGGGAGAGAATCAAAGTGGAAGCAAACAAGGCCAGAAAGCAAGCTGCTGCTTCATGCGTTATGGCAGCGGTTCTCAACCTGTGGGTCACAACCCCTTTGGCAGTCGAACGACCCTTTCACAGGGGTCGCCTCAGACCATCCTGCATATCAGATATTTACATTATGATTCATAACAGTAGCAACATTACAGTTATGAAGTGGCAGCAAAAATAATTTTATGGTTGGGTCACAACATGAGGAACTGTATTTAAAGGGCCAGAAGGTTGAGAACCACTGCGTTATGGGGAGACTTACTCAAGGACATGCCTACTTTGCCCATTGTAACTCTAAAGTTGTATACATCCCTGAGTCTTCTAGATCAGTGAAGTCTTCCCCTATACACTGATGATTTCAAAATATCCATGACCAGTCCAGAACTGTCTTGCGGGTGACATACCATTTATCTGTCTGCCTGCCATACATTATCCTCTGGGTGACAATGTGCCCAGTACTGAACTGTGTATCCTCCCCTATCCATCTCCAATTTCTCTTTTTCACTCTACCCATTCAGATATCCAAGTCCAGAAACCTGAGAGAGGAGAAAGAAAAACTAGTATTTGGAGTGTACTAGTATTATGTTGCCAGATACATAAGAAATATTTTCATTTAATTCTAACAAGCATCTAAAGTAAATATTAGCTCCATTTTACAGTTGAGAATGCTAAAGCTCAAAAAGATTGAGTAACACACCAAGGCACATATATAACACAACTAGGATTCAAACCTAGAAATCTGGGAAGTGTGTAGGTTATTCTTGAGTTCACAGAGAAACTAATTATGAAGTATGGTAGAAACACCAATCGCCTACCTCAATCTCCAGACCTTCCTCTCTTATAGTAACAACTCCTATTTTTGGCTGAGCACATTCCTGTCCAGCTAAGATACATTTCCCAACCTCTCTTGCAGCCAGAAAGATCACATGACTAAGTATTGGTTATCACTGAATTACACAGAACTTCCCTTAAGAGTGTCCAGCCACCTCTCTGTCTCTTCCTCCATCCTGCTACTTGGATACTAGCAAGACCACCAGCAGCCATCCTGGACCCAGAAATCAAGAGCCACACCCCAGGGATGACAGAATAAGAAACTGGAAAGAGCCCAGCCAGTGTGGCCCGTTGGTTGAGAGTCAACCTATGAATCAGGAGGTCACGGTTCAATTGCCGGTCAGGGCACATGCCCAGGTTACAGGCTCCATTCCCCAGTGAGGGGTGTGCAGGAGGCAGCCAATCAATGATTCTCTCTCATTATTGATGTTTCTAGCTCTCTCTCTCCCTCTCCCTTCCTCCCTGAAGTCAATAAAAATATTTTTTTAAAAAAACACACAGAAAACAGCCCTGGCTGGTTTGGCTCAGTGTATAGAGCGTTGGCCCATGGACTGAAGGGTCCTGGGTCCAATTCCAGCGGGGCATGTGCCTCGGATGCAATATAGTGTTACTGACTATAGTCACCATGCTATACATCACATTCGGAGGACTTATCTTATAACTGGAAGTTTGTACCTTTGAACCACCTTCACCTATTCTGCCTCTACCGCCCCTCTCCCCAACCAGCCTGGTGTCTGCATTTCTGTCCTAGCTGGTTTGGGCAGAAGTGGATAGAGTGTTGGCCTGTGGACCAAAGGGTCCTGGGCTCGATTCCGGTCAAGGACATGTACCTTGGTTTCAGGCTCCTCCCCCACCCAGGCCCTGGTCCAGGCATGTGCAGGAGGCAACCAATCAATGTGTGTTTCTCACATCAATATTTCTGTCTTTCCCTCTCTCTCTTCTACTCTCTAAAAACCAATGGAGAAATATCCTCAGGTGAGGATTTAAAAAAAAACAAAAAGGAAAACAATTCTATTTTTCAGCGTCTAACATCAAAGTGTTTGCACTGCTTATTCCCTTGTATAAAACAAATGCCACATTTAAAAAATAAGTCCTAGATACTGATATTAAGAGCTTACTATTAAAGGTTAGGTGTGATAATGGTATTGTGGGTCTATTAAAAAGAGAGTGGCCTGGCCAGCGTGGCTCAGTGGTTGAGCGTCGACCTATGAACCAGGAGGAGGTCATGGTTCGATTCCTGATCAGGGCACATGAGCCCCAGCTGGGGATGTGCAGGAGGCAGTCGATCAACGATTCTCTTTCATCATTGAATTTGCTATCTCTCTTTCCCTCTCCCTTCCTCAATGAAATAAATACAGATGTATTTTTTTAAAAAAAGAGTGACTAACTATTCTACAGATATACAGTATACTCAAATATTTACAAATGAAATGGCATACTGATGATCTGCTTTAAAATAATTGGGAGTAGGGATATGAATGGATAGGGGTATAGATAAAACTAAGTTACCCTGAGTTACTAACTGATGGAGTTGAGGAATGGGTACATGGGGGTATATTATTCCACTGCTTGAACTTTTCTATATTCAAAGGGTACAAGAACAAAGACTTGACCCATCAAATAATATAGACCTCTTAATATATTTAATAGTTGCATCTCCTTCCTGTAACATTGCCCCACCTCAATTCTCTGCCATGTAATCCACCTGCAACTGAAAGTTTCATCAATTCTTTTTTTTTTTAAATATTTTATTGATTTTTTACAGAGAGGAAGGGAGAGGGATAGAGAGTTAGAAACATCGATCAGCTGCCTCCTGCACACCCCCTACTGGGGATGTTCCCACAACCAAGGTACATGCCCTTGACCGGAGTCGAACCTGGGACCCTTGAGTCCGCAGGCTGACGCTCTATCCACTGAGCCAAACCGGTTAGGGCTCATCAATTATTCTTTAATCCTCACGTCATTCTTCCTTGTGTAGTAACCTTATGAGATTCAGCAAGTCACCTCACCTCTAAGAGACTTCATCTGCAGAATGGGAATATTTGTACTTGCCCAGTCTATCTGCGTTGCCCAGTGGATTACCTAAAATACAAACTACAGAGCAGAATGGTCACTCTGGAAACCTATATAGTTATAAACTTCAAGCTCGCCAGCCACCATTTACTGATTCCTACGGATTCTCTAGCTCTGTTCCTCTCCTGAGCCCTCAACTCATCAGCCCAATGCCTTGCTCCTCTGTAAGGTTGCCCTGCGCTGCACCCCTCCGCCCCCCATGTTTTCCTCTCTTTCAGCACGTGCCTTCTCACTACACACCTCTCCCTCCGACCTCCTTTCTCCCCTTTCGAGAATCCCACGCCAACTGCCCTGCTAGTCAGTCTCTCGCGTGCACCCCTTTGCTGGCCCTATTACATCCATCCTATCACTTTTCTACCTCTTTCCGGCACTTTCATCCTATCGGCTTGATCACCCACTACCCTCAATCCCCACTGCTGACCCCCCCAACCCCTCATCGTTCAAAACACTTGGGCTAATTCCCACTCTCACCCTCAGCTAAAGCACAATCGCTAGGTGTCAGGGGACGGGTGAGGGGAGGAGGAGTGACTGCCATGGGGTATGGTGTCCTTTCGGGGTGATAAAAATGTTGTAGAATCAGCTGCACACCTCTCTGGATATGCCAAAAGCCACGGAGTTGTACTTCAACTGTATCTTTAAAAGTGAATTGAATGGTATGTGAATTACGTCTCAATAAAAATGTACTTGTCAAAAAAGAAAAAGTAAACACTACTGCCCGCCCTGCCTAGCACACGCCCATTTGTCAGACCGATCTCCCGAATGGCCGACCTGCTCCTGGGGAGCCCCCCCAACTCCCGGGATTACACCCCCCTCACCGCTCCGCCCTCAGCGCCCCGGTACCCGGGGCGGAGGGAGGGGCCTGGGGCACAGCCTCTCCCGGGGGCCGTCCCCCACTGGCCGGAAGGGACCCTTCTCCGCCTCCGTGGCGGCGCTGCCCCCAGCTCCTGACGCTGACCGGGGGAGGGGGAAAGGGTGTCCCCCAATCCGCTCTGCCAAGGAGCTGGGGGCCCGGCCGGCCTCCCAGCCCACCTGTCTCAGCCGGCAGGGAGATCCGCTTCCAGCTCACGGACGAGCGAGTGGCAGAGGCTCAGGCCTCCATGTTTCCGCGTCTCTGCAACTCCGGCTCCGGCTCGGCTCCAGCCCGGGCCGCGTCGGTGCGGAGGCCCGGAGGCTGGGAGAGAAGAGGGAAGCGTCCGAGAACGCAGCTGGGAACCGAACGGCAGGGCGCGCACCAGCCGGTGATCACGTGGCGCGTGGCGCGCGGACTTCTGGGAGATGTAGTCCTTCAGGCGTTAGTAGCCCCCCCCCCCCCCCCCCCCCCCCCACCAGGGCAACTGCATAGCCACGTGGCAAAATTCAGAAGCGGCTTGGCCTCTCTGGTGCTGGAGTCCTTACCACTTATTCTGGTGGCTTAACTTTATTAACACTCCTCTTCATTCCAACCGAATAATCATTCCGAAGTCAAGCAATTCCCCTGGAGGGCTCTGAAAAATTGGAGAATAGCACTTTCAGCATTTTATCCATTGTTAAATTTTTTAACTTTGTTCTTATTCAAGCCCTTTTATTGAGGGCTAACTTTCAGAAAGTAATTTTTGATGGAGGCAGTTAACAGGTCTAAAACTGCAATATTGTCAAAAAGTTTTATTATTAAAAAACTGCAATTTGTCTATTTTTTCTTTTATTGCCTGTGCCTTTGGCATCACATCCAAGAAATCACTGCCAAATTCAATGTTGTGAAGCTTTTCCCCTATATTTTCTTATAAGAGTTTTATGTTGTAGCTCTTATGTTTAGGTCTTTGATCCATTTTGTGTTAACTTTTTTATAGAGTATTAGCTAAGGCTCCAACTTTATTCTTTTGCATGTAGATACCCAGTTTTCTCAGTACCATTTGTTGAAAAGACTTCCTTCTCCCCATTGAATGGTCTTGGAACTCTTGTCAAAAATTAGTTAGCCATATGTAAAAGGTTTATTGCTAATCCCTCTATTCTCTCTATTCTGTTTCATTGACTTATATGTTTGTTTTTGTGACAGTACCACACTGTTTTGGTTACTTCAGCTTTGTAGTAAGTTTTGAAATCAGGAAGTGTGCATCCTCCAACTTTGCTCTTCTTTTTCAAGATTGTTGTGGTTTTTCCATTTCTGCAAAATACATCATTGGGATTTTAATACGGATGGTATTGAATTTGGGTAATACTGACATCTTAACAATATTCTGTTACTGTCTTCCAACTCAAGAATATAAAATGTCTTTCCCATAATAAGTAGCATCTTTCATTTCTTTCAGTTTATTTCAATAATATTTTGTAGTTTTCATTGTCTTTTTTTAAATGCTTTATTTTAAAGCAAGAGGAAGAGAGAGAGAGAGAGAAAAAAAAACACTGATGTGAGAGAGTCAACAATTAGTTGCGTCCCACACGTGCCCTGACTGGGGATAACACCCTCAACCTAGGTATGTGCCTTGATCAGGAATCGAACCCTCAACCTTTTTGGTTTTCATTGTCTCAAGTCTTTCACTTTCTTAGTCAAGTTAATTCCTAAGTTTTTTTCTCTTTGATATTATAGTAAATGTAATTATTTTCTTAATTTCCTGTTCAGATATTTAATTGTTGGTGTATAACAATGCAACTGATTTTTGTGTTGACTTTTTATCCTGTTACTTTGCTGAATTCAATTTTTTAGTGCTAACAGTCTTTTGTGGAATCTTTAGGGTTTTCTATTTACAAATCATCTGTGAACAGAGATAATTTTACTTCTTTTCCAATTTGAATAACTTTTATTTCCTTTTCTTGCTTAATTGGATAGAAATTCCTGTACTATCCAGGCAAAAGGCCGTCATCCTTGCCTTATTCCTGATCTATTGAGTGTGAGGCTTGTTGTGGGTTTTTCACATATACTTTCATTATGTTGAAGTAGTTTTCTTTTATTGCTAATTTGTTAAGTGTTTTTGTCATGAAAGGGTATTGAATTTTATCAAACGCTTTTTTCTGTATCAATTGAGATGACCATGTGGGTTTTCTCACTCCATTCTGAACATCTTGCATTCTAGGAAAAGTCCACTTGGTCATGCTATATAATTCCTTTTTTTTTCTCCAATGTCTTTTTGTTGATTTCAGAAAGGAAGGGAGAGGGAGAGAAAGATAGAAACATCAATGATGAGAGAGAATCATCGATTGGCTGCTTCCTGCATGCCCCCTACTGGGGATCCAGCCTGAAACCTGGCCTTGTGCCCTGATTGGGAATCAAACTCGTGACCTCCTGTTTCATAGGTTGATGCTCAACCACTGAGCCACACAGGCAGGGCATAATCCTTTAACTATGTGGTGAATTTGGTTTGCTAGTATTTTTTTGAGGATTTTTGCATTGATATACATAAGAGATACAGGTTATCTCTTATGCATATCAATGTCATTTTTTTTTAATGTTAGGAAATGTTATCTTCGATATTTTGGAAAAGTTTGAGAATGATTGATGTTCTCCTTTAAATGTTTGGTAGAATTCACTAGTGAAGCCATAAGGTCCAGGGCTTTTCTTTGTTGGGAGATTTTTTTATTACTAATTCAGTTCCTTTACCAATTATATGTCTCTTCAGGACTTCTATTTCTTCATGATTTAGTCTTGGGAGGTTTTGTTTTTCTAAGAATGTGTGTGTGTTTTTTTAATCTAGGTTATCCATTTTGTTGGTGAACAATTGTTCACAGTACTCTTATCCATTTTATTTTTGTAGCATCAGTAGTAATTCCACTTCCATTCCTGACTTTAGCAATTGGAGTCTTTACTCTCTTTCTTAGTCAGTCTAGCTAAAGATTTGTCAATTTTGTTGGTCTTTTTGAAAAGCCATCTTTTGGTTTCATTGTCTCTATTTTTTTCTCTATTTTGTTTATCTCTGTTCTAATCTTTACTATTTCCTTCCTCTGCTAGCTTTGGGTTTCTTTTCTAGTTCTTGAAATTGAAAGTTGTTGATTTAAGATCTTCCTTCTTTTTTAATGTGTTTATAGCTATAAATTCCCCCCTAAATACTGCTTTCACTGTGTCCCATAGGTTTTGGTATGTTATATATTTCGTTTCATTTGTCTCAAGATATTTTCTAATTTGCCTTTTTATTTCTTCTTTAAGAGTTTATTGTTTAACTTCTACAAGTTTGTAAATTTTCTAGTTTTACTTTTGTTATTTTTAATACTTTTGTTATTTCCAACTTCCTCCCATTGTGGTCAAGGATACTTTATATGGTATCGATCTTTCAAATCTATTGAGACTTGATTTGTGGCTTAACATATGATCTATCCTAGAGAATGTCCCACATGCTCTTGAGAATATGTATTCTGTTGTTGTTGGGTATTGTTCTGTATGTGTCAGATTTAATTGGTTTATTGTGTTATTCAAGCTCTTTCCTTATTTTTCTTCTGTCTGGTTCTATTCATAATTGAAAGTGAGGTAGTAAAGTCTCTGACTATTATAGAACTATCTATTTCTCCCTTCAATTCTGGCAATTTTTGCCTCATATTTTAAGGGTGTGTTCTTAGGAGTAAATATAGTGTTTTTGAAACATAAAAAGACAGTGAACAACCTAGTATCTACTGATCTTCAAGATATACTTTTTCTTTTAAAGATATACTTTTAATTGGAAAAAAAAACTCAAACAGTGCATATGGTATGTTACTTTTGTCTTAATAAAATACATACACCTGTATGTATTTGCTTGTGCATGCAGAGACTATCTCTGGAAATATAAAGAAGCTGGGAGGGCCTTAGTCCTGTGGCTGTGTGGGGGAGTTGGGTACCGGTGCACCGGTGTTAGCCTTCAAAACCCCCATGTGGTCGCTGTCACGTTCTCCTTCCCTCACTGGGTCTGAGTACCACAGCGGTGGGAATACTTTTTCTCCTGAAGGAAGATTATTTCAAGTGGAATATGCCACCGAGGCTATCAAGCTTGTTCTGCCGCCATGGGGATCCAGACACCCGAGGGGGTGTGCCTAGCTGTGGAGAAGAGAATTGCCTCCCCGCTCATGGAGCCAAGCAACATTGAGGAAGGTGTGTAGAGAGTGATGCTCACATAGGTTGTGCCATGAACGGGCTAATTGCTGCTGCGAAGGCTTTACAGCAGTGATGGCGAACCTTTTGAGCTCGGCGTGTCAGCATTTTGAAAAACCCTAACTTAACTCTGGTGCCGTGTCACATATAGAAATTTTTTGATATTTGCAACCATAGTAAAACAAAGATTTATATTTTTGATATTTATTTTATATATTTAAATGCCATTTAACAAAGAAAAATCAACCAAAAAATGAGTTGGTGTGTCACCTCTGACACGCGTGTCATAGGTTCGCCATCACTGCTTTACGGTAATTGAGAAAGCCAGAGTGGAGACACGGAACCATTGACTCACCTACAATTAGACAATGACGGTGAGTGTGACCCAGGCCGTGTCCAATCTGGCTCTACCGTTTGGAGAAGGTGCAGATCTGGGTGCCATGTCTCGTCCCTGTGGAGTGGCACTGTTATTGAAGGAGTTGATGAGAAAGGACCTCCGCTGTTTCATAGGGCCCATCAGGGACCTTTGTCCAGTGAGATGCTTGAGCAGTTGGCTCTGCTTCAAAGGGTGCCCAGAGCTCCTTGCAAGTTTACCACAAGCCTATGACTGAAAGAAGCCATCACGTCTTCACTCATCCTCCTCAAACAAGCAATGGAGGAGAAGCTGAATGCAATTAACACAGAGCTAGCTGCTGTGCAGCCTGGTCAGACTGTCCTCAGGTTCACAGGAGAAACTTGGAGAGGCCATGAAGGGCATTTAAGGAAGTGTGCTCCTCAGAACTTCTCTGGGGCAATTTCAGTTCTCCTGATTGCCCTGAGCTTTTATTTCCAGCTCCTATTCCTTGGAAAATATCGGGTGTATGTGCATTTTTAAAATGACGTCTGTACATAAAGGCAATTCAAGAAAGAAATAAAGAGAAACTTAAAATAAAAAAATGAGAAAAAAGAGGAAACCGGTAACCTTGATTGCCTCCTAGGAGGGGAACTAGGTGCCTGGGCACCAGGGTGGGAGGAAGGAATCTTTATCTGTGTACGCTCTTCTACCTTATGAATTTTGTATAAAAAATAAGTACACTTAATTTGAAATGCTGTAGACTGGAAACTAAAAAACAAACAAACAAAAGTAGTATACAGTTCATATGAAAAGGATCCTAGAAGATATTCGATGACTGTAAACTCAGTATGTAGGACAAGCCACTAAGAGCTTGCTTGTATTCCAAAAGTTCCGTTCAGAGATGATGCCGTAAAGGGGAAAGAGCAGGGGCTAAGTATTCATGATGGTTTGTTCAGACCCTTCTTTCTAAAAGTATTTAAGGTGACTTGCAAACACATGTAACCCATAAAACTGCAACACTAATCACAGGAAAGAAGGGTGGGGGCATGAAGCAAAGCTGTGACTCGGAGCCAGTAGTGAGTTCTAGGCCCAAAAGGACGAGGAGGGGGAGAGGTTAGTGGAAACTGAAGGGAGTCATGTGGAGTGGGCCACCTTGGAGTGCATTTTGGCTGAGGAACACACCTGGTCTAAGAGACCCAGAAGGGTTGAACCAAGGGAATAAATACCCTAACCCCACTCCTCCCTCCCATCCCTGCTGCAGATCCCCACTGGCCAGGCCCAACAGAACGCAGAGGCCATGGAAAGTCTGTTGATGGAGTCCATGCAGCTTTCTTGGGCAGCAAAGTAAGGTGAAAGGAGCAGAGATTTGGAGAGGCAAGTGGAAGACGTGCGGCACACTCATCATGATATAAATACCGATTAATGACTTAACCAATAGTTACACAAACCTATATGGAGGATGTGTGGGAGAAGTAGAGGAAACACATTGTAAGATAGCTATCTCTCAGCCATGGAAGGAAGTCAGTAATGTGGAAAGTTGACAGTTCCAAAAATAGCAATATATATAAAACTTAGAAATATAGAGATAAAACATAAGACAAAAGCAACAGCTAAATGAGTAAAGCCTTTGGGGACTAAGGGAGTAGAGACATTATACATCTTGCAATATTATTTGCCCTGTCTGGTTTGGCTCGGTGGATAGAGCGTCAGCCTGCGGAATGAAAGGTCCCAGGTTTGATTCCGGTCAAGGGCATGTACCTTGGTTGCAGGCACATCCTCAGTTGGGGGTGTGCAGGAGGCGGCTGATCAATGTTTGATTTTTTTTTCTCTATCCCTCTCCCTTCCTCTCTGTAAAAAATCAATAAAAAAATAAAAACAAAAATAAAAAGATATATTTAATAAAAACAAAGGAATGTTAAGAAAATTGCTAGAAGGCTACACAAAAGAACTAACAGTGGTTACATCTGTGGAGAGGGAATGATAGTGAAAGAACATGAACTTTTCATTAAATTAAAAAATAATATATTATTGTCTCAGAACTGTCCAGATGCCAGCACGCTATTATAATTCTGCTTTCTGGTATGGTGAAAAATGTCCCTTTTAAGAAATATTTAAACTTAAAAAAAAAGAAAAAGAAAAAAGCCAAACCCCAACCACAAGCTGAACTGAATATTTAATACATTCTGTAGGAATAGAAGGAATGCAACAAAGATTAGAATTTTATAGTATACGTTAGACATTTATGTAAAAACTGTTCCATTTTTCCCAAAGAAATTTCCTCAATTTCTTGTCGTTGCTATTTTCTTCGGAGCAATAACCTGTAATTTCTACTCTTGCAGATAAGGGGCTCCATTGTGTTGGGCAGTAATTATAACTTTATGTTTCAAGTCATTATCACCTCCAAACACTCCCTTTCATTTATTTCACTGCCCAGTCTCACTGTACTGTTTCATAGTGAAAACACATGCCACTCAAATTCAAAGAGCCTGAACAGAAGCTAGAAGCCCAAGGATGCTTAGGGACCGATGTAGTAACAATGTCTACTGGCACAAACCTCCTATTCATTCATACTATTACAGCTACGTTAATGAAAAAGGAACTCGGGAATGAGATCATTAACTATAACTAAATACATTCTAAATATAAATACCATGTGTTTCCTGATCAGTATCAGGCAAACATCTAAACCATCCACCCCTAGTTCTAAGAGAAAAAGGTCAGAGACAATTACAAAGAAGGTGCTTCACATTATTAGGTCCATTTTGAAAACAAGGAGGTTCCTGAGTCAATGCCTTTAGTCTTTCTTTTTATCAGAGATTTCTGTCGATCCTGATGTTGGTAATCCATTTATGTCTGCACCCTAAAATGAAAAAACATTTTAGAGATTATTACGAGACACTCATCATAAGAGATACTCTCTTTGAAAACAGTCGACAAACTTCAGAATGAAAAAGCTCTGCTTCTAGAATTATGCAGGATGGCTTAGTGCAGTTGAACACAATCGAAGTTGAACGTAACAAGCATCATTGCTAAAAACAACAGGTTGTCTCTAAATAGTCATTTAAAAATAATAACTTCATTTTGTAAAAAAATAAAATAAAATAACCTCTACGATCCTCCTAAATTAAGTCTCCCATCAAAATTATCAACCAGGGAAACTGGCTTTTTTTCATGTCATCTCTTCGCACCCATGAGCTAGTCACCATTACTCTCAGCAGCCAAGAAATACTGGCTATTAGCTTGGCCATTGGCAAGGAGCAACTGCATTAATCAGAGGCCTAGTTTAAAACTTTAGTTTAAACCAACTGTTAATTACTTTAAAAAACAATACCCAAATTCCTTATTTTTTTTTCAAATTATAAGAGAAAGTTTATTTAGAAAGTTATAAAGGTAGTAGAAGTGAGCCAGCTGGGCTGCACAGGCTCAGGAAACAAGCCCTTGGAGCTTCGAAGAGGGAAAGACAAAGGTAACTCCCCCAGGAGGAAAAACAGGGGCCGGAAAGGCTGGGAGGGAAAGCCAACCCCCCACACTCCCACCTCCAGTTAAAAAAGAAAGAAATTAAGACACATTGATGAAGCTTCTGGTTCCAAGAACTTGCCTTTCCAAAAGCCAAATAGTTTACCCTGACTGTACCACCCCCTCACCCAGCCTTCCTAGTCGAGGTATTTTAATGTCCTTACCTTATAGCCTATTTTGCCTTTGCTTGTATCACTGGATTCTTGCACAGCTTTTCTAGGCCATATGCGACTAACAAAGGGGGAAATCAGAGGGTATATGTATGGCTCCAGGAACTTTTTGTAGATCCAGAGCAGAACTGGAATGACGATACAAGGAATGCACACCATTGTCCCAGGTGGGAGCTCCTGAGCTGATAGACGCAAAGAAAAAACAAATTAGTTCCTCACAGATTAATGACTAAAGGAATTTAGCAAGATTAGGATGTTCGAAAGGATTATTTCTACACTGAACGAAAAACTTAGATCATACTATTAGCTAAATGCAAGAACCTATTAAAGATACTGCTATCTGCAAGGTAAAGGAATAATAGGTGGTAGGCATGAAAATAACAGCGACGTTCCCGCTTCCAAATCTAACCAATCACTGCTCCCCAACCATAAATTTAATGATAAAGACGCCAACATCTGCTAGGTGCTAGGCAGTTTAATGCTTTGCATATACAGTTGGCCCTCTGTATCCCCAGGTTTTGCATCATGGAGTCAACCAACCCCAAATCGAAAACATTTGAAAAGAAAATCCCAGAAAATTCCAAAAAGCAAAACCTGAATTTGCTATGCACAGAGCACCTCGCTAAATCCACGCAAATGAAGTGATGTGTAGGCATACTGGAGCCTATTTACAAACACCACACCTTTTATATGGGAGACTTGCGCACCCAGGAATTTTGGTATGGGGGAGGGGGGTGGTGGAAGGGTTTCCTGGAACCAATCCCTTGAGGATACTGAAGGACAACTGTATAACTCATTTATTCAAAACCCAGTGAGGTCGGGTATCTCTGCATCTTAATTTACACATACAGCAAAGGAATGCACAAAACATTAAGGAACTTGGTAATTATGACTTAATTAGCCAAACCTACAATGCTAAGGGCAAACATTATACTTTGCAAGGCTTCTAAGCTGCAAACTGGTTGGCCTTTTCCAGGCAAGAATTCTCCCTTGATATAACTGCTTTTCCTTTTTAGTGGCAATTAAGTTGTACTGTGTAATAAAACTATTTATTTGTTTATTTATTATTTTTATATAAGTAAATTGTTTATTATTAGTATAAGGAAATTGTTCATTTCCAAAAATTAACACATCTGATTTCCTTGATAATTACAAATCTTAGAATTTCTCAAAATCAGCAATTTATTGAAAAAGAACAAATGCTACTTCCACAAAACACTATTAAACCAAATACTGCTTAAATTTACAAGAATTTTCAATCCCTTAGAGTAGGCCTTAAAAATGAAGACGCTTTGCCCTGGCTGGTGTTGCTCAGTTGGTTGAACAGCACCAAGAAGTTGCCGGTTGATTCCCAGTCAGGGCACATGCCCGGGTTGTGGGCTCCATCCCCAGTAGGGGGCGTGCAGGAGGCAGTTGATGGATGGTTCTCTCATTGCTGTTCCTCTCTCTCCCTCTAAAAATCAATAAAAACATTAAAAAAAAAAAAAAAAAGCCCAACAACTGAGAAGCTTCAGAACACTGAATAAGGCTAGTAATTCAGGATGTTAAAATTTCATCATGACTACACTAAGACAATTTAAAATTATTCACAATACAAGTGAACAATGGCACAGACAATTCAATCTTAATGACTTTGAAATGAATTACAAGAGCTACAAACAAAAATCCAGATGTACATCAATGAATGAAGAGCTATTTTACAAGGGATTCATAACCATTTTTTAAAAAGGTCCCCTAGTCAAATTAAAGTAACCACTTAAGAATTTACCAAAATATTTAAAAGCCAAATGAATGGTGAGTCTTTTTCACTGTTTTTCAAGGAATCATTATTTTTGTCCATACACATTTAGAATGTGATCTGGGATACTGAAAAGGCGGTGTGGTTTAGGTGCTGCACACTCTCACAGGTGCCACAGCATCATCAGGCTGACTGGCTGGCAGCTGCCTGGATGTGAGATGTTTCCCCCACTTTCTATACGGTGTTCTTGGGCAAATTATTTAACTAGTCTGTGCCTGAATCCCCTGGTGTAAAATGTAGACAATAAGGATACCTACCTCACAGGGATGGGGATTATATAAATTAATATGCATACAAAGCTCAGAAGAGTGTCTGCATATAGTAAGTGCCATGAAATCGTTACCAAAAAAAAAAAAAAGCCAAAAATGGTGACCTGCCCAAAGTTCACACAAAGGTAACAAGTAACTAGAGGTGGCTAAGACCAGAATGCGAGGTCCGGTTTCCTAGCTCTGGTCTCTACCCCTTCCCCAAACACACTGATTATGCTAATTATCCCCCTACCAAACCTCCCAAACCAACTAAATCCTTCCCAACAACTGGCAAGCTGATGACTGGCAGTCCCTCCATCATAAAGGTTCATTTTTACCTACTTGTAATTGTGTTTTAAATAAACTCTCGAGAATAAATACTCATCAGTTTTGTCAAACTTAAGGCTTTTATCAAACTTTTTAGCTCTCTTCAGAATGAAGCTACTGTATTTCATCTCTAAATCGTCCTGATTCTTCGATGATGGAAACGGTGGTTAGAAAGGTGAAACGGTGGCTTGGAAAGGTCGCGAAGGTGGCTACGATAAACTGATAAAATTATAATTTTACTTAACCTCCACAAACCAGTTCTCGGATACTACAACGAAGTAAGCAAAATGGATTAAACTGTTGTAGGAGAGAAATGTTTTTATTCGACTTAGTCCAGTGCAATGGACGCCGCCTTGGTGATCCAGCTCCGCACAGAACAGCATCTCTTTGGAGACCAGAGCGGGACAGGGAGTGAAGACAAGGAGCGAGGACGGGGGAGAATAGGGCGAATGGCAGCGAAGATAACAGACGGGCCAGGAAACCGACAATTCGGGCCAAGGGAGGGAATAAACGGACAGGAAGACAAAGGCAGGCGGGAGGGTGCACCGGAGGGAGAGATGGGGGCAGCCGGCGACAGGGGCGCGCTGGAGGGCGAAGGGGGGCCCATCGGACAGTGCAGGGGTCAGGGGGGCCCAG
>NW_005371384.1:100672-103623 GCF_000412655.1 Myotis brandtii | reverse complement strand
TGAGCTTCCCAGGCTCTCTGGCGCACCGGGGCGCTGCCCTCCTGAATACTAGTCAATTCGTTGATCCAAGAAATGACGCCTGTACCAATGGCTCCCCACCGCAGGGGCGGTTACTTCACTTGTTTTCAAATGCAGCTGTGCCTACAACCACCCTTTCCCGTAGTTGTAAGGGTCTTACATTCAAGGGCAGGGTGGATTGTCAACCTTAATTGGCTATTTAAGAGAAATGGCTATACCACTTCACTTCCACCCAAAGTCAGTGTTGAAGACGTGGAGAAAACCGGGACCCTCTGCAAGGGGTACTGTAAATGGCACAATTGTAAAGTCAGGCTGTTACCATGACTGGGCAATTACACTCTTGGCATATACACAAGAGAAACTAGAGCATGCCCATCCAAAAACCTACAAAGGTGCACAGCAGCACTATTTGCAAGAGCTTAAGACCCAAATGTTTAATAAATTATACATCAAGTACAATACATGGATGAACCCTGAAAGTACTGTCAAAAACCAGAGCCAGTGGGCCACACATCCTGTGATGTTTCTTGAGATGTCAACAGGCCTATCTATAGCTAAGTAGTTCCCTAGGGCTGGGAGTAACAGCTAAACCACTGCCAAGGTTCCTCTCTGGGGTGATTACAATGTCCTAAAAGTGATTTTAGTGATAGATTCATAACAGTATACCAAGATCCACTGCACTGTGGTGAACTGGTGTTAAATCTCAATGAAGTGGCTGGAAAAAAATTTCACAGCTCCATGTTTTAATCCCATCCTATGCAAAAAAGCAGCAAGACTTTCAAAACAGCATGTTTATGACCCAAATTAATGACAGAACAGAATAATCTATTTTTAAGTTCTAATCAGAAAACTTGTTTTATCACTTGAAATATATTTAGTAATAAAGACAACCAACATTCTGCTTTTACTTTTTTACTTAGATTTATTTTATGCTGAATTTACTCCCGGGCCATAAGTTTTTGTTTCTTCAGTTTCTTCTGAGATATCTGGGGAAAGAAAATAAAAATGACTGTGAAATTTCCTGAAGAAACATCCACACATCTTATTAAAAAGAGGTCTTAGCTTCAGTGAAAGTAAAAAGAGGTCTTAGCTTCAGTGAAAGAACTGGAAACATCAACATAAAAGGGCTCTAGCTGGTTGGTCTGTAGACTGAAGGGTCCCAGGTTTGATTCCAGTCAAGGACACATGCATGGCTTGTGAGCTCAATCCCCAGTAGGGGGTTGTGCAGGAGGCAATGGATCAATGATTCTCATTGATGTTTCTATCTTTCTCTTTCTCTCTCCCTTCCTCTCTGCAATCAATAAAAATATATTTAAAAAAACATAAAAGGAAAGAGTCCTTTGGCATAGAGATGTGGTATGACTAATCAGGGAAGGAGTTTAAATTGATTTTCACTGAAGACAGTGACACCAGCTAAGGATTCCAATGACAGGATATTTAAGTGACAATATCAATACAAAAAATCTATTGGGTGTGAAGGGAAGATTTCAGAATCACTCCCAGTTTCCTGGCCTACCCAACTGAATGACTAGCTAACAATGCGGTATGATACATAGGAAAGTTGATAGGAAGAGAAACCATGAGAGTTCTTAACCATACCCTCCTCCCCCTCCCTTTTCTTATTTTTACTTTATCTAGGAGAACCCACTGTGGTAATCATTTCACAGTATACTTAAATCAAGCCATCATGTGGCATACCTTAAACTTTACAATGGTATGAGGCAATTCTCAAAACAACACTGACTTGTCATCATTTACTGAATATAGGCTTATCAGATCTGAGGGATATTTTTGGAAGTGGCAATGGACATGTAGGAGGGACTATCAGCAGACAATCACAGTTCTGATGTACCGAATGGTACAAAGTTACTATTCAGTATCAATCAGGAAACAAATGAGATCCACAAAAGTACAAATAAAATACAAGGTTGCTGGTTGCTCAGAATAGTTTCCTTTCATGGTTATTCCAAAGGTGTCCTAAGTTAGTCATCACAGCAACCACACATCTATACACAACTGAAACTGAGCAAAGACTAAGAAATTTACCTTTTTCTTCTGTGCAACCTCCTCTTCTGGTTTAGGAACAATCTGCTCCTTTGCAGTGAGGATCATCTCAATGTGGCAGGGAGAGCTCATGTATGGGTTAATCCGCCCATGAGCTCTGTAGGTTCTACGCCGCATCTTGGGAGCTTTGTTCACCTGAATGTGCTCAATGACCAGAGAGTCTACATCTAAACCCTGGGAAGAAGGGGAAGGAACATATCTTAACACCATCCATGGAAAATAAGTTCCTGCCTTAACGAACTTTTTTGAAAAGCAATCCTTAAGAATTAAGCCGAGGATCAGTTCAAGCAGTTACTTTAAACTTGGTTCTAAATGTCCTTCCTTAAATTAAACCTAACTACCAAAACTCAGTGCTATGCTAAGTGCATGTTAAAGATCACCAAGAGTACTGTTAATTTCTAAGCTTTGATGATAAACAAGATTTTGGCAGCATGGCTTAGCAGCTGAAAGGATTATACAACCAGCCCTGGCTGGTGTGGCTTATTTGGTTGGGTATTGTCCTGTGCACCAAAAGGTTGCCAGTTTGATTCGTGGTCAGGGCACATGCCCAGGTTTTGGGCTCAATCCCAGGTGGGGGTGTGCAAGAGGCAACAGGGATCCATGTTCCACTCTTACAGCGATGTTCCTCTCTAAAAACCTATATATAAATATAAAAAAGGCTAAGATAAGCGGCTAAGCAACCTAGCTATGACACGCACTGACCACCAGGGGGCAGACGCTTGATACAGGGGCTGCTGATTGACAGCAACTTTGCAGGGTGCCCTCTTCCACTCTGGGACCCCTGGGGGATCGAGGGATTGTCCGTGAGCCAATTTTAGTCTGATCCCCGCAGGCCAGGCTGAGGGACCCCACTGGTGCACGAACCCATG
>NW_005371384.1:83410-100647 GCF_000412655.1 Myotis brandtii | reverse complement strand
ACACTTCCAAAAATACTGAATATTGAAAATTTCCTAAGCAAATACTCTTAAGGTTTTATTATTATTATTTGCCTAACTAATTCACTTCATTGTACTGATGGGGTGGACATAATAATCTGGCCACTCAGTGTATATATACTGGAGGCCTGACACATGAAATTGAGCAAGGGCCTCTGCTTCAGCCCCCTGCCCGCTGTGGCTTTGGACGGCTTTGGCTTTGTCCGGAAGGATGGATGTCTGGTCTGATTAGCATATTACACTTTTATTATTATAGATATAAATAAAAGGGGGTTATAGCCAGAGACCCACATTTTAAATTCTGGCCCAGATTTCCAAATGCTAAAGGAGAATAGACAAACCTATTTTGTTTAATTTTAACTTCTAAATGAATTTAACATCTCTCCATTAAGATTGTAGGCAATAGCCTGGCCAGCGTGGCTCAGTGATTGAGCATCGATCTATGAACCAAGAGGTTATGGTTTGATTCCAGGTCAGGGCATATGCCCAGGTTGCAGGCTCAATCCCCGATGTGGGTTGTGCAGGAGGCAGCTGATCAATAATTCTCATCATTGATGTTTCTCCGCCCCCCCTCCCTTCCTTTTAAAATATATTTTTTAAAAAGTGTTGGCAATAAACCACATTAACCATTACTAAAGCAACCACTTTGATAACTATATTTGTTTCTTTGCAATAGTGTCTTATTGTTTGTATAGTAAGTCTGGACAACATTAACTGAAAAACCATCTAAGTTGGATACATATAAAGGTGTTAATGCTTTGGGTACCTTAAGTTCAGCATTGCTCTCGGCATTTTTAAGCATGTGCAGCAAAAATTCAGCACTCTTTTTGGGCCACCGACCCTGTGTCCAGCCCCACTGTTTTGCCTAAAGAAAACAAAGAAAGACTATTAGTTAGTTCCGATTTAAATAAAATGTTACAACCACAATTAATTTCCCTCTCCCTCTTCTTCCCCTGCAGGCAAGCATCTCCTAAACTCTAAGGGACCCCACGGAGACTTGCAACCAGGGAAGCAATAGGCGGCAGCAGCTTGTCCTGGGCCAAACAAACCCCTGAACCTGTCTCCACGGCCCCATGTTGTCTCTCCAGTGAGCTGACCACAGCGCAGCCTTGGCTCACTCCTTCCCCGTAACATTTCTAGGGAGCAAAGCAGCACCCCTCGTCTCTCCCGTTGCTGCTTCTGTCCTAAGCCATTCCCGTTTCGCTGTTCCCTGCTTTAGTAAACGTACTCTCAGAATCACAAACAAAAACACACAATTTATTTCATTCACTTCAAGGTTGCTCAGAACATGGTTTTTTTCACGGTTAATCCAAAGGTGTCCTAAGACTGTCATCACAGCAACCAGTTTAGAAACAGCCTGATGGAAGACCTTATAGCCAATTCAATCCCCTCCACTCACTTTCTCTTACAACCTGTCTTTTCAAACAGCAACCATCCATTCTCACCTGGGCGATCCAAAGGTGTCCTAAGACTGTCATCACAGCAACCAGAAACAGCCTGATGGAAGACCTTATAGCCATTCCAATCCCCTCCAGTCACTTTCCCTTAAAACCTGTCTTTTCAAACAGCAACCCTCAATTCTCACCTGGGCACACCTACCAACGCCACCGTTGTAGCGGCGGAATGGCACGCACTGCTTCTTCAGAGTGACGTCCTTCAGGTACTTGGTGGCCTTTCGAATGTGCATGCCCTTGATGGCCTGGGCAGTTTCACGCGTGTTCTAAATATGAAACACACCAGGGGTTAACCATGCGAAAGCATCACCATTTTCAAAGCAAGCATGAAGTTCTCGAATTCTCACGGTGTCAACATCAAGACAGTCACGACACACTCATGACCGACACCCAGAGGGCGGCTGCTCAGAATTGATTGGTTTTCATGGTAAATCCAAAGGTGTCCTAAGAAAGACATCACTGCAGCTGCCTCCTCAGGATAGGGTGTTAAATAAATAAAAGCTCACTGGAGCACCCACAGGGACTCTTAGAGCATAAAGGGTTCACATACCTTGAAGTGAACGCGGAGGTTGGAGCCCCTTGATTTGCATGCTAAAAAACAGAGGGCACTGCGGTTAACTGCGGGTTGTCTCGTTTCTCTTACCCCCAAATAAGAAACGCACTAAGTGCTGTTCACTTACATTTCGTGGGGTTTTCCGGGTCTAGCGAATAGCGAACCATCTTCAGGGGTCACCTGGGAGGGAGGACGGAGCAACTGTCAGCACGCGGATGCACAGCCTCAATCTGCACTCAGTGTCGCCAGCAGCTGCTCAGAGAACCGCTGTTTTCACGGTGAATCCAAAGGTGTCCTAAGAGGTGCCATCATCGCAGCCACGCTCTCTTCCCCTCCGGCCTCCCGGTGACTGCAGGCCGCAGTGCCGGCACCACCCGGGCGGCACGGCCCGCGCCAGCCCCATTGCTCTCTGGACGGCAACCAGCCCGTTTCAGTGCAACGAGGGCTCCCTCCGGCGCAAGGACACGCGCCCCGGGGCGGCAGACCACAGGCGCCACCCTCCGCAGAAACCCCCTTCCCTCGCACAGCTTCACACGGATGCTGCCTTTCCACGCTTCCGCGCTGGCACCAACGTGGCACGCAGCTAACTTGAAAGACTCCTCTAAAAGGAGGAAAGCTTCGACCCGACTCTATTCCTCCCCCCTCTCCCCAATTTTCTGAGGCCACCACTCACCGCGAGACACTGGACCTCCGGAGTAAGAGGCGGCACCGACCACGGCCTACCCGTGCTCCCAAAGCCCCCAACCCCTCCCATCGTACCCCTTTTCGGGCCGCACGGCCCGGGCGCCAAGTCGGGCGCTCCGATACTTCCCCCCGCACAGGGGGACACTGCCTTCACCGAGAAATCAGTAACCGCGAGAGTTCTCTACTCAGGGGCCTGAAGATTGGCGCCCCCAAGGCCAGGATGGCGGTGATAACCGGAGGATTCAACTCTTGGAGAGAGACGCCGAAGAGCAACTCACCTATGGGCGCTTTGGAGAAGAGGAAGAGCGGAGGCTCTTGGGAGATTTCATGAGAACTCAATGTCTCGCGAGATTCTTACCCAAAGAAACGAGATTTGAAGAGGAGAGGAGGGAGGAGGAAAACTAAGGGAGTGTGAAATAAGTTTTAGAAGACCTTAAAACGAAATGCCTCATTAGGGACTATCTCAAAATTCTGTCTTTTTTGACCCAGAAATAAAGTTAGGAATTTTAAATATTAATTAAAGCAGGTTTGTAGTTCTAGGACAGGATCACGTATCATTACATATAGACAAGACATTTATTCAACATTCGTTAAGTTTGATTATGTGATCATGTATCCCTGAAAGTGATTTGTAATTAATTGGAAAATTAAGAAGATGCAAAGGATGGAATGTAATTATGGTAATAAAAAAAATTCACAGGATGAGAATATCACCCAGTCTTTTGACTTGGGGTGGTGAACACACAGTACAATATACAGAAGATGCATTCTAGAACTGTACACCCGAAACCTATATAATTTTATTAACCAATGTCACCTCAACAAATTTAACAAAAAAAAAATATATATATATATCACCCAGTTAATTGTACTGCAACCTGTGTAAAGAATGTGCTAACTGGCCCGGTTGACGTAGCTCAGTGGTTGAACATGGACCTATATGACCAGGAGGTCACAGTTAGATTCCCCATCAGGGCACATGCGAGGGTTGCAGGCTCCATCCCCAGTAGGGGGCATGCAGGAGGCAGCCAATCAATGATTCTCTTTCATCATTGATGTTTCTCTCTCTCTTCCTCTCTGAAATCAATAAAAAAATATATTTAAAAAAAATAAAAAGCTTACTAAATTCAAGATACTATTTCAGTACTTTTCAATCAGATGCATTTCTTTCATTAACCCTTAGGACAACTGTAGAAAGAGATATTACTATTATTTCTATTCTATAAACGATGAAGTTGAGGCACAGAGAAATTAAGGGATTTCCCCCAAAGTCCCACAGCTCAAAAGTGACATCTGGAAGCAAAGACAAGCCCCAGTGACCAAGTTTGTCATCACTAGGCATTCCTGCCTCTCCCTTGCCTTGTCTTCTCTGTCCTTCTAAGTTCTCAAACCAGAAAGCTAGAAAACAATTTCTCTTTTTCTTGTCTTGGCACACACAAGCACTTAAACTCTGTTATTACTGCCAGAGTCTTCTAAGTGGTCTTCTGGCCTTTATTTTTCCACACTCTAATATATCCTCCATATTGCTGACAGAATCATTTTGCTAAAACAGCTGCCAAAATGATCACGTCATTTTTCAGGTTCTATTTTTTTTTTTTAGGTTCTATTTTTTTTAATGTGGTTCCTGTTCCAAATTCCTAGGGATGACTTAAGAGCCTTCTATGATCTGTCCTGTGCCTTCTTCATCCCTTAACCTTTCTTTCTTCTTTCCCTACACACTCCTACACTCCTACCCTATTCTCATTGATTTTAGAGAGAGATCAAGCCTATCATTAAAAGACAGACATGATACCACACTTGATTTTGTATTCACTAGCACTGGATTAGACTAGAAGGATTAAACCTTTGAGATTATTTCCTTTTAAGGGGAATGGTTTATCTTTTTTTAAAAAAATATACTTTTATTAATTTCATAGAGGAAGGGAGAGGGAGAGAGAGAAACATCACTGATGAGAGAGAATCATTGATCGGCTACCTCCTGCACACTCCTCACTGCTGATCAAGCCTGCAACCCAGGCATGTGCCCTGACCGGGAATCGAACCGTGACCTCCTAGTTCATAGGCTGACACTCAACCACTGAACCACACTGGCCAGGCTGGTTTATCTTTTAAAGCCTCAGTGATTTTTTTTTCTATAAAGTTTAAATAAACTCTTTAAACTTTATTTGATATATATTTTTCTTCAATCTGTTGCTTGTAAATTTAAAATTTTAATTGTATTATATTTATTGTGCATAAATCTTAATTATTAAAACAATGGGGAGCTACAAATAGGTTTAATTCTTTTTTGAAATATATTTTTATTGATTTCAGAGAGGAAGGGAGAGGGAGAAATAGAAACATAATGATGAGAAGAAAATCATTGATCGACTGCCTCCTGCATGCCTCCTACTGGGGATTGAGCCTGCAACCTGGGCATGTGCCCTGACCTGGAATGGAACCATGACCTCCTGGTTCATAGGTCAATGCTCGACCACTGAGCCACACCGGCTGGGCAATTCTTAACAATTTAGTTGTTCACTCATCCAGTCAATGAATATTTATTGAACACTTATTATATGCCTGCCAATGTGCTAGATGCTGAGTCATAACAAGTACTAGGAGAATCCCTAACCTCAAGATTCCTACAGTCTTGGGGTAAAGGGATGGAAGGATAGGGAAGTAGGAGGTGAACAATCAATCAGAATACATTGTGAACTGCTAAAGTAGGGGGAGCGTTGAGGACCTTATTAATAGCACTTAGGGTGGGAAAGCTGCCCTGAGTAAATGACATGGCGGCTGCACCATGAATGACCAGGGTTAGCTGGACACAGCAGCAAGAGGGACATGATTGCTGCTTCCAGCGGGGAAGTCTGTTGCGGGAATTGCAGATGTTTGGGTTACTTTTGGGAGCGATAAGGGGGAGAGGCAAACCTGATCTTGAAGGATCGTATTTGTCTGCAAAGGAGTTTCGAGTGTATCTTAAAGTCGACGGGGGACTTTTGAAAGCACTTCAACCCTTGGGGATGTTTAAGGTGATTTGATCAGATTTCACTTAGGAGAGGATCACTCTGCAGAGAGACATTTGGGATGCGCCAGGGGCCAGACCAGAGGCTGCAAAGACTGCGGGTGGCCTGCACTGGTCTGATTCAGCTCCCCCGTCTCCCAAAGAGAATGGAGAGTGGTGGATGCATTGGCGAGATTTTAGTAAAAGTCAGAGGATTTCATGATCGTAAGCTGTAAAAGTTGGTAATTTTGGAACTTCGCCAACCCTTTCTGGACATCTCTTCCCTGATTGTGTTGCCGACATCTCCTCATTGAGTTTGTAGCACAGTCTCCTTCGGCCTGTTAGTAAATAACAAAGGAGAACCAGCGGCATGGGTGACACCCCGCAGAGGCATTCTGCATTGGGTTGAAAGGAGAAGCACGGATCTCTACAGGAAGAATTTCATTCAGGAGCAGTTGGGGAAGTGTTTTTGAGGAGCCTTGGGTTTGGAGTTGTGCCAGGAGAGGATCGTTCCTGCCAACCTCGGAGGACACCAGTGTGTGAACCATTTGAATAATAACAGGGTGCTTTTTGCTTTGCCAAAAATGTTTTATTTCTATGTTTTTCAATTTCTCACTCTTTTTTTCTTTTATGGTTTTGTGTCAGAAAGGGCTTCTCCACTCTGATAAGATTTTTTAATTCTCCCATTGTGGAAGACACTTTATGGTTTTATTTTTCATGTTTAAATATGCTGCCCATCCAATGTAAAGCTTGACATATGGACCCAACTTCATCTTTTTCTCATAGCTACTCAAATGGCACAATTTGCTCAGTAGTTTATATTTTTCCTATAGATTTAAAATGCAATCTTTATCATATGTGAATAAGGGATATTATTCCAGGGTGGAGAGGATCATGTAGAGCAGTGGTTCTCAACCTTCCTAATGCCGCGACCCTTTAATACAGTTCCTCATGTTGTGGTGACCCCCAATTTCATTGTTACAAATTGAACATAATTAAAGCATAGTGATTAATCACAAAAACAATATATAATTATATATGTGTTTTCCGATGGTCTTAGGCGACCCCTGTGAAAGGGTCGTTCGACCCCCAAAGGGGTCGCGACCCACAGGTTGAGAAACGCTGATGTAGAGGGACATTGGCATCTGGTAACTGAGGGTGGAATTCTATTACTTCCCAGCCGGGTGTCTCAGTGCAAGTTATTTGGTTTCTCTGAGCTTTTCTCCTTTGTTTATAAAAGGAAGATAACAATACCAACTGTACTGGGTTGCTGAAAAAGTTACAAGAGAAAGTTGAAAGACACAGTAAATACAATAAAATAGATAACCAGAACATATTGGCTCATTGCTCCTTTCTCCCTCCTTCTCCTTAGAATTTATTTATGGGCATCACCTAATCTGATTCTTTCCCCAAAGCATGGATGTCCCTCTGTGAGTCCCGCACTGGTGACCCTCTGTGAATTTCCTCCTCAAGTCCATTCCCTGGCACCTGTGCCCTGGCCTTCCTGCCAGCTGCCTTCTGACTGGGTGCAGCCAACAGAGAGCATTGGAGGTCATGGGGAGAGGTTGGGCTATTTCTTCCCAGCTCCCTTGCTGCCTTGGCACCTACCAGATTGCCCGTCTTCCCAAGCTCAGAGCTCTCTAGGCTCCATGACAGTATCTGCTTGTCCTATGAGTCCTCGGCGTGGAAATGTCTTTCCATTGTTGCTGGGCTCTGGGTGCCTCCATGGCCCTTGCTAGTTTCCGTAACGTTGCCCACATCTCTTGAGTCCCTTAACGCCTCTTCTGGCGAGTTCTCTGCGCGCCATTGTTTCCTGCTGCCATCCCGAGGTTGTCTCCCCTGTTTGGGTACTTCCCTGGACCAGCGCTCAGCATTTTACTCTCTCTTTTCAGTCCTACAGTTAAAGTAATGATGTGCTTGAGGATGGAACTAATACTTAGGGTGCATCTGTTGTATGTGGGATGCTGTGTACACTTCATCTCACTCATTCCCCACGAAGACTTTGTAAAGAAGATTGTACTACCTGTGGTTTATAGCGGAGGGCTTGAGACTCAGGGAAGTTGGGGAACTGGCCCGGATCCTAAAGCTACAGGCAGCACGGGATGCATTTGGTGTAGAGCTAGGTTGACCTGACTCCAATGTTTGCTCTGTTTCTGCTACACCTGGCTGTCATGGGGGAAAATTCCAGAGAGGATAAACTGTAAATATGGGAAAATTTGTCTTGGATTTCACAATTTTACTAAGGGTGAGCCTGGAAAGAAACCCTAAAATTATTCACAAAAACTGAAGGATACGTTCCTGCTGTTCCTCCTGTCTTGGGTGACACCACAGGCCACTAGATGGCACCCGTTCTGCATGATATAAACCTTTTTGTCATTTTTATGGGCAAAGGGTGCGTGTAGTCAGTTCTGTTTACCTTGACATGTAACTATGACTTTGATTTAATGCACTACGTATTCCCTCCGAACTGGGCTGATTTTTAAGCCTCATGGAGAGCAGATTGTGAGTGAGCAGGATGTGGGGTGGGGAGAGGGCATGGAGAGAGAGGAGACGGAACACTGAAGCTCAGCCCCGGGAAATGTGGCCGGGCACTGGGGGCACAGTACCCAGCCTGCAATACCAAACCAAGTAAAACTCTCATTCAAACACCAGGAGAGCATTAGAGCTTGTCCGATGACATTGCCAAGAAAAACGTTCTGAGATGTTCTCAATTATGTAAATCCATAAACCAAGCCCCAGCCAACAGATTGAATTAACCACCTGTACCTTTCCAGAAAAGGCTCCTCTTCAAGAAAAACTCTTAAAAATCCTTGTCAGTGGTTACCTAGTAATTCTCTCTCTCTCCCTCCCTCCCTCCCTCCCTCCCCCTCTTTTTGCAACAGTTGGCCTAAAACATCTCCTCGCCTCACATAATCCTTGAATTTCTCTTCTCTGTGGGACATGACCTCCTAGGAATAAGTTTTCCTTAGCAACGTGGGACAATGCCCTAAACACAAAAGGACTATCTGAGTATAATTAAAATCACACAGATATTCGTCAGCAATGCTTCCTTTGAAAGAGCTGGATGGAAAGGGGGAAAGGACAGGAAAAAATTCTGCAATTCTGCAATGTTCTAAGTTAAAATTGTAGTGACAGGAGGGTGGACCAGCTCTGACAAAAGACCGCTCACCTTCCTGTGGAACTGTGGGAATTGAGGGTTAATTTCCAGGAGGCTATTTCTGTGATTAGCTAAAGGAGAGAATGGCCTCCACTTCTTATTCACACAGGAGCTTTCTGACCACTGTGGACGCTGCGGCAGCTGTGCTGTGCCTGTCCCAGGATGAGCCCTGCTTCTGCCGACGCCACAAAGTAACTCCTTTCAGAACGGCTTATATCTTGCTCCCCCTCCTTGATGTATAAAAAAGCTTGTAAAAACTCTTGGACAGCCCAGCTGGCGTGGCTCAATTGTTGAGCATCAACCTATGAACCGGGAGGTCACGGTTCCATTCCAGTCAGGGCACATGCCCCAGTTACGGACTTGATCTCCAGTAGGGGGTGTGCAGGAGGCAGCCAATCAATGATTCTCTCTCCTCATTGATGTTTCTCTCTCTCTCCCTCTCCCTTCCTCTCTGAAATCAATAAAAATACATTTTAAAAAAACTCTTGGACATTGGACATGCTGTCTTTCCTACCTAGCCATGCTGCTGGTGGATTAAACTCCGTGTCCCAGAACCAGTCTTCTTTGATGCTAGCAATGGCCTAATAAAGCTTTTCTTTGTTGTTGTTGTTGTTGTTATTAATCCTTGCCTGAGGATAAATTTTCATTGATTTTTAGAGAGAGTGGAAGGAGGGGGGCGGGGGGAGAGACCAAGAAAGAGAAACATCGATGTGAGACACATTGATTAGTTGTCTCCTGCATGCGCCCCAGCCAGGGGCCTGGGATTGAGCCTGCAACCAAGGAACATGCCCTTGACTGGAATCGAACCCAAGACCCTCCAGTCTGTGGGCTGATGCTCTATCCACTGAGCCAAACCAGCTAGGGCCTAATAAACCCTCTTATAAGAAGACTTTCAGCTGTGGAAATTAAATTTTTGTTTTTGTTTAACAAGGTGTCCCAGCCCAGGCCTCTCATCATGCAGATGAAGAAACCGTCTTCTGTTCCTTTCTGTGCAAGTGATCCCAACTTACCCGGTTGTTCTAATGAAAATATTATCTTAACTTTTCTTGCCTGTGGCCTTCCCAGTTGCTGAGGCCTTTGTAAGGCAACTAGATGAAGCTACACCTTTTGCTGTCCTCTAGTTCTGAAGGGGACTTCTTTTCCTTTTTTCCCAGGAAAAATTCTCTAGACAAAAATTTTTTTTCAGTTTTTTCTTTTCAAAATATATCATTTAAACTTAAAAAACAGGGAAGACATTCAGATGGTTCAAAATAAAATATATATATATATCTCAAAAGGCATCCAATAAAAAGTCTCACTCCTATCCCTTTCCCCATACGTCTCACCCTCAACCCACGGGCAACCCTAATTATGACTTCTTGGGTATCCTTCATGCAAATCTAATCCAGTGTGAGAATGGAAAGAATTATTGACTTCTTGGGGGAGGAGAATCGCCATTGTTGCTCCCTGGCTGCTGAATGCCCTGTTGTTCCCACTTACCTTCAGGGTGAGTTCTACAGTGGCCACAGTTTTTTGGAGTGAAAAACGGAGACAGAAGATCTTAGTATCAGTGAAGTGAGCCCAGCTGGTGCTCCTGTCCTGGAAGAGGTAGATGCCACAGTCACTGCGGCTTGTCCAGAGCTCTTGTCTTTCCCCAAGTCCCCAGGCCCTTGCCCTCTCTCACTCCTGGAGAAAGCTGTTGCCTTTTGCTTCCTGAGCCCCTGCACCTGGCCTTCACTTCAGAGCCCCCCACCCTTCCCAGAGCTGGCTCCTCCAGGGGCGTCCACTCTTAGGATCCAGGGCGGCTCCCTCTCTGCCTTAGACACTCTGCAACTCTTCTTTCTCTTCCCTCAACTTCTTTATACGGCCCCTTTCCTCCTCTTCTTGCCATCAAACTTCTCTAAAGACTAGTTACTGAGATTTCCTCACCACTTAGTGTAGCTCACTAACATTTAATGTCAGTGGTCGGCAAACTCATTAGTCAACAGAGCCAAATATCAACAGTACAATGATTGAAATTTCTTTTGAGAGCCAAATTTTTTAAACTTAAACTATATAGGTAGGTACATTGTTATTAACTTAATTAGGGTACTCCTAAGGCTTAGGAAGAGCCACACTCAAGGGGCCAAAAAGCCGCATGTGGCTCTCGAGCTGCAGTTTGCCGACCACGGGTTTATGTGGTTAAGGCTTTCTTTGTAGATGTGCATACTCATATGCACATGGAAGTCTTATAAATCACATGTACTTCTTGGAGCCTACCTAATAATGTTTCTCTTCATATTCAGAGATGATGTTCTATAATGCTCATTAAGAAAAGATAGCACACTTCTTATTTTGGAGATATCTTTAGGAGTGGTAATGAATGTGCATTGAGCTAGTTCTGGCATTCACAAATACAGGGGTGGCAAAAGTAAGATTACAGTTGTGAGTACACAAATCACAATGTTTATTTTTATTTTTAAAAAAATATATTTTATTGATTTTTTACAGAGAGGAAGGGAGAGGGATAGAGAGTTAGAAACATCGATGAGAGAGAAACATCGATCAGCCGCCTCCTGCACACTCCCCACTGGGGATGTGCCCGCAACCAAGGTACATGCCCTTGACCGGAATCGAACCTGGGACCCTTGAGTCCGCAGGCCGATACTCTATCCACTGTGCCAAACCGGCCAGGGCCCCAGCTATTTTTTAAAAGTATATTTTTATTCAGTTCAGAGAGGAAAGGAGAGCAAGAGATAGAAACATCACTGATGAGAATCGTTGATCAGCTGCCTCCTGCACGTCCCCCACTGGGGATTGAGCGTGCAACCCGGGCATGTGCCCTGACTGGGAATTGAACCATGATCTCCTGGTTCATATATGCCGACATTCAACCACTGAGCCACACCGGTTGGGCAGCATTTCTGTTTTCATTATGTAGGTGAGGAAAAGGAAGGTGAGCATATTGAGTAACTTGCGAAAGGCACTTAGGTAGAAAGTGGTAGAGAAGGAATTTTACACATGGCCTGTTGAAGTCGAAGCTCATAGCCATTTTGTTACACTGGGGGTGTTTGACTCAGATCAGAGAAGACTCAGAGGTGGGACTCCTATTGACAGTCTTCTGGAACTTGGGTCACCATATGTATGAGGTGTAGGCGGAACTAAAATCAATCTTGGGAATTATCAGGATTAGATTTAATCTCAAATAAAGGACTTCTAGCATTTACAGTGACCTGAATAGAAGGAGCTGGCTGCCTCCTGAAGTGGCCAGTTCCCTTTATGACCTGGGTTCAACCAGCATCCATGGCAGGATGAACCCTACCCAGGACACTGGAGAGGATCCCACCATTTGATGGGGGTCTTCTGGGTAGGATTTAAGATCTCAGAAGTAAAGAGTCTGTATCTCTCAGAGGATATTAAGTGTGGTCATTGCCAAACCCAGTGGAGGAAATACCCTTGAACTTCGCCCTGTTTGTGAATCTATCCAGGTCTGAAGCCCCAAGAATATTCCTCCTTTTTCCCACTGGGAGTCCGCTCAGGAGTAAAGGTCAAAATGACAGCAGTCATTCCCATGTGGAGTGCCCTCTGAGGACTTCAAAGACATTTTCCTAAGGGTTTCATTATCCCAACTGTGCAGATAAGGAGACTTGACCAACCAGGGAAGAGAAAGTGGAGGCCACTGTCCAGTATCTCTTGGCAGGACGCACTCCATTCTTTCCTGCTCACGTCAGCTGGGGTTGCAACAGCTCCAGTAACTGGCGGCAGAGATATAAGGTGAGTCTGGGGAGGAAAATGGAGGCAGTGGAATTATTTAAAGATGCTGAGACCATAACTTGTGTTTGTCTGCTAATAGAAATGATCCAATAGAGAGGGAGAAATTTTGGAGTGATGTCTGTCTGTGTGTGAGAGGGGATGGAATCTGGAGTGTATGTGTGTTTGTGAGGGGGTGGGGTGTGGGTGGGTACAGCTCATGCTTAGTACCTGGAAGGGAGACCAAGGACTTGGGTACAGACAAGTAGGTGGATGAGCCTGTGGATGTTCTCTTCTGATTGATTTAAAATATATATTTTTATTGATTTCAGAAAGGAAGGGAAAGGGAGCGAGAGAAACATCAATGATGACAGAGAATCATTAATTGGTTGCCTCCTGCACACCCCGTACTGGGGATCGAGCCTGCAACCCAGGCATGTGCCCTGACAGGGAATTGAACCATGACCTCCTAGTTCATGGGTCAATGCTCAACCACTGAGCCTAGGCTCTTCTAATTGTTTTTATTTTCCCAGTAAAATAGAAATCAGGCCATCAGCTGTGAGTGATGGTAGAGAGATGTCAGAGTTCTGAGAGGAGAGGAGAAGATGTAGAGAGTTGTCCAGGAGAAGGAGTAGGAGGAATAAGTGGTCTGGGAAATACAGTTGATTACTCAACAGAATTAAAAGACCACTTGAGATTGCTGGTCATTAATTTAATTTAACAAACTGTGTGTGTGTGTGTGTGTGTGTACGCATGTGTTTATGTGTTTCATCTATGATCTGCTGTGTAGGTGTAGTTACAAAAATAGGTAAAAATTAGATTTAAACAAAGGTTTTATTTTTTAGTAAAGATACAGAAATAAATAAGAAATGAGCAAGGTATCCTATGCTTGATTGCCCCCGACCCCATTTTTACTTTTTAAGGAATGTTCACTTCATTTACTCAACAAATATTTAACTTCTGCTAGATACGTAGGACAGTGGTTGTAGGTAGGAAGATGAAAGCAGAGAGAGCTCCTTGTTCACAGCCTATGAGGAGAAATAGATCTGAGTTGATAATTTAAGTACATAGAGAGGAATTTAAGAACATAGAGGGAAAAGCATCTGACTTCTTCGGATAGTTAGAGATCGCTTGACAGAACTGGATCTTGACATATGAGAGATAGTTCATTCACATTCCACAAATATTTGACTACGTAATTGCTTTGGACCAGGCAAAATACTGGCTGTTGAAAACAAACATGACATATAAGACAAGAGTCTGGTTTTTTGTTTTTGTTTTTCAATTGATTTCAGAGAGGAAGGGAGAGGGAGAGAGAGAGAGATAGAAACATCAATTATGAGAGAGAATCACTGATTGGCTGCCTCCTGCACACCCCCTATTGGGGATCGAGCCCGCAACACAGGCATGTGCCCTTGACCGGAATTGAACCTGGGACCTTTCAGTCCGAGGGCCGACACTCTATCTACTGAGCCAAACCAACTAGAGCAAGACAAGAGTCTTGTCCTCAAGGAGGAATATTACTAAGTAACCCAAGTGTGTGGTACATGAAATAGCTGATCAGTTCAGCAAACAAGGGTTTGATAGTCTAGAGAATTTACCTGGTGAACCATATACATTTGGCACTTCGGGGGTCTGTGTGGATAGAATAGTTGGTTGCTATCAATCTTGTGGTTACTGGTCTATTTAGAGATTCTGGGGTCAGTTCTTTGTAACATATTGTGCTAGAAAATGGACCTTTCACAATCAGGTTTAAATGTCACCCTCCCCCCTGCCACCCCCACTGAGCTTTGGAAATGCCCAGATTATTTAAAAATGAACTTATTTTGGCGATCTAGTCTTCCAGTCTGTCATTGGAAACATTTTAAATGCTCCTCGGTGTGGCAATGAGCCCCTTTGCTTCACCCTTTCTTTTCCCTGTTCCTTTGTGTAGACATGATGGGTGAGAGAAAGGGCCCCAGCAGGTCGAGCTGCCTGTTTCGCTCAGCTGTGTTTGCTCCTCACAGAGTTGGCTGCCCTCCTGACCCCCTCTCCCTGGGAGGTGCTGAGCTCCAGCCCTGCTCAGAATCCTGAAGTTCTAGGCTGTCATACAGTAATCACTTAGCTTTTGTGTGTAGGGCTAGTTGGAGAAGATTATTAACAAAGTGAATTAAAAGGATATTTCAGCTGAGCCACTTATTTTTTTCGGGGTGGGGGGTGGTGTGAGTGGGACTTGACAGCCTTTCCCTGGGTCTCATGCTCTGGGTCAATTGATAACCATGCACTATCTCTCCCAAAAGAAATGTGCCAGGCCTGGCTGGTCTCTCAGGTAAATTCCTTTCAACTACCCCAATCCCTTGTTAAACCCACTATTTCACCTGCTTCGTGCCTGTACAGATGCAGGAGAAAAATTACTATCATGCATTAACTGCATGCATAAATTTTCATGAAAACCTCTTTATTAAAGGAGAATTATTCAGCTTCTTTTAGATGTTTACTAAATGGAAGAGTTTAAGGAATAAAGTTTGTGATTTTCAGAGGAAGGGAAACAAGCCAAAGAACAACAACATCAAACTCCGCCCCGCAACAAGCCTACCTATACCTTCAGCATATAGGAGAGCTGAGGTCATACTGCAAATGAAGATTTAAACTGAGGTTCAATACACTTCATCTGTAGTTATGGCCCCTAAGCCAGTGCTTCCCAAACTGTGTTCCCAGAGATTATAATTCTTCACTAAGCCCTTTGTGGGACAAAAGTTCTTTGGTCAAATCAATTTAGCAAAAGTTGACTACTTTGTCCTCTTCTTGGAGATTCGTAACACACTTCATTTATGTAATCATTCAACACATATTTAATGAGCTCTTTCTATGTGCTAGGCTCTAGGCCAGGTTCCGGGAGAATAATGAACAAAAAAAAGCCCAGTTGCTGCTTTCATGGGTGCTTAACTCTGACTGGGAGATGAACATTAATCAAACAGCCCAACAAATAATGCCTAATTAAAGACCCAGGTAAATTTTCTATACATATAAAACCCTAATATGCAAATAGACCGAATGGCAGAACAACCGAACAACTGGTCGCTATGACATGCACTGACCACCAGGGGACGCGTGCGGAACATGGTGGGCATCGGCTGCAGTGGGATGGTGGAGCAGGTGAGCAGGGGCACCAGGTCAAGGCGGGGTACCAGTCACTGTCATCAGGGCAAGCCTCTGGTGGTTCCTGAAAATTCTTTGCTCCCACAAGCTGTGGTCCTGCCCGACGCTCTCACCTGCTGCCAGCACCAGACCCGCTTGCACCTGCTGCTGGTGCCAGAGCTGCCGCTTGCACCCCTTGCTGGTGCCCAGCGCCGGTCCCGATTGCTCGGTGCCATCAGCAGGTGTGAACAGTGGCTGCTGGCCCCGATCGCCCCTGAGGGCTTCTCCACCTCCCCCTACTCCTGAGGGGCAACTGGGGCAGCAACTGTTGCTCGCACCTGCTGCTGGCACTGGCCCCAATCGCTCCACACTGGGTGGGAGTGGGGCCGCCGCCATCAGCCCATGGGAGCAGCGGCGGTGGGAGCAGGGATGTTGGCAGACAGGGAACCAGGGGCCATGGCGGGAGGGGCCGGGCAGGGGCACCGAGACCTGCCCCTGTGCCCACCGCAGCCTTTTGGCCCACAGTTCCTTTCAAGGTGCACGAATTTGTGCACTGGGTCCCTACTATAAAAGAAAGGAATATGCTTATAGGCGTGGACAAAGAAGGAGTTCTATGGAATGTAATCTCACAGGGTGATCTGATCATGAATTCCTAACAGGGCAGGTGATGGTAAACAGTCACGCCCCAGGCATATAGCTTCTTTAGTCAAGTTTATTATCTTTGCCTTAAGCAAGCACTGTCCACTGATTCTGTGCATCTAGGATAACACACCCTTGAAATATCCTCTTCCAGAGCTCTCCTTTTTTTTAGGGAGAGTGGAAGAGAGAGGGAAAGAGGGAAAGACAGAGAGAAACATCGATGTGAGAGAAACACACTGATTGGTTGCCTCCTACATGAGCCCTGACCAGGGCCCAGGCCAGGGAGGAGACTACAACCAAGGTACATGCCCTTGACCAGAATCAAACCTGGGACCCTTTGGCCTCAGACCGACGCTCTATCCACTAAGCCAAACCAGCTAGGGCCAGAGCCCTCCTTCTAATATGTGACCACCCTCAAGACAACACCTAATTCTAACTATTCTATAATTTGATCCCCACTTAGACTTCTCCCACCTAAGTAATCTTCCTTACGTTCCCTCCTTAATCTCAACTACATAAAAGAAACTGCAAATTGTTATTGTCAGGAGCATTTGAAATCTTGTGATCCAGCATATGTTGTCGTCAAATAAAATCTTATAAAAATTCTCTGTAGGTTTGGATGTTTCTTATGTCAACATAGAAATCCTAGGCCAGGGGTCCCTGAAGATGGGACACAAGCAGATAGCTGAAGTTGGATAAGAGTTAGCATTAACAAGGTCAAAGGCCAAATCTTGGGGCTTTAGAATGTCCAGTAGAAATATAATATGAGTCACGTATGTAATTTAAATTTCTCTAGCAACCACATTATAAAAAGAGAAAGATGAAATTAATTTTAGCATTATATGTTACTTAATTCTCAGGATATCCAAAACATTGTCATTTCAACATTTAATCAACATAACAATTATGAATGCAGTATTT
>NW_005371384.1:81654-81904 GCF_000412655.1 Myotis brandtii | reverse complement strand
GGAAGCAACAAATCTGGCGGTGACATTTACCGTCCCATAAAGTGGACTGAGTTTTACCCTAAGAAATATTAAGCCAGCCGACCTACCGCTTGCTAGTGAATTATAGCACGCCGGAGGGACAAAGCGCCCTTGGCCGGCTGGAGAACGAGAGTAACGAGGCAATAGGTTGGAACAGGACCTGCTCCCCACGACCGGTTTCCCCACACAGATCGTCCTGGCCGGGGCCCAGACACCAGGGAAGCGGGCGCGC
>NW_005371384.1:59621-81446 GCF_000412655.1 Myotis brandtii | reverse complement strand
GCAGACGCGGACTTGTCGGCCCCGGAGTCCCGCAGGCGGAGACGCAGGGAGGACACCCGAGGGAGGAGCAGGGACGCGGAACAATAAAGCGGAGGAGAGGCAGGAAACAGGACGCGAGGAAGAAGCTGCATCATTGCACTCAGCAGGTAGTTGCGCGCCTCTGCGGAGACTCAGACTCGCGCTGGTCACGCGTCCGAGACGCCCAAGCTCAGCTCTCTGTTCTCTGCGGGGAGAGTCGCTAGGATCCCTCCAGTCCTGCACCCCCGAGGTCCGAGGGCACGGACCACGCGGCAGGCTCTGCACCAAGCGCTGACATGATCGCTTTTCGTTTTCCCCAACATCCCCGAGCGGCAGGTACTGTTACCGGGTCCTGGGAGGAGGGCTTGGCTTTGGAGACTTGCGCCGGGTTTTGCAGAACTGGCTGCGGATCCTCAGCTCTGGTCGATCCTTGTCCTACACGCTGCCTGCACCTGCGCGGGCCTCTCTCTGGGTGGGAGGGTGGGAGTGAAGGAAGACAAGTACCCGAGATTACCAGGTGGCTCTCCCCCAGCCGGCCCTTGTCCTACACGCTGCCTGCACCTGCGCGGGCCTCTCTGGGTGGGAGTGAAGGAAGACAAGTACCCGAGGTTACCAGGTGGCTCTCCCCCAGCCGGCCTCCTGGCCTGGGGCGTGGAGACCATTCCGTGCGCGGGGGTGGCTGTGCACCTTGGAGAGGATAGCTCTCCTTCCCCAGGGGTCGCGTCCCCAGCAGGCGCAGCGTGTCGGGCCATGTCCCCCCTGGGGCGGCAGAGGAGAGCGAAGAATCTGGGGTCCGGGAACGGGCACGGAGAAAGTGGGGTGGCAGGAGGCGGCAGGTGAGGGAGAACGCCAGGCTGCGGGTGGGAGCGTCCACGTGGTGAGTGTGTGGCTCTTTCATTCAAACTTTGGGAGTCTCCGTTCCGGCGTCTGAGAAGGTGTGACCAATCAGAGTCCTAAGACGGGAATAAATTATGCAAATCACCATCTGGCGATGGGTCAGATGACTCTCATACTTTTTAAAAACCTACCTCGCCCGGAGTTCGCTGGGTGACAGTGGCGAGCCCGGACTTCCCCGGCGGGAGGCGCGGGTGAGGGCAAGTCCCGTCCTGGTTTAAGCCCCTTCACACTCCCTCCAACGCCCCGCCGCTCATTTTAGCCGAGTTTCCACTTTCCACCTTCGCCACCTCCAGCTGTCTAAGGCCACACCACTCGCTGGTGGAGGGAAGGTGCCCGCTCAGGGTCTTGCAGGCTCGGGCTGTTGGAAACCGCCAAGAGGTGTTTTTTTTGTTGTTTTGTTGTTTTGTTCTGTTAAAGTCCTGCTTCGCGGAGGGGTGTGTGGCGGGAAAGGATGAGGAGCCCCGTCCTGCTGCTCTGCCTCTGGAGCGCCTATTGTTGCTTTGCCGCGGGAGGCCCCGCGCCCCTTGGTCCAGAGGGGCCGCCGCAAGGTAACGTGCTCTGATTTTTTATTACCTCCAGCTTCTTTTCCGTGCCGGGCCCCTCTGTCCTGCACACCCTCCTTCCATCCCTCCCGGTCCTGGGGAGCCCTTTTATGCCGCGCTATCCCTTTGCTCCTCCTACTTAGCCTTGCCGTTCACCTGTTTCCTGGCGCTTCTGACCGGGGCATCGCCAGCGGGACCTCCGAAAGGCTGTAGGCTGGCGGGTGCCCTTGTCCTCTGGCTCTAGCCCCACCCCTTCCATCAGATGGATGGGTGCTGTCCAGTCAGCCCAATTGGCTGCCAGCAGCTCTTCAACCTTGTTCCCATCTTTGAACCTGGAGGATTGCTAGCCCAGAGGGTTAGAAGGCGCTCCCTCACCTGGAGCCCCTCCTCCTTTTAATCCAACCCTGTAGGTGTTTGAAGGTGAGGCGGCAGGAGTATTTGATGAGTGACTTCTTCCCCTAGATTGTCAGCTTCCTCCTCCCAACACTCCTTCCAACCCCCTCTCATTCTCCTCCTAGCCGCCAGCTTTTCTTCCTTCTGAGTTCTGCATGGCAGCCTCTCCCACTGGCAGAAGGAATGAGGGGAGGGTCACCCAGCGGGAGTGCCAGGGGAACCCCTAAACTGCACCCCGTTATTTCCTCTACTATTTGCTGAGGTTGGTCAAACGACGTTGGTCCATGTCAGCTTATATACTGGTGGGAGGGTTAATTTGAATGAATGAATGAATGAATGAATGGGGAAGCCTTGCTTTCCTTAACATGTCCCCAACTCTAGTGCTAAGTAAGAGTGTGACCTCGCTCCCCTCGTGTGGAATGTTAATATTCCTTCCAACTTCCGCGTTCTGCGATTCTGAGCATTTTGGGCCATTTCATTCATCCAAAAAAGTAGTTAGTACACGTCTGCTTAGTGCCAGGCATTCTTCTAGGAGCAAGGAAAACCCCTCCCCCCCCTCGTGGAGCTTACGTTTCAGTGGTGAGAAGACAGACAGGCATCTAATTAACACATTGCAGGATCAGTAGTTTTATTGCTGGCTTTGCCCAGTGGCCAGGTAAGTTTCTATTGAACGAGTACAAAAAAATGTTTTACATGAATGATAAAGGCACGCTTTAAAATTAAATACCCGTTGCATTTTGAAGTTATTTATTACATGTTCTTACAAGCTAATATCTTTTTAAAGTAGGATACTTTGTAAAACACTGTGTAATACGAAGTGGAACTAAGCAAAGCTGGCAAATTCTCGTGATCCGTCCGCAATGTGTTAAAATATACAAATGGTGCTCAGTGTTATGGAAGGTATGGAGTGCTGGTGGGAGAAGGTGGTGCCGTTTTAATCTGTGGTCAGGCTTCCCTCTTTGAGAGTTGAGCACAAGGAACGGAAGGAGGTGAGAGAATGAGCCACGAGGACATGTGGATGAAGAACAGCCACGAAGTCCCAGAGGTTGACGTGACCCAGGCGAAAGCTCGAGAAGTCTGGGGTCAGAGAAGCAGCTGCAGAGGCGAGCTATGCGGGTTTATTCACCAATCTCCTCCAGGAAGCCAGCAGACTCCTTTACCCTTTTTCCTAGAATTCCCCATCTGGTCTTTGTGTGAGTGATTATCTGGGTGGAAATTGAGGAGGTGTCAAACTAGTTATGTCCATGGCTCAGATTTCTGCCGGTTGGGGCTTTGTTCATTAATTACAAAGCTCTGCTCATGTGTATTGAGTTGCATTTTCTGGAACCCTGTCCTTTTTACATCTGATGTATTCTCCGCCCCCTACCCTGCCCCGCCCCCGTTCACCACCCTCTCTCCCCCATTCTGGTCCTTCTGTCCATGGTTCCATTTGCTTCCTGACTCTGGGATAAACGAAGCTCCTGGGATGGTCCTTTGGTATCTTTCCCCCTGATTTCTGAGTGACAAGAGAGCTTGATTTTCTAATTTCTTAGCCCGCTATCAAGGCATGATTTCCGGGAGGGCTGAAACAGTGTGGTGACGACAGCACCCAGTGTGTAAAGGCCATCAGGGCCACCAGTGACATCAGCTGTGTTCTGGGCGCAGGGTCATCTCCTTCATGGCACTGTGTGTGAGCAGGGGAACTGGAGAGAGTTGTTTTTCTGCTCTTTATGCTCCATGGCTTCAGCATAACAAACTAAAAGCATGCCTGGCACATCCTGGCTCGGCAAAGGGCATCGAGGATGCATGAGGTTTTTGTAGTAAATGCTAGAATCGAGTTGGGAACACTAGGAGAAGCCCATTGCATAACAGGTCGACAGCTTCTTACCTCCAATTTCAAACTCCAAAAGCTCCCACAACTAGAAAGTTTGGTAACTTGTTTGGCTGCAAGACCTGGCCTTACCTAACTTGAACTCACTTGGCAGCAACACTGAGCTGAACTGACCAGAGGCTATTATTTTGTAATTTTTTTTTTGTCCTCAAGTATGAGTAGTCACGCCATTTCCCTGCAGAAATGTTAGTGTGCTTGATGAATGGAGAATGCCCCAGACCCTGCGGGAGGTGTTATATAAGACATGGTGTATGTACCATAATGCCTTTCTAAAATCTGAACATGTCTGAATTCTGCAACTCCACTGGTCCCAAGCACTTCAGGAAAAGAATTGAGGACCCATAATCTAAAAGCAGTTCCTTGGGGGAAGGAAGGAGAACTCATTTGATAGGGAAGAAGGAAGACAAGCAAGAGAGACCTGTTTATTTCAGTCACAGTAATTAATACCAGTGACTAAGTAAGTGCTCTGAAATATAGGCGAGATGTCCCTTTTATAATATGTTGGCAACTTTTTCTGGGAGGTGAGGAGGAAACACTCAGCAGAGGTAAAAACTTAGAGGGATTACATAATTGACCCCAGGTTGTACTAGAGCTGCACCCCGGATCTGTCATGACTTAAGCCCCTTGATGCACCTGGCTCTGGTCTTTCTCCCCAGATGAGCTCCACGAACCCAAGGATGTGCAGATTCCTGCCAGACCCTCCGTGAGGTTTAACCTCCGCACCTCTGAGGACGCAGAGCATGAAGGATGCTACCTCCCCCTCGGCCACAACCAGCCCCTGGAAGACTGTGGCTTCAACATGACAGCCAAAACCTTTTTCATCATTCACGGATGGGCGGTGAGTCCCGGGAGGGAGCTCTGCAGCTTTACACAGGGTTTGGTTTCTTTTGTTTTGGTCAATTAAAAAGAATACTGGTGCTTCCAGATTCCACTCTCTGCCCCCCTCTTTTCTTGTGGGCTGCTTGTATTTCAGACAGCTGTGAAGAATGTAATGGGCACTTCGCTGAGGGGGCAATCTGGACTCCAGCAGGGTGGTGTTTGGTGCCGGCACACAGCGGCTTTCAGAAAGTGGCTCTCCTGAGGGCAGCCGCCCAGCCCCACCGGCTCCTCAGGATCCCTCTAATTACGCTTAATTACATTGGTCAACCGCTGCCTCACGGGGGCCATCCCTCCCTAAGAACCGAGCTGAGCTGAAGCAACCTGTCTGGCTCAGAGAGGCCATGAGGAGCCAGCTGGCCCGGTTTGCTGGCTGCCATTGGCACGGTGCCCTCCTGTTTGCATAGAGATGGCTCTTTAAAGGCATTGGGGCTCTCAATGTGCCCTAGCTGAGCAATTCACATTGAGAGGTCCATGACAAACTTCAACAAAAAGGGGTTTTAACACTCAGCTTCAGAAGCTTTTGACCACCGAGGGATTTATTCATTCATAGAATGACAGTCTGTAGGAAAACGGCATTATTAAGTGAGCAGGTTTCTGCCTGGGCTACTTGGGAGGGGACATTCCTCTTCTTCTTCTTTTTTTAAAAAAATATATTTTTATTGATTTCAGAGAGAAAAGGAGAGGGAGACAGAGATAGAAACATCAATTATGAGAGAGAATCATTGATTGGCTGCCTTCTGCACGCTCCCTACTGGGGATGGAGCCCGCAACCTGTGCATGTGCCCTTGACCATAATCAAACCCAGGACCTTTTAGTCCACAGGCCGACACTCTATCCACTGAGCAAAACCAGCCAGGGCGACATTCCTCTTCCTAATGATGAGAAATTCATATCCATTACCTGCTTTCTGGGTCTTTAGGTCTATCACCATCTGTTGGGGTCAGGCCTGGGGGGTGGGGGTGGGGAGTAGGTGCCTACCTACCTAATGTGATTGGAGAGCTGTTTCAAGGCCTGTCCATCTGTCTTCATCCCAGAGCCCTCGATTAGAATCATGCATTTGAATCTCTTTAAGGCCCCCTGTCAAAGTGTAAATACAAACTGCCTGCAACTTACAAATGGGTTGCATTCCAGAAAGTTCTTTTGTGATCTGTTTGGAACTTGGAATAGCGGTTTCCCATAGAAGCAAGATTGTAAATGGCGTTTGGGTTCCCAGGCCAGGCACAGAAAATCTTTTTATCTAATAATGTGCTTGCGGATAGGTTTACAACTGGACCTTGTCACCATTTATACTTTGTTTCTGTGGGAAAATGTGCTCTGAGTTCTAATTTGGGATTCCTGGGAGAGCTCTTTCCTTCTCTGGGGTCAAGAAGGATGGATTGCGGGACAGGGTCATTTGTTCATTCTGAGTTTGCCGGGGAGACACCATCTCTCTGTATCTTCAAGAGAGAAGCTAATTCTCCAAGGCAACCCATCCAAGCAGCCTTTGAATGATGGAGCAGGCCACCTGCCCGACTGTGATAGGAACTTAGGCCAACTTCAGGCCCGTATTGCCACCAGTGCATATCTCACTGTGGCCTTGTAGGACAGTGGGGCAGAACACTGTGAAAGTTTTGATGGGAAAAACTGGGAATGTAAAGAGCAATGAAGACAAACACTCAGGTAGAAATCCTGCCGGTGGTGTGCTCTGCTCATGTGCAAATGCTTGGCCCCTGAGCAGTCAATAGGAAGGTTCTGGAACCAGCTGGGGAGAGGATAATGGAACTGCATTCTATGTTCATTAGGATTTCCGAAACCCAGAGGAGATTTAAGAAGTTTCCTGTTTTCTCCGCAGATGACTGGCATACTTGGGGAATGGCTGTACAAACTCGTGTCAGCCCTGCGGACGAGAGAGAGAGAAGCCAATGTCGTGGTGGTTGACTGGCTCCCCCTGGCTCACCAGCTTTACACAGATGCGGTCAATAACACGAAGACGGTGGGACACAGCATCGCAAGGATGCTCGACTGGCTTCAGGTAACGGGGGATGGGAGGGGGTCATCTTTCCTGAGCAGCATCTTGAACTCTCTTAAGAAATACAGGTTAGACAGTGTTACAGTGAATTTCAGATGTCTGATCAAAATCTTTGGGATTGACATTGTTACTGAATTATGTATGGCTTGAAATATTCGAAAGCTGGGACTTTTAGACAGCCTTTTAATCCTATATAATAAAAGCCTAATATGCAAATTGACCGAACAGCGGAACAACTGTTTGCTATGATGTGCACTGACCACCAGGGGGCAGATGCTCAATGCAGGAGGTGCCCCCAGCTCACAGGCCCCAGGCCAGTCAAGGCGGGTGCCAGTGGGGGCCCCCTGACCACCCTGCCGGTCACCCCACAGATCAGCCCTGATCGCCAGCCAGGCCTAGGGACCCTACCAATGCACAAATTTCATGCATTGGGCCTCTAGTTATTGATATATCTCTGATTTTCCATGTTATTTTATACCTGCTGGGCAAAAGTTTGCCTTATGGGCCATTACTTTCTGATCTCAGAAGTGGATGCCCTCAGGTTGGCTGGGAACGGCCAGGAGGCAGGACTGGCTGGTAATCTTACAAATCTACTGATGTCTGCTCTTCCCTCTGAAGGCGCCTGTCCTGAGGTGGGGAGGGCGTTGCTTCCAACTACTGCCTTGCTGAAAATTTTAAGTGTGGAACACAGATCTAAAGGTCTTAAAATTCTGGGTTCCCGAACAGTCCCTCCGTCTTCTGCCTGGGTTGTTTTGTCGAGCTTGGTTCCTGAGCTTTGGGGTCAAATCCCCATCTCCTCTTCCCCCACCAGCGAGTGCCCGGTCAGGGCGCAATGTCCCAACTCTGGTGTCCCAGGCGGGCTTGTGGTGAGGACTCAGCTCCTGGGGCCGAAGAGGGTGGGCAAGGAGGATGCAGCTGTGGGTTGTGGCTCACACTTAGTCTCCAGGGAGTCTGGTGGCTTTGACCTCCACACAGCCACCCTCCTCCCTTAGATGCTGCCAGAAAGAATGGAAAACATGTAGGGGAAGGGTCAGGTATACAGGTTCTAGTCACAACCTGCCCTCAGCACTTGGCATTTAAAGCGTCTCTAAGTCCTTTTGACCTCTAGCCTGGCTGGGTTCCAGCTGTGTTGCACTGCCAGCCAAGCCAGCCCCTGGAAGTCTCGGTCCCGACTCCCAGGTCTCCTCCTTGTCACGATGGAACCGTTGAAATGTTGGTGACTCTGTGGGCTCAGGACTCCACTCTCCACTCACACACTCTTGTGCCTTCCTGCAGGAGAAGGACGGCTTTTCTCTTGGGAATGTTCATTTGATCGGCTACAGCCTCGGAGCTCACGTGGCCGGGTACGCTGGCAACTTCGTGACAGGCACGGTGGGCAGGATCACGGGTAAGCGCTGCCTCCTCCACAAACAGCTGGTCTCCAGCTCCTGCAGCTCCTCTGACAAGCTGGCCTCTCTGAACCAGAGCGCCCCTCACTGAGGCAGCACGAGTGAGCCGTAGAGGTTAGCTTCGGAAGAAACCCGGAGAACATCGACCCTAGAGCTTTTCAAATGTTCTAATGAGTCATGGAACCCATTTTTCTTCCAATTGAACTTGTACAGCACCCCAACAAAGGAAACACAGAAGGGATGTTCTAGTTGAGGCTGGGTGTATGGTGGGTAGTGTTAGTTTTGCTGTTTGGGCCTTCCCCTCCCCCGGAGGAATCACCGGGTCCCAAAGCCCCAGTTTGAAAACCACTGGTCTGACTCAACAGGTGAGGAAAAACCCAGGGGCAAACAGCTGATAACTAAAGGGCAGAAGTGGGGTGGAGCCCTGGCCTCCAAGCTTCTGGGGCTCACTGCCATCCCCGCCTGTGATACTCTAGGACAGCGGTTCTCAACCTGTGGGTCTCGACCCCTTTGGGGGTCGAACGACCCTTTCATAGGGGTCGCCTAAGACCATCGGAAAACACATATATCATTACATATTGTTTTGTGATTCATCACTATGCTTTAATTATGTTCAATTTGTAACAATGAAAATACATCCTGCATATCAGATATTTACATGACGATTCATAACAGTAGCAAAATTACAGTTATGAAGTAGCCACGAAAATAATTTTATGATTGGAGGTCACCACAACATGAAGAACTGTATTAAAGGGTCGCGGCATTAGGAAGGTTGAGAACCACTGCTCTAGGACCTGCAGGGAAAGAGTGAGGGGTGGATTCTAGTTTGGATTCTGCCTCTGATTTCTAGTTCATCTACCAACAGCCTCTTGCCAGCGTTTTTGGCTGGCATATTTATTGGTGATAATGACCTGTTTAGAACGGATGGTTAAAACTTTGTCTTTAAAGACACCTTGCTGATATCGGCACCCAGGTTGTCAATAGAAAATTGAGCGTTCCGTTTTAGTGAGATTTTGATGTGGGCCTTTGGGTTAAATCCTCTAATGGCTCTGAAAAGTGGGAAAGATTCTCTTTACCATGTTGGGGCCCCTCTAATACAGACACAGGGCTTGCTCTAGGCTAAAATGAATGGCAGATTTGTTGCCCTGAACTTTCAACCTCCTTCCAACATTCTTTCATTTGTCTTCACTTCCAGCTTTCCCCTCACCCCTACCATAGAAGGAAAGAGTGGATCAATTTCATTTTGAAACAGGACTCAGGTGGAAGGGTGTTCTTAGCTAAAGAAAGATTTAGTAAAGGTAGAGTTTCAGGTTTCAGCAATAAAGCTGCTGGGGTAGATTTTAAAAAAAGTGTATTTGTGCGGTTTTAGTGGACCTCTTTATATCACTGTCTGGGCTTAAGTCGAATGTCCTGGCCGGCGTGCACATGCACACACACCCTCACACTCCTTTAGGTCCAATGATCTGGTTCAGCATACTTTGAGAACTTTACTTTTTATTGCCACGGCCACGGGGCCTGAGCCCTGTAGGTGGGCAGTGATTGTGTGGCCACACATGACTGCTCATTAACCACTGAGTGCAAAGCTGTTTGACCCTGAGCCTGGCGGGGTCCTATCGCCTGAGCACCTCATTTCAGTCTCCGTGCAACGTGTGATGTCCAGAGCAGGGCCAGCTGTTCTGGTGGCGGCCAGCACCCACCAGGCCCCCACCGGAGAGTCCTTGGCAACAAGGACGAGCTGCAGAGCCTCCCTTTCCTGATTTCTAAATCGGAAAGGAGAGGGGCTGTGAGGAGCGTTCCGGTTTTTCCCCTGTCTGGGTGGCAGCTGCTGAGATGTGGGCTTCGGGCAGAATGCTAATCAGTCCTCTGTGCTGTCGGCCTGGGGCACAGGGGCCGCATGTCCTGAGCTCAGCCCTTTCTCCCCAGCCTTTCTCTGTGGAACAGGGGCCTTGGGTGAGCACAACAGGAAGGAGTGGCCTCGGTCCAGTTGCCAAGCAGCCCCTCGGAGGGTATTTGGCTGACCTGACATACGCTGTTGTGCATGCCTGATGGGGAGGCTGTGCGCACTCCTCTCCCCTCAGACTTCTTTCTCATGGGCCTGGGAAGCAGGTGGCCCCGATGGGTGAGAGGATCAGAGACTGTAGCGGGAGTGGGGTCCTGAGGCTGCTGCTGCCGCCGTGCAGAGGCCTGGGCCTGCAGGGGGAGACGGGAATCCCAGTCTTGCTTGGATCAGAGAGCTGTGCATTAGGCTTCCGGGGGAATTCTGTGATATAATAGATCATATATTTCTAATTGAACACTTGCCTACTTAGTTATACATAAATAAGCAAATAGATTCATTCATTCATTCATTCATTCATTCATTTAAGAAATATGAATTAAATGACCACTCTGTAGGCTCTGGGCTAGATGCTACCTAATGTCCAGCACCTACTGTGTGGCAGGTGCTTCGTGCCATATGTAAGTCACATAGCACCTGGCCAAGGGGGTCCTTTTGGCTCCATTTTGCAAGTTATACATAAATAAGCAAATAGATTCATTCATTCATTCATTCATTCATTCATTTAAGAAATATGAATTAAATGACCACTCTGTAGGCTCTGGGCTAGATGCTACCTAATGTCCAGCACCTACTGTGTGGCAGGTGCTTCGTGCCATATGTAAGTCACATAGCACCTGGCCAAGGGGGTCCTTTTGGCTGCGTTTTGCAGATAGGGAAACGATGACTCGGTGCTTAAACAATGGGTCCGATATCTTACACGCCAATGAGTGTGTGCATGCCCATGAGTATGTGTGGACAGAGCACTTTTGGAGGAGTCAGGCTGAGTGGAAGGAGGGGTGGTTCTCCATCTGCTCTCTCTTTTTGGAGGGGATAAGTTCTCCGTCCCATTCCGAGTTTAAAAAGTAAACTGTGCAACTTTCCCCAGAGTGTGAGCCCTGGCCCCGTGTCAGGCCGGGCAGTCTGGGTAGGGAAGGCTCCGCCTGGCCGCCAGCAGGCCTGTCGAGAAGCCCTCAGCCGCCTGCATTCCTCCCGCGCAGCTCGGTTTCCATGGCACTGACCGTCTGGTGGAGACTTTTGTTCACACCAAGCAAAGAGCCCCTCTCTTGTATTGGTGGCAAAGCAGAATGTTCCTTTTTCTCTTTTCTTTCTTCCCTCCAGGAGACATGGCAGCAGGCAGGGGAGAGGCTGCTAGTGTCAGAACTGTGGTTCTTGCAGCCTCTAAAACAAGGCATCGTGGGCTGTTTTGGGAGGACGCTGCTTTTGTGCCATCTTTCTTTTGGGTCCTGGGCTGGGGTGAGCCCACAAGCAGCCTGGCCTCCCTAAGCTGCCTCTGCCTTTCATGTGTTTCTCTAAACCTCTGGAAACTATTTAGTCTCAACCTCCACCAGTTCTCATGAGTAATGAGTTCCACAGGTTTACTGTCCACTGTGGACAATAGCTTTGCCTTTTGCTTCTCCTAAAGCTCCTCTCTCAGGCCCACAATGTGCTCCTGGTTCTGTGGCACTGGGGCCTAGGGAACACAGGTCTTTTTTTAATCCTCACCTGGGGATATTTTTCCATTGATTTTTAGAGAGTGGAAGAGAGAGGGAAAGACAGAGAGAAATATTGATGTGAGAGAAACACATCGATGGGTTGCCTCCTGACCAGGGCCCAGGCTGGGGAGGAGCCTGCAACTGCAGTACGTGCCCTTGACCGGAATCAAACCCAGAACCCTTCGGTCCGCAGGCTGATGCTCTATCCACTGAGCCAAACCGGCTAGGGCTGGAACAGTTCTTGACAGTAGGTAGCATCACTTCCTTTTTATGACTGTTTTTGGTCATGTCTCCTCCCTGCCTTGCTTTCTCAATCAGGGTTTCTTAACCTCCGCTCCATTCAAATGCTTTGTTGTGGAGCTGCCCTGAGCATTATTGGATGTTTATCAGCTCCCCTGGCCTCTAACCACTAGATGCTTAGTAGCTTCTCTCCCCCTCCCCCAATTTTGACAACCCAAAATGTCTCTAGACATTGCCAAATGTCCCCTTGGAAGCAAAATCCCTCCCAGTTGAGAACCACTGTTCTAGACTAAACAGACCCCCTTCCTCATCTGTAAATACTCTTTTCTTCACTTTTTCTCTCTGTGTCTGAAGAGCCTTCTGGGTTGGGATGAATTTGGCACCCATGATTACCTGGGTTTCATATAGTAGCTAGTATTTACACTGACAAGCACTTCATCTTATATCATCTCACACGAATTGTATAAATTAAGACACTCAGGTTCCATTTTATAGATGGTACTGGAGCGTGGCGAAGTTTTTCAGAATCTGGCCCACAGACTAGCTACTTTTAGGATCACCTGGAGAATAAATATATATATTTGGGCCCCACACCAGACCTACTAATTAGAATCTCTAGGGGGTAAGGAACCTGCATTTTATAGTTTGCAAATTCCTTTTTTGAATGGTTTTGCATTCCTGTGGGTTCCAACATTAAAAGATGGTGAAAGTCTCTCGTATGGTTGCCACGCCTGCCCAGTTCCCTTCCCTGCCCTCTCCCCCAGCCCACACATACACACAGTAACCAGCGGCTGGTCTGCCCATCCAGAGTGTTTTGTAGCTGCAGAGTGGGCTCTGAATTTGTAACGAGCTCCCCAGCGATATTTGCGATCTTCAAATGTGAGAGCCAGCACTCTCCATGTGCCGCTCGCTTGTCCAACCCAGAGCATTTGCAGGCAGGGTGTTTTCTCTTAGCACCTGCAAAACAGGATTCTGGAGGCGTGGGGTATAGGTTCTCAGTGTATCTGGTGTCCCCACTCACCCTCGCTATTCCACCCCTGGGCCTGGGTCATCGCTAAAGGAAGAGGACCAATTAAGTCGAAATATAAATAGCTCAGTTTGGGGAGACTGAGTCTTCCCTCCAGAAATGGAGGTAGCTCAGTTATTTTGTAAAAAGCCTGCTCCTCTGAGGCTCTCAGTGGCAGAATAAGTGGGATCATTGAATGGCTTAGTTTCAGCCAGCCTTGCTCCTCTGAGGCTCTCAGTGGCAGAATAAGTGGGATGAATGGCTTAGTTTCAGCCAGCCCGAGTTCTTTCTAGAACTGCTCCACTTCTGACAGCCCTGGTATGTGCCATGGTGAAGCCTGTGGGCAGTCTACTGAGTCAGCTGAGGTGTCAGGGCAGGCGAAGTGGCAGGAGAAAGCCAAGTTCCTGGGCTGCAGGCAGGTTGGCTGGGCTCTAAGGACAGTTTCATTTTGCATCCTCGGGCTCGTCTGGGCGCATCTGACACAGTCCGTCTCGGCTCCCCCTTCTGCTGTAGGTCTGGATCCTGCCGGGCCCATGTTCGAAGGGGTGGACATCCACAGCAGGCTGTCCCCTGACGACGCAGACTTTGTGGATGTCCTCCACACCTACACGCGGACCTTTGGCTTGAGCATCGGGATTCAGATGCCCGTGGGCCACATCGACATCTACCCCAACGGGGGTGACTTCCAGCCTGGCTGTGGACTCAACGATGTCTTGGGGTCAATTGCATATGGAAGTGAGTTCCTTATTTTCTGCTTCATGGGGAAGTTTGACTCAGTTAGCTCATCCTCTCCTATATCAGGCCAGGCTGCTAGAGATCCCAACCACATTTATTTCATTATTCCCACTTCCCCCCCACAACGGCCCTCCAACTGTCTGCCACTCCTCATCCTACAAGCCTGTGAACAGCCTCCTGTAGCCTCTGCTCTGCCTTCTCATGCTTTGAGAAGGTCCAGTTATTATTGATTAATTTCTTTTTATAACAAAAGGAATACATGTTTGTTGAAGATTTTGCACAGGACTTACTGAGTACCAATTTTGCACAGTACTTACTTTGCACAGTACTTACTGACTGGGTACCAATTTTGCACAGTACTTACTGACTGGGTACCAATTTTGCACAGTACTTACTGACTGATTACCAATTTTGCACAGTACTTTGCACAGTACTTACTGACTGAGCGGGCGGATCATTGAGAAGCGGCTCATCAATCATGCATGCTCTCTGTCTCTCCCTCCCCCGTCAGCGATCGCAGAGGGCGTGAAATGTGAGCACCAGCGGGCCATATACCTCTTTGTTGACTCCCTGATGAATGAGGACAAGGCGAGCTTTGCGTTCCAGTGCACGGACTCCCACCGCTTCAAAAAGGGGATCTGTCTCAGCTGCCGGAAGAACCGTTGTAATAGCATTGGCTACAACGCCAAGAGAACGAGGCACAAGAGGAACAGCAAGATGTACCTAAAAACCCGAGCGGGCATGCCTTTCCGAGGTAACCTGTCCCCGCCGCGCCCTGAGGACTATCTACCCTCCTTCTAAACTCCTGGTAGAACAGGGCACATCCCAGCCGGGGAGACATGGCCGGCACATTTAGATCAAAGCATTGCAAATCGGATTGCGTTGTGCTTGCCGTAGGAAAGCTGATCTAAAAACCAATGGTGGGGACTCCTTTTGTGATGTGAATCATCACTCCATGATTAGAGTGTTAATATCTTAAATCTCCCCTTCATTTAACTTTTCAAAGCTGTTCATATTTGATTATCACAACAAATCTGAGGTAGGACCAATAGGGATCAAAAGGATATCTTGCCATTTTATAACATGTTATAAAACCATAAAGTTTTGTGGGAATCATGGGCATTACTTACATACGAGGAAATTGAGGCTCAAAGAGCCTTGGTCCTTAATTCAAGGCTATGCAATAGGAAAGTAGCTGGGCCAGAATCCCCAAAGGTCTCCTGCACCCCAGTTTAGAGCTCCTTCTTCTATCCCCCTTACGCCACTGGACAGAATGAGACCAGAGAGAAGCTGGAGGCTGGGCTGGACCCAAAGGATGACAGTCCCTAAAAACCCAGTGACAGATGACTCAGTTTGGGACAGGTTGCCCTGGGATGACAATCAAGGCCCACACTGTCTTTGTTCTGCTGTCTCTGCAGTTTACCATTACCAGATGAAGATCCATTTCTTCAGCTACAAGAACACGACAGAAATCGAGCCCATCTTTTATGTCACTCTTTATGGCACCAGTGCAGACTCGCAGATGCTGCCATTGGAAGTGTAAGTCCCAAGTTTCCTCCGCTGGGGTGAGGACAAGTTGGTATGAGAATGAGAGAGCGCAGGAGTGTGTGAACCATGGAGAGGGGTATGGTCTGAGGGCTGGGTGATTCCAGTGGCCTCTGCAGTCCTCTGTCTCTCCGTCTGCTCTCCACCACCAAGCCCTTGACACACAACGTTTCTGGGAGAGAAGCTCCCAGGACACATCAGCAGTGTGAGAAGCTGAGTCAGCTGGGCAGAAAGTGCTGTCTCATTTCAGACAATGCCTGACATTAGGAAATTTGGACCATTTCTAATTATCTGTGGGAGGGGCACACAGCAATCTGGATATATTTGTTGAGCACTCCTTACGTACAAGGCGTCATCAAAGTAGTGGCTATCAGGACTCAGGGTCTATTTGGGAGACCAGGTTTGTATGCACACAGTCACACCCACAAATGGGGTGAGGCAGGTTCCCCAAATGTCTAATGGGAGGGATGGGCTGGAGGGGGCTAGGAGTTTCCCAGGAGACAGATGCCTGTGGGCAGAGAGGAAGAGGATGCTGTTGAGTGGGGATGTGACTTCTCTCTGCTTTCTCATTTCTGTTCTTTCTTGGACCTGTGCCCCCAGGAAGTAGTATAAATAGGGAGGTAGGTACTCAGGAATTTTTGATAAAAATCTGGGGTAAGCAATGTTATCTTTCTGTCAGCGTGGAGACAGTGGGCTTCCACCTTGGTGATGCCAGTGCGGGTGGAGGACCTGGGGGAGAGCCCTCTCCTTGTTTCTCTCCTGTCCGTGGTGGGCAGGTGCTGCCAGGGCATCACCCCACAGGTGTGGCAGTTTTCCAAGTGGCTGGGGAGTAAGACCAGCTTCTCTCGCCCCTTGCAGAGTGGAGCGGATCAGGCTGAATGCCACCAACACCTTCCTGGTCTACACAGAGGAGGACTTGGGAGACCTCTTGAAGATCAGACTCACCTGGAAACGGGCACCTCAGTCCTGGTACAGCCTGTGGACCGAGTTTCGCAGCTACCTGTCTCGATCCCGGAAGCCTGAGCAGGAAGTGAATATCAGGCGCATCCGGGTCAAGTCTGGGGAAACTCAGCGCAAGTAAGTGCCTCATGGCCCTTTTCGGCCCCAGGTCAGTGGTGAGCACAAGGCGTGTGCCTGGGCCGTGTCCTTTCCTTTGCTAAGCAAGCACCTTCAGTCCTTTCATATCCGGAACACGGGGGCAAAACCTCAAACACCTTTGCAAGGGAAAGCGAAGTCCAGATCAAGACATCTGTCGACGTTTGGGCTCTGATCACAGGCCCTTGGCTGAGGGGGTGCACAAGTGGGGGCTGCAATCCAGTCCTCGTTCTATTTGCCAAGCCCTGTGTTGGCCCAGAGGAAGCAGGGCTGCCCCCGGACAGGGCTTTTCAGGAGTGCTGCTTGCTAGCTGTGTGCTCTGAGGTCCATGCAACCACAAAGTCTTTGCTTCTCCTGTGTGGAACAAACCAGAGTATCAAGTTCAGGAAGCCCCCAGGATGAGGTCTCTGGCGGGACCTGGTTCCCGAGCATCCTATTTTCAGAGCGTCAGACCTCTCCTTCCGAGGCTGTGAGTCAAGGACATGGGGCAGGGTCCTGGTGTCAAGCAGAAGAGAATCCCGTATGCTACGCCAGCTGGCAGCTTCCACGCGCCTGTTAACCCCAAGACTAGCATGAAAAATCCAGACCTTTATCTGTCACTGCCTTCACCTCTGAGCCTTGGCCCTCTGAGAAGCTTCCTTCTAAGTAGAAGCCAAGGAAGTCTGAACCTTTGTCAAGAGAGTGTTGGGGGCGACCTTGTTCAAATCCTTCAGCAGGCCTCTAGGAGGTCATGGTCAGCCTTACGATGGTTGGAAACAGCCTCTACCCCCTTTGTACCTCATTTGGCATTTGCTCCATCACAGTCTTCATATGCCCTGTGTGCACTCATCGCCGCTGGCACGGGTTGGCCGTGAGAGGAGCGGAGTTGCACATGTGTGAGGGCTTCTTTGGGGTATGAATACTAAAAAGTGGAATTTCAAAGTTATAGTACACATCTTCTTCACTCGACTAGATGTTATTAATTTCCTGTCCCAAGTAGTTAGACCAATTTTCAATCTTAGCCACAGAATAAGAGCTCTCCTTCCCCCTCCTCCTCACCTGTATTTGGTGGGACATTCTTGCTACCCTGTTGGGTATGAATTGGTCCCCTACTCTTGTTTTAATTTTTTTCTGATTGTGATAAGGCGAGTCACCTTTTTATAGGTTCATGTGCTGTTGGGGCTTCCTGGTAAAGGTTCTTAAAGCTGTTCTGATTATGACTTTTGTCCTGCAGGTGAGCATCAGGGTCAGGTGTCCCTCCCATCTGTTGGTCATGGGGTCATGCTAATCACACACTTCTGAGGTGGGGGTGGGGGTGGGCCACGTGATTTGTCTGTAAGTTATAGTTGAAATGGTTATTCGAGCCCGGATTCTACCTGTGATCCTGCTGTCCACTTCCCGAATCTTTGTTTTAACTCACAGCTGAGCCCAGCTATGCTCCTTGGTGGATATTTAAGAGGTTTGTACTGGAGGCACCTCGTGTTCCTTTATTCGAGGAGATTACAGTCCACCATAGATATAGGAATCCACACGCCATTCAAGGCAGTGCATCATGTGTTAAATAAGAGGAGACATGCGTTATTGACACCAGGCCATAAGAAGTAACGACAATAACAAAAGCAGCATTTCTGTAAGGACGTGCTTTCCTATTAAACTGAGAGAGCAGGGTCTCAGGCAGTCAGGGAGGCTTCCGAGAGGCAGCAGTCTTTGGAACAGACGGAGAGAAGAAGGTGGAAGAGGTGTGGCTAAAGGCTGCCTGAGCCGAATCATGAGGCACCTCAGAGCGAGACCCGGTCTGGCCTGCTTGCAGTTGCAGAAGGGTGTTCCGAAGGCCCTTGAGTCAGGGTGTGGCATGAGGAAGACTTCTCTTTCCTCTTTGCTCCATCCACCTTGGATCCAGAAAGCACTATCTGGCTAATGCACAGCCATGTGCCTTCCCCTGTAGAGTTTTGGTGACCTCGGTGGTTTCTTTTTCCTCCTAGATATGCTTTCTGTGCAGAAGACCCTGAGAACACCAGCATATCCCCTGGCCAAGAGCTCTGGTTCCACAAGTGTCTGGACAGCCGAAGAATAAAAAGTGGAACCAGGTAACCGGGACTGTCTCCTATGTTCACGCAGCACATGCTGACTGCTCACCCAGCACGCGTGGACATGGGGCTGGGCACCAGGTTGGAGTATGGAGTTGGGGAAGAAGTAAAGGAGAACCACACAGTATCATTCCCGTTTTTAGGTTTTTGGGAACCCAGGTTGGTGTGAGTGGATATTAGGGGGCAATTCTCCCCCTTTAGAGAAGCAGGAATGCTCGTCTGTGTCGCGCTGAATCAGACAAAAGGGTCACCTTGCATCAGTGTCCCATTGCCCTGTGCTGGAGTCCCTTTATTTCAGAACTGAAGAAAGTTGATATCTCAAGGTGTGAGGCAGTGGGCACATCCACAAGGGGAATTTGTCACATGTCCTCTGAGTCTAAACGCTTGCTGAAGAAAAGGGAGACCGGCCCTCCCACCAACCTCTACCTCTTGCCCCAACCAAGGTCCTAGATAATAGTTTTACTGCCATATGCTGAGCACATACATGTGCCCACCTCACGTTCAGTGCCTTCATTATTTTTTATCATCAACCCCAGGACGTTGGTGTTGTTAACCCTATGCTCAGGCGGGGAACCGAGGCTCAGGGAGTTCAGGGTGAACTCTTTCCAGGTCCCCCAGCTGGTGACAGTGGGGCAAGGATTGAGGCAGATTGGTTTACTCAAGCCAAGGCCTTTTCTTGCTCAGATAAACCACCTCACTTTGATCTGGCTGTCAATGGTCAAGCAGCTGCACCCGCACCCGGTCCCCTGTGATGAACTGTCTGAGGGCCGGGCTGCAGGCCGGCTGCTCTGTCTCCTGTTACGGAGCATCAGTGTGACCATTTGATCTGGCTGTCAATGGTCAAGCAGCTGCACCCGCGCCCGGTCCCCTGTGATGAACTGTCTGCCATCCTGAGGGTCGGGCTGCAGGCCAGCTGCTCTGTCTTCTGTTACGGAGCATCAGTGTGACCGCAGCTCGGTGATCACAGGACTGTGGGATTCTGAAACTGCCCATCTAATTTGCCTGGTTCCTTTCAGGCAAACTGTGGAGCTTCCCTGAGGGTGCCAGCAAGGCCCCCCCACCCCGCCTACCAAGCACATGGAGGAAAGTTACTGCTGAGGACCCACCTGATGGAAGGACCGCTCTCGGCCTTGACCCTGGAGCACAGGGAAGAGCCTGCTTGCTGGCCCAGGACCTTGCCTCCCATGACAACTGGGACTTCTCGCCAGAGGGGACTGTCTGCTGCTCTTCCTGCTGCTGCCCTAGAATAGCTCTAAGGCCAGATCTGTGTGCAAACAGCCAAATGCCTGGGCCTCTTGTGCACACCGGGCTGGCTGCTAAGTGACTGGGTGGGCCTGAGCTCTGCCTGGCCAGGACCACTGGCTCTGAAGTGGCCTATGTGGAAGGCTGTCAGGGTGTGGCCCGACTTGCTTCGTAGTGACAGGCCTTCCTGCTGGGAGCTGGCCTGTCAGGATGGCAGACCTGTGTCCTTGTTCACCCAGAGATGGTCGATCTGGGGTGATGCTGAGGCCCTCGATGTTGGGGTTCAACAAGCTGCATCCATCAATGTCGGTTACTTCTTCAACATTCTGTCCTGTTCCTTAACTCACTCTCTAAAGCACACATCATTGGCTTTCTTATTTTTCTATTGCTCATTTTTTTTATTGGATAAATGTTTATTAAGCACTTAACCTTAATGGGATTGGGATTTGCAGACTCCCTTAAAGTTTAAATGGTCCACGAATATACATATGATGAAGGCACAAGGGGCATTGGGGAGGATGGAAGAATAGGGACCCTGGGGTTTTCAGCAGTTTCTACCTATTTCTTCTTAGTTAACATGTGCATTCCCCCTAAGAGTGATATGTTTGATCACCAGCAGAGTAGCAAGTAGGGCGTCATATGTGCTGGGGATCGGAATGGTGGCCAACTACCAGATATGATTGCTTTGGAGCAAAATCTCTTTTGTTGAGGAAGGTAGAAGGCATTATATATGTTATAGATATCTGTTTACCCAGAACCGTCACCTGTCAAACAGCTGGTGCTAAGATTTAACACGCTGTTTTTCTTCCTTAGAAATACCTTGCTCTAATACCAGCCCCTTTTCTGTTGAACTTCTTGGAAAAGCCTCTAATTCTTCATTTGAATTAATATACATGATATCCAAGGAACCCATTTTTACTTTCCAAAAGATTTTCATGTGGGTCACCTAATTAGAGTTTAACAACAGGAGGTGAACAGGGAAGCCATTATTAACTCTATATAAAATGAGGCTCTGAGGTTCAGCCACGTGTCTAGAATTATATACCACGTTGGTGACGGGGGCCAGGTAAGGACCCAGATTTCTAAGAGGCAAAGTCCATGGTATGTTGATCTCTGCAACTTCATTAAGACGTTTATAGCCATTTCTCTCCAATCTGCCCCAGATGTGACAAACAAGGAATATTTCTCAGAGCCATTCATAAAACCCAAGCCCTTTTATTAACCTGTAACCAGGAAAACAACTGTGCCAAGGGGTGGGGCTTTTTATGGATGAGATTTATTTGGAAGGAGATATGATACCAGGTGGGGGAGGAAAGAGTGATTTTTTTGTACTGAGGTTTTTAAAGGACTCTGTTTTAACCTGTCTTGTGCCAAAGTTGTATCTTTGTTCAATGCCAAACTTCAAAGACATAATCAGTCAAGTCTTAAGTCAAGGTGTCTCCATCCCATTGTGTGCCTCTTCTGTTGTTTCTGTCATTGCTTTCCAGCCAAAGTGGAGCTTGTGTGACTGACTCTGCCTCCTGGCTACCTCTGACCTGTTTTTAGTGATGTTTAAGAATCGAATCCTCGGTGGGTCCTATATTTATACATTTTGCTTGAAGACTTATTTGTATATGCTGCTGCTTTTTTAAATGCTACGCAGAACATTATTTATTTTTCAAGTGTATGTAATGTATAAAAACAAATATATGGTTAGTTTTTACATTAAGATTAACCAATTTCAAGACTAAGATTTTTAATAGTAAAGTAATAAAAGTCTGCAAAATTCTTAGTGGTGTGGCAACTCAGTTCTTAAAAGTCGAGAGACTTATGGATGCTCAAGCCTAGGGTTTGACAAAAAGTTACTTTAATATAAGATATAGTCTCCATTTGGTACTACTTATTGGTAGGAAGTGGACAACAACTCCTTTCACCAAGAACAAGGAGAAAAAAATATTTGGAATAATAATTTAATAGAAATTATTAAATTATTACTAAATTATTAAATTTAGTAGAAATGCCTGAAGGTGGATGTTAGGAAGAAGATGGACATTGGGGAACATTAGTGAGGATATAGGTTTGATTGCATGGGACCTAGATTATAGGGGCTTAGACCAGATAGAAGTTGATCTTTCTATCATTTTTAACTCCAAGCTGGTATTGAAGTTCTGTTCCATTAAGCCAAGAGGGAACTAGGCTGCCTTTTATAACTGGGTTTATCTACAAATTGGGGATAGTCTCTCAAAAAAAAAGACTAATCTACACTAATAAAAGAGAAACATGGTAATTGGCGTACGACCGCTACCCTTTTCATTGGCTAATCAGTGAGTATATGCAAATTAACTGTCAGCCAAGATGGCGGCCGGCAGCCAGGCACTGAAGCAAGCA
>NW_005371384.1:47658-57215 GCF_000412655.1 Myotis brandtii | reverse complement strand
GATCACAGAAGCCAGGTGTGTGGGCAGGGAAGCAGCCTCAGCCAGCTTCCCTGGCTGGGGCTTCCCTGCCCCACACCCGGCTTCTGCAATTGGTGATGCCTATTTCTGCATGACACTTAACTGACTACCCTCCCTTGAAGCACAGAAGAAGAAGAAGCCCCCAGAAGAAGAAGCCGCCCACCTTTGGTCCTGGCGCCAGTGCCTGGGGCTGGCTGCAGCCCAGGAGATGGACAAGCTACCGGCCAGAGGTCCCAGGCTGCAGCCACCCGGAGAAGCTACCAGCCCTGTGGTCCAGGGCGCCAACGCCTGTGGCCAGGGAAACAGGTTCCCTCTTCTCCTACTGTAGTCATTACTTCAATATTCCCCTTCTGAATTTCTCTCCTGTGCTGCAACCCAACTCCACTTTTTATCGGAAGGATACGGAACAGAGAGAGCAGTGTTAAAAGCTTACATTTTTAAGCCGGTAAGGTTGGTACTTAAACATATAAATGGAAAACTAGAGTCCTTAAGGTAACAAAGGCTACAAAGGACAGGGACAGCGCATGACCTATTATATCCAGCAATCCATATGGGGACTGAAAACTTTGCAATGATGACAATTACTGAAGATATGAATCAACTAAAATAGTTGACAGGGACAATTCTTCCATCTTTGAAAATATCTACATCAAATCTGTTTAAATAGATTTTCATCTGCATAATATAACACATTCTGACAAGACCACCACCTCCACCAATGTGGTCAGTATTGTGCTGTAAAATGTTTAATAACTGAGGGACCCCCCCTCGAGTGCACAAATTTTGTGCACCGGGCTACTAGTAAGTAAATAAAAGAAATAAGATTAAAACAAATATAAACCAGGGTTCAGGTCATGTGTTGTCCTAAACATCTGTGGTTAGCAATACCGCTTAACCTTGACTTTATATCATACCAGTGCATGTATGTGTTGTGGTGCAAAAGGGCTGCTGGAAATGTCTGGACGCTGGGACAGGTCTAAGCAAGGAAGGACCCAAGTGTAGATGTCAGCTGGGGCAGCAAGGAGCAGAGTTATCTGGACCAGAGCTATCGTCTCAGTGAAAGGAAGCCACGCTCTACCTCTTTTATTCTTTCACAGGAAGTGGGTGGTCATGGTCAGATGCCACATACGAGCTGTGAAAGTGTTGAGGCCAGAAACAGAGGCCGGGATTATCTCACTGGTGTGGAGAAGCTAAGAGTACGCTTTAGAATGAAAGAAGTCTTGACTTCTGCCCTGGTCATTATCCCAAGACAACTTCAGGGGGGTTGTTGTGAAGCCAACACCTCAACTACTTATTGGGAGGGAGAGCATTCTCTCACCACCTCAACAACACATTCTCCCTTTCCTGTCAGAGATACCAGTCCTACTTTCTTCTTTATGCAGGGAGGTTGGGTTAGCCTCCCTGTACAGGCTGAGAATCTCAGAAGTGTGAGAGTCTCAGAAGTGTGGCTTCACCCCCGCAGTTCATTTCCCTGGTGACCACACCGCAGATGTCTCTCCCTCCTTCAAGGCTTCTTTATCAGTTCTTCCTCTTCTCTTTCTTCCAGCCCCTCCCTTTCCTCCTTCTCCTTCCCCTTCTCCTTTTCCTCTTTCTCCCCCTCTTCTTCATTAAACAGTTTTATTGTGGTTTAATGGACACAATACACACAGATGTAAATCATACAATTTGATGTTTTGATGTGTGAATTCATCATGAAACTGTGAAATCATCACCACGGTCAAGATAGTGAACATATTACTCACCTCTAGAAGTTTCCTCGTGCCCCTGTGTGGTCCTACCTGCTGCCCTCTCTTCAGGCAATACCGACATGCTCTCTGATGCTATAGATGAGCTGGAGTTTCCTAGGATTGTAGGAAAAATATATGTATGGTATGTCCTCTTTTTCCCCCCACCTTTTCCACAGTATAATTATTTTGAAATGGATCCATGTTTTTGCATGTACTAGTAGTTCACTCCTTTCTATTGCCGAGTAGTATTCATTGTATGGATACACCATCTGTCTATCCAGGCACTTTGAGTTTCCTACATCTATATGTGCCTTTATTTCTAGACTCTGTTTTACTGATCTATTTGTCTATTTTGATGTCAATACCACAGTCTCTTGATTACTGCTGCTTTATAAGTTTTGACATTGGGCACCGATAGTTTTTTAACCGTGATTTTTTTTTTCTACAGTTGTTTTAGCTATTCTAGGTCATTTGCATTTTCAGATGAATTTTAGAATCAGCTTCTCAATTTCTACAGAAAGTCTGCTGAGATTTTTGTAGGCATTGCATTGAATTTATAGATCTGTTTGAGGAGAATTGATATCTTCATGTTGAGTTTTTCAACCTATCTTCATCAATTCTTAATTTGAATTCTTTTTACACCAAATTTGTTAATTTACTGTTTGACTTTCTACTGACAAAATGATTTCTTCAGGGACCTATATGGCTTACTCTGTCTCTGAATACATGAAAAAATATTTTTGGATAGAACAAGTTTAAGAAAATACACAATTACTTATTTATGACATTTTTAAAATGTAAAATTTGAACACTCAAAAAGGCCAAGATACCACTTTAGATAGATGTGCAGTGGGCATGTGGAGGGCCACCCAAATGCCTCCCTCAGCACAGACCCTCATTCCCCAGCTGCATGTTAGCAGTTGAGGGCTCTCATCTGAACCTCTTTTCAGGAATTGTTTTCAGCCAACCAAGGGGTTCAAGGTCAGAGCCCCGCCCCCCAGGGTAGTACACATCCAGGCCCTACCTCCTTGTCTTCAGGACAACTCTGAAGGGCTATAGTAGATGGTGGGATCAGCAGAAGTCCCTGTTGCATCATAGCTCAACTCTTACCCTACCCAGACCTTCTGCCTTCACTCCCCAGGAGTGATGGTCCAGACATTGCTCTCTAGTCAAAGCCCTGCACACAACTCTCCATCTCAGGCAGAGTCTGTTCCCCAGGGATTCCAGCTGAAGACAGGTGACTATTTCCCAGTCAACTTGCAATTCCCAGGACTTGAAGAGTGTAGCTAGAGACCCCCAGGTCAGCCCTGAGGCTCCCGGATGAGATGTGGAGGAAGTAGGAAGCCAGTTATCACTGGCCTGCTCTACTCTGACTGTTGCTTATGGCTTTGCTACCAGGTGCTTTCCCGTTCACACAGGCGCTCTTTGAAACCACCCCGACTCTGTGAGGCAATAACAGAGGTGCTTTCCCTTTCACATGGCACCATCGCACCATCACCATCACTGTTTGAAATCACCCTGACCATGGAAGGAGGAGAAAGCACCTGGCTGGCTTCTGCCTCATCAGCGTGGCAAGGCCATGGATGTCACAGTGGGAGAGAGAGGGGAAGAGGGAGACGCTCTGTACAGGCCAAGTGAAACTGAACAGAGGCTCACTCACTAGGAACAGGGGATCCCAGAGCTGGGAGTGCCCAGGGGAGCACCAATGGAAGGTGAAGAAGACTCCCATTCCATGGGGGTGGGAGTATGAGATGGGAAGTAGAAAGGAGTAGTACCAAAAACTACTATAAAATTAAACATTGTGATACGAAAACATATTTTTCTTCTATTAAAATTAAACATTGTGATACGAAAACATATTTTTCTTCTCCTATTGATGTGATTGAAACCCAGAGTAGTCAGAACAGACAGGACATTAGCCGACATTTAGTTCTCCACCTTGGCATAAACCTTGTCCTACTCTGTCCCAATAGCATGTGCCTCACAGAATCACCCCACATCAAAAAGTTAGAATAGGGCCTTTAACCTTGGGCTAGCTCATGAAAGCCAGTTTTCTTCATACAACAGACATATTTTTGTAAATTTAATTATATATTAATGACTAACAAATGAACTGTAGTATAAAGTCCTTTCACCATGTTCCTTCATTTGACCATTTCAACCAGCTATGCAGTAAGTATTGTTGTGGGCAAATGCAGAGGAGAAAATGCAAGTGCCAAGAGGTCAGTGGCCCCTCAGTAAGTGGGTGAACTTGGACTTAAACTTGCGTCTGCAGACACTTAAGCCCGTGTTTGTTCTTTCCCTTAAAAGCACTAAAAGAAATGACCTTTCAGAAGATTCCTGTAGTGAGTCTGTTTGTCCTCTACATAAATCTGGATGTTCTTCTGGTATGAGGTGAGGGTCACATGCTTTCTTTGAAGGGACACTCATTTCAAGGCTTTCTCATGAGAAAATGGGCAATGAAGAAATAATCCTTCTGGTGCCCAGGTAAGTGTGAAATTGGCAGTCACCAAAATTTCCAAACTTGCCCAACTAGCTTTCGGTTGGATATCAGAATTACGTGCATTAGTGAAGGATGGCTTAGAGGTGTTCTACCAGCAGAACCACCTCTCCTGGTGGGAGGGGACTCTCTCTGAGGAGAGGAGTAGCTATAGAAACAGGAGGACGGAGGTGAGGGGTTGGGGGGGGAGGCCTGGACACTCCAGCTTTACTTAGTAAGACAGGCCCAGAGGGTCCTGGAAGAAATAGAGTGTTGGGAGTCAGTTGGACACGAGGAGATGAGGGACAACTTCCACTGTGACACAGAGAAGGAGCAAAGGATACAAACAAATATAGGATGGTTCAGTGAGAAGGAAGGGAAGGGGCTGCTTCTGATGGTTTCTATTTTTCTTTTATCTTTTTTTTTTTTTTAAATACAAAGGGACATCATCTTCGGGTGGACTAATCCAAATCAGAGGAGATATTGTAGGATGACAGGGTTGGCGTCTCCGGGCAACTGCCTTCCAGGGCAGATAGTCATCCTGGCACGCTTCTGATGCGGCCCATGCAATAGCTGCTGTTTATCTCAAATGAGACTGGCCTCCAGCCCAGGCTGATAAAATGATGCTCTCAGGCTACCAGCGAAAAATGCGGAGCCACACGATGCAGGCGTGGCTCTGTAGCCCTGGGCCAGTGTAGCAACCCATCACTCTTCTAGGACTCTCCCAGCAATACTTGTCTTGATCTACTTGGGCTGCAGGAGCCAAGGGGTTATGCAGGAGGCAGCCAATCAATGATTCTCTCTCATCATTGATGTTTCTATCTCTCTCCCGCTCCCTTCCTCTCTGAAATTAATAAAAATATATTTAACAACAACAACAGGTTCTGGAGATGCTGTAATTTCTTCATCCCCTCAAGCCCACTTGGCGGCAACACATCAGAAAGGGGCTTTTCTATTTCAAGATGTCAGAACCCCCCCCCCCCCCAGAGCAAGCTCTGACCAAGTCATAAACACACTCTCAACTGCCTGATCAGCACCAGACAGTGAACATCTGTGGGTGGTGGATGGAGGTGGTCTGGGAACACATTCCACTGCAGAAGGACCTCAAATGTCCTATGCCCAGAACAGAACTCTCAGACTGTTGCCCTCCTTGTCGCCCCTCTCTCGGTTCCCATGGCCCCACCATGTACCCAGGCTCCTACCCCAGGCCTGGGCTGTGCACCCAGATGCCTCTCTCCCTCACCACCTCCTTTCTCTCTCACCCCTGGCCTCCACCCCATTTCTCAGCAGTTCTGGTTCCTTCCCCTTTCACTCAGCCCTCAGTCCCTCCTCCACGCTGCGCCCTCTTCTTCTGAAATGCAACTCTGACCACATGACCCTCTCACTGAAACCCCTCACTGGTTGCCCGGTGACCTTAGGTCAACCTCCAAACTCTTCAGCTTGAAAGATAAAACCTTAGAGGACTCAACCACCTACCTCTCCCTTTTGTCCTCTGCCCCTCTCACAGGTGGCGCACAGGTCAGCCGCCTCAGCTACCCGTGGTCCCAGGTGTTAAGTAGAAATGTTTCACTTCCACAGCTGAAAGTCTTTTTACAATAAAGGGTTTATTAGGCCAATGCTAGCAAAAAAAGACAAGGAAAAAAAAAAAGACTGGTCTTGGGGCCTGGAGCCTAAACCGCCAGCAGCATGGCCAGGGAGGAACGACAACAGGGCCCTCCTCTTAGAGTTTGCAAGCATTTTTATCATCAAGTATAAAAATGGGGGAAGGGGGAGAAAGATGTAAACGGACGGAAAGAATTCACATTAGCTGTGGGCAAAGGGGTGGGAGAAAGTGAAGCGGGCCGGCTCTGGGATAGGCCCAGAGTCCGCACAAAGGAAGGTCCCTGTGGAGTGGCGGTGGCAGCAGTCCGGAAAGCGAAGGCTGCTGCAGTTCTGTGGTGCCTGGCGAGGGTAATCAGGAAATAGCCACCTGAAATTAATCCGACTTTCAACCGACAGTTGGCCCACAGCCATGAACAGGCTATCAGCTGTCTCTCTCTCTCCACTGATGCAATTTAACTTAGATGGCCTCAGAATTTTCTCCTTGTCACGGGAAGGCCCCACGCTCTTTCCCACCATGTGACTTTGCGCAGGCTTCCCCTCTGTCTGTCACACCTACGCGATAAGCCCCTACTCATCCTTAATGTAGGATGTTCAGCTGTCACCTCCGCCAGGAGGCCTTCCCCCCTTCTCCTCCCTCTGCTCCCCGCCTCCTCCCCGGGCACATTTTGGTACCCCCTCCTCAGTCTTCCCAGAGCATCCGACACATCCCTCTGTTCACCACTGGTAGCTAACTGTCCATCTGGCTGTATGCCCTGTACCCCCAACCAGGCTGCACTTGTCTTGTTCCAGATGGAGCCTATTGGTCTTTACACAGTGGTTGGCAAAGTCTCTTTAATAAACCTTGATTGATGATTGATTAATTAATTAAGTATAAAACAAGGGTCCCTGTGAAGGAGCTGCGGTCCAGATGGGGAGGAAGTCCAGTCCCTGGTGAGGCGATGGAAGATACTCATGCCAAGAGCGAGTGTGTCTTCCTGACCACCAGGCTGGAGGAGGAAGCTGTAGAGGGAGCTGGCGGGCCGGGGCAGCAGGTTTCCTGGGTGAGGAAGGGGTACCTCCACGCACAAGCCTGGCCCTGGCCTCACCTGCACCAGTTTCCTTTCCTGCAGCGGCCACATCTGAGCAAGGCTCGCTGCCAAAAGGCACCGGGGTCCCCTCCCCACAATTAGCATGTCTCTGGGGAGGCCCAAGCCCACAGTCTGGAATGCAGACAAAGAGGATCTGTTCCAGTTATGCTAATTGCTGCCTCTCTCCCACAGAGACGGGCTGTGGGAGACGCCAGGAGGCAGAGGAGCAGATGGGGAATTCCTCTGCGCCTGCGCCAGGCCCACACCGGAGGGGCCCTGCCAGCCTTCACCTGGAAGTTGGAGGCCCAGCTGATTGCAGGTGCCCTGCAGGCTGTCGCTGGGGAAGTGCACCTTGAAGACCAGGCAGCTTCCTGTCCAGGAACCCCAAAGCTTACAGTCCCACTTTCCAAATAGTGCTTTCTCCTGGAAGCCACCTTTTAATGCAAAGGACCCTGGGAGAGGTACCCCGTTAGGTTCCTAACACCTTAGTGTAAATGGTGAGTGTGGGGGCCTGGGAAGCAGGTGCCCTGTGCTGTAGAATGAGCACCTAGAGGACAGGAGTCCACTCCTGTCACAAATGTACCCCCCTCTCCACCCACGACTGTGGCCCCAGCCCATGTCTGAGCCATGTTCTTCCTCAGGAGCACCCACCACCCCACTCCAACTTCTCCTTCTCCAGAGCTTCCCCCCACAATCAGTGACCCCCTGAGGCCACAGGCCCCTCTGGGAGTTAGCCCTCAGCTCCCCTGTTGCTGCCCGTCCTTGCTGAGGAAGCATTTGGGGGTGGGGTGGGGGAGAGCCTTGCTGGGCATAGGACCGTGATTCTCGAGTCCAGCGTGCATGCCGGGTGCTTGTTAGAACAGATCACTGGGCCCCACTCCAGGGTTTGGGTACGTCTGACGTGCAGCCTGAGGCTGTGCATCTCTAACAAGTTCCCAGGCGATGCTGGACTCTCCGCCTCTCCCTCCACCTCCTTCATGCCGGGCTCACTGCCCTCCGCTTGTCCATCCACAGCTGGACCCAAACGCCCGTCTGTGGAGCCAATGTACACCCTAGACAGAAGCCATTCTCTTGACTGGACCTTTTCTTACTGGCGAAAACCCCCAACTCTTCTCTTAAATTCTCTGACATCACACGTGTTCCTGGAAAAACAGTTTTGTTTCCAACCTCTCCTTACCATCCTCCTCTTACCAGTGTCTGTTCTGTGTTCTGAGCAAAGCTTTCTCCCTCTCTCTCTCTCTCTTCTGGTTTTTTTCTCTCTCACCTGCAGCAATTTCATCCAGGTCCATAACATAAAACTACCACCTATCTCGGATTCCAGCCTAGACCGCTTTCCTGAGCTCCACTCAGCTGTGGCTAGACGCCCAAGTGAGCACAGAGGGCTGGCTCTCCCTCCCTCTCCTTCTCCTTTTCCCATGCTTCAGCCAATGGCATGTTTAGAAAATCTGTCCTCAAGTCAGAAACCTGATGTTGTGAGTCAAAGTGTGGAATGACTGGCGAGAACATGAAAATTTCCCTTGAGTTCACATTGTCTCCCGCCACCCTGGGATAGTAGGTTTTGAAAAGAGAGAGAGAGAAAGAGGAGGTAGAGAGACATAGAGAGAGGCAGGAGCTGGATGGGGTGGAAGATCTGTTCCTGGGCCGTGCCTGACAACAGCAGCCAGGATCTGAGTGAGCAACGCATCTTAGACAAAGCCCGTGACCACAGGATCTGTAATTTCACACCACAAAGCTCAGCCCCTGTGTCTTCATTTCCTCTTCCATTAAAAAGGGGATAATCTGTGGGATTAAACAAGATGATAGGATGTGACTGCCTATTATAAAAGGGATGTTGTATAAAGGATGCTGGGTGGATGTTCGTTTTCCCATTTCTCACTCCCTCCCTCCTCCTTCCCTAGTCTTTCTCGTGGAACATGATTTTCCTCTGACTCAGTGCCAAGATTGAGACAAGCAGTCTTCCTTGTTTGGTGGGGGCAGATATTTCTCTTGTTCTGTTTTTACTTGAATATAGCTCTTTGGGGATGCAGCGTAAAGTGTCCTGGCCAACTTCCCACCTTGGGGAAGGGGGGCGGGGCTTAGCCTTTGTTTTCATGTTCCCGGATTTCACAACCTTTTCCACCATGTCCATCAGCTACCAGGCCTGGTTGTGTGAGAGTGAGCGCTTCTGGCAAAAAGAGTAGTAACTCATTTATTTCAGGAATGATTTTTTCCTCCTCCTTAAAGTCGCACTGTGTGTGACTCCGACCCAGGATAGCTCCTGAGTAAGTACAATGTCATTCGTAAATTTGCAAGGGCTCAGCACAAGCCACATGGAAGCAGATTTCTTTTTTCTGTGACCTTGGACTTATCTTAAGTAGAACAAAGTAAAACTAAAAGAAACAAAGGCAGCCCTGCCTGGTTTGGCTCAGTGGCTAGAGCATCGGCCTTCGGACTGAAGGGTCCTGGGTTCGATTCTGGTCAAGGGCACATCCCCGGGTTGTGGGCTTGATCCCCAGTGGGGGGCATGCAGGAGGCAGCCTATCAATGACTCTCATCATTGATGTTTCTATCTCTCTCTCCCTCTTTCTTCCTCTCTGAAATCAATAAAACAAGAGAGAAGAAGAAGAAGAAGAAGAAGAAGAAGAAGAAGAAGAAGAAGAAGGAGGAGGAGGAGGAGGAGGAGGA
>NW_005371384.1:42786-47547 GCF_000412655.1 Myotis brandtii | reverse complement strand
AGAGGGAGGGGGGGGGGAGGGGGGGAGGGGAGGAGGAGGAGGAGGAGAAAAGAAACAAAGGCACTGTCTCAGCCACCCGGCCCCTTGCTCTAAAAATCAGGACTAAGCCTGCTTTTTCAAATCAGAGGAAGATAGAATAGTTCAGGCAAACAGAAGCTCGAAGGAAAATAAAGTAATGACTTCATAACCCTGGACTTGTCTTCAATGAGCTACTGGGTGATGGGTTTTCACATTATCTCGGGCAGGAGAGCTTGGTTGGCAAACTTGTTAAACAAGAAGGCAAATAGCATTCAAATTTCCATCATCAAATATTTGCAACAGTTGATTTTGTGAAAATAAACAACAAAGTGCTGGAAAAGAGGTCCTATGGAATAATGGAAGGCAACCAATCTAAGGTGATCACCTGCTGTGGCCGAGTGAGCCAGCAAGATGCTCAGGGTGTAGGTCCCTCTGGGAGCAGAGCTGGCTCGCCATATCATGCCCTGGCCTAGGAGGTGTGCTCTTAAACAAGAGCATCACCAATTTGCATGGAACCACCCTGGAATCCAGCAACTCCAAACTCAGGGAAGGGGAATGTGACATTAGAATCCCAGGGGAGCTTGTTGAACACACACACACACACACACACACACACACACACACTCCCCTACCCCTGACCTTGTGGGAGTTCTACAGGACATTTGGACTTTGTTCCTTTATTGGCTATCCTTCCTCCCACGGTCCTGGGGGACATGGGGAGTCAGAAGGAGGAAATATACCCCAGTGGTGGGGCTTTCTCTGACCTGGATCTGCCCTGTGGACTAACAGTTTTGATGTCAGTAGGTGCCCATACAATGATCTGCCCACAATTCCTCTTTAAAGGAAGGGGCCGAGTTAGCCTAGAGCAGTGGTTCTCAATCTTCCTAATGCTGCGACCCTTTAATACAGTTCCTCATGTGGTGGTGACCCCCAATTTCATTGTTACAAATTGAACATAATTAAAGCATAGTGATTAATCACTAAAACAATATGTAATTATATATGTGTTTTCCGATGGTCTTAGGCGACCCCTGTGAAAGGGTCGTTCGACCCCCAAAGGGGTCGTGACCCACAGGTTGAGAACCACTGGCCTAGAGGTGTGTCAGCTCGTGCCGGTCCTCAGCAACTTAAAGCATAGTGATTAATCACAAAAACAATATGTAATTATATATGTGTTTTCCGATGGTCTTAGGCGACCCCTGTGAAAGGGTCGTTCGACCCCCAAAGGGGTCGTGACCCACAGGTTGAGAACCGCTGGCCTAGAGGTACCGGTCCTCAGCAACCTCTCTCTCTCTGGGCTCTGCTCTTTTCTCTGGGAAAGGCACGGGCAATAAAGGAACCGAATTGGCAAACTCTGCCCCTCACTGATGACGGGGCTGCATGCACTGAAGACGAATGCAGAGAAGAAGCGTGGTAGGTGCCGGATGGCGAGGGGTGGCCTCCCAGGTCCTGGCAGGAAGGGCAGAACTTAGACATGCAGACGAGAATGGAAGACCTTCCAGGCAGAAGACATGAGCAAAAACTCGGTATTTCGCAGCAAGTAGAGGGCGTTCCGGGGCAGTGGAGGGAATCGGAGAAAACAAATGTTGGGTCTATGCTGATTCCGTGGATGTCGACGGCATATGCCCGCACTGGCCATTCCAGGCGCCTTCGGGGAATCGCTCTGGTAACCGAGACTGAGAAAGAGTGGCTTGCGGGGCTGCACTCACCTCTTCCCATGCCCTGCAAGCAGGCCCAGCCAGGTTGGAGGCCTCAGCCAGACCGCTCTTGTCTTGCTCTGGGCTCAGAGGTAGCCAGAAAGGCTGGCAGGGTGAAGCTGTTTGATTTCCAAGGCTTTCTGAGCTAGCCAGGTGGAAGGCAGCCAGGGAGGCAGCAGCCGGCAACAGCCTGCCCAACTGCCTTGGAGAGCAGGCAGCTACTCACGGGAACAATTGGGCAGAAAGGGGGGGGCGGGGGCGGCCAGGGAACATGGGCCAATTCCACATGGGGGGAATTCTGAGCAAGGTCAAAGTCCAATTTGGTACAGGGCTTTATTACCAATTTAAAGTTCATCCCTCCTCGCAGGAGGCCACCACCCCTGCAGAAGAGGCCAGGCTGGCACAGGGGGAATCTGCATTTAAAGACTCGAAGTGCCCGGCACCCTGGCAGGGCTTCAGTCTAGCCTGTGTGTTTATCCCAGAGCCCAGGAATCTCACCCCAAATATGGTCCTAAGTCTCCATATCCGGACGCCTGCTTGCTTGTGGGGAAAATCCCCCAAATTCTTCTGACTTTTTCCACTCTGGGGGAGGGTCCTGGAGTGCAGAGGAAGTGGTGGGTCTGGAAGGTGGCGATCATATGTTTTGCTTAACGGGGGCTGGAAGAAAGTCGTCAGGCATTGGCAGTCAACGGGGAGCAGACATATTAAAGAGCCAAACTGAAATATGAGAGGAGCAGTCATGTGCAACGCGGCCCATAGGACGAGGCAAGAATCTGGGTGACCATGACGATCCGGCAGGTGGATTCTATAAAAGCGGTGGATTGACTTATTCCAGGTATTCAGTTGAAAGAAGGCTCCTTGGTGTGCCTCTCTCCTTGGGTGACCTCACCTGGGCTGCTGTAGGAACTATTAATGCCTGGTACTAACATCCAGATTCTGCTGTAGCAAATCCACAACTTCCCTCCTTCCCCATCAATCCCACCGCCATTCCCACCCGAGGGAAAGGGATGGACAAGCTCCTCCTGGTCAAGTACTAGGAACCTCTTTGAGTTGGGCCCTTTGTGACCCCTTTGCCATTCACTCATCTCACATTTACTGGGTACCTGGGTGTCGGTGAAAACTGAGCCACACAGCGTAAAATCTAGGCTGCTTTGGGGTTTGATTTCAGCTGTTCAGAACGATGAGGTGAGGGAGCAGCATATGGGACAACATATTCATGATATCAGGGTTCATGGGGACAGTGACCTTCCCACAAGGAGATTTGCTTGTTGGCACCCTCAAAGGCAAAGCCTGTCGAAATCCTTTGGCTGCTTATTGGGCTGGGACGTTAGGTGTGGGTTACCTGACACGCTGTGCCAGGAGCGGCACATGTATGCCTGCACTCATGCACGCACACACACCTGCCTGAGGCACTGAACGGTGTATCCTACAGGTACGTGGGTGGTCACATTGATGGAACTCAGGGAGTGCATTTTGAGTAGGTTATCAGTTATTTTTGCTGGGACACATTCCCCACCCAGCGCCATTTGCCACTCACTTTGGGAGTGGCTGGAGCTTTTGCAGGGCATACTTAGGGCCCACCACACAGAAGAAAGCCTCAGTAGCTCCAGGTTCCCACAGCCTGAAGCCCAAAGGTCTCTGGGTGCCATCCAGGACACTGTGTCACCCGCTTCCAAATGTCCTTCCAGCCTCATCTGCTCCTTTGCTCTTGCTCAGATCTTCTCAGACTGACCCACTCTCTGCCCACCTCACCCCCACCTCACCTGGGATGTCCACAGATGTCAGTTGTACTGCAGGTGTGGAACACCCGCTCCCTCCTTATACACCTATCAGATTCTCCCAGCCCATCTAGGCCCGGTTCTGCAGACCCTCCTCAGTGGCAGGGACTTCTGGGCATTGTTCAGGGATGGCACCTGTACTGTCCTCTCCCTCCTGAAGCAGCAGCTCACTGAGATTTGAATGAATAAACACACATTGACGATCTATATCGTTAACTTGGCAGCCTGCCTTGAGTGTGTTCTTCCCTGTACACGTGCTCTCTCTTTAACTGATTTGGAAGCTCACAGAAGGCCCAGCCCCTGCATTTCACTTCTCTTCACATCACAGCACACGGCCCAGAACACTTGCCTGAAGGTGTTCAGTGACCGATGTGTTGTGATAATGAGGACGAGAGACCTTAAAAGTGAGTTCCTTCCCTCCCTCCCTCCCTCCCTTTCTGTCTCGCTCTGTCTCTGAATCTCTCTGTCTCTGTCTCTCTTTCTTCTAACTCACCTCGACTTTCCTCATCTCTGACCCATCCCAACTTGGATAATCGATGTTCACAGGTTAGTTAGTGTCTATTCTTCCACAACTTCCTTTATGCGCATGCAAGCATACAAACTCATGTGTCTTTTTTAAAATAGGACCATTCTACATATACTTTTCTGCATCTTAATAATCTAGTATGAAAATTCCTTCAAGTTAACTGCTAACTGGCATAAATATAATGCATTTTTAAATGGCTAAACACTATTTCTTGAAATGACCAAACCACCATTTATTCAACATATTTCTTTTGCTTTGTGTAATACAGTAGTCCCCCCTTATCCATGGGGAATATGTTTCAAGACCCCCAGTGGGTACCTGAAACTGCAAATAGTATTGAATCCTATATACACTATGTTTTTCCCCCCATACATGCATACCTACCATAAAGTTTAACTTATAAATAAGCACATAAGAGTTTAACAAGAATAATAGAACAGAACAATTATAATAATACTAGAGGCCCAGTACACGAAATTCGTGCACTCGGGGGAGGGGAAGAGGGGGCTTAGCCCAGATTGCGAGAGGGCACAGGCCAGGCTGAGGGACCCCACCAGTGCACGATTGGGGCTGGAGAGGGACAGCAGGAGGGCTCCAGGGTGTGTCTGGCCCATCTCGCTCAGTCCCGATCAGCCGGACCCCAGCAGCAAGCTGACCTACCGGTCAGAGCGTCTGCCCCCTGGTGGTCAGTGCACATCATAGTGAGTGGTTGAGCAGCCTTAGCATATCATTAGCATAATAT
>NW_005371384.1:27599-41143 GCF_000412655.1 Myotis brandtii | reverse complement strand
GCTTCAAGCTGCCTGGCTGCTGGCCGCCATCTTGGCTGGCAGTTAATTTGCATATCACCCTGATTAGCCAATGGGAAGGGTAGCGGAGGTATGGCTAATTACCATGTTTCTCTTTTATTAGATAGGATGCTATAATGAAGTTCTGTGAATGGCTTTGGGGTCATTTTAAGTAAAATAAGGGTTACTTGAATTCATGCACTGAGATTGCGCAACAGTTGATCTCGTAACAGGTGGCAACTGAGTGACTAACAGGGGTGGGGGTAGAGAGGGCGTGTCTATATCATGGAGACACTGAACAAAGGAATGGTTCATGTCCCAGGCAGGACTGGGGGAATGTGTGAGATTTCGTCACAGCTACTTGGAATGGCGTGCAAGTTGAAACTTATGAATTGTTTATCTCTGGAGTTTTCCATTTAACTTTTTCAGTTGACTGAGGGTAACTAAAATCTCAGAAAGCAAAACCATGGAGAAGGGGGCTCTATAGAAACCATGCCCTGTGCTGGCTGGCTGACCAAGTGCATGGTCAGCTGAGAGCGAGGGTAACTGCTCAGACACCCGCAAGCTGCCGAGAGGCCCCGTTAGACGATGGAGGAGCCTTCTGGCTCTCCTCACACCCTGTACACAGGATGGGTGGACTCGCCGTCCACAGCCCTGGGCGAGGCAAGGTGAATCTTTGCCAACTTGGGGAGCTGAGGTAAAGAAAGACACACTTTCTGGAGGCTCTGTGTTTTGTGGGCCTTTCTGACGGGTTCTAGAAGCTTCCGAGGAAGCTCATTTTTCTTGCTCACACAGCTTACGCATACCTTCCCTGCATATCTGGGGACCATGGCGCCGTCTTGGAGACACTGGGAAGATGTGCGGGGTACGTCCCAGCCAGTGGCCTGCATTTCGCTTGGGTAAGCCTGAGTTTGCTTTTTCTTCCCTGGAGATTTATTTTCCCCTTTTCTTTTTTCCCCCCCAAGACCTTGAAGCAAGGGAGACCCAGGTGGTGACAAGAAGAAGCGAATCCCAGACAACAAGCCTGTGGGCATGACCGCCATGTGAACCGAGGCAGCGCTCCCACCAGCTGGTTGCTCACATGGACAGCACAAGCCGGACCGCTTGGCCAGCCTAATGATGCTGTGGTTCCCATCACTGACATGGTGCCCTGCGTCTGGCTGGAGCTGTGGCTGTGGGGGCAGTCAGCTCCCTGAACTCCGCCTGGGCCTGGGCAGTGTCAGCAGTGGCCACCCCTACATAGACAACCAGCCACCGCTGGCTGAGCACAGCTTTCCACTTGCCCTGCTCCCGAGTTCCAGGGCCTAGCCCTGTCTGTGTTTATGTCTCAGCCGTGTGTGTGAAGTCTCCTTCCTGGGGAGGCCTGTCCTTGGGGGCCAGGACCTGTGGCCACCACCTGTGGCCACCTACTCCCCGCCTATTCCCCTGAGGAGGGGCTAGGCAGTTACACCTGAGCCCTTCAGAACATTCCAGTCCTTTGAGAGGCAGCCCAGGACCTGCACCCGGGTGAGAGCAATGCTGGGTGAGGGCCAGTGCTACCAGATATGTGCCCTTGTGTGTGACTCAAGGGGAGGAAAAGTCCTGCCTAAATACATCTGCCCTCACCCATGTTGCTCAAAATTCTACAAGGAGTGACTCAGGTAAAAAAAAGTTACAACAACAGTAATGATGTTGGTTTGAATTGTGCTTTCCAGGTTTCATTAGCTGGTTCAGTTTCTGGGTCAGCCTCAAGGAGATGGGCCAGGAATTATTGCTACTACTTCATAGACGGGGACACTGGGAGGGTCAAGAAGAGGAAGCAGGTCCGGCTGGGGGTCAGGTGGCCGTGGTCCCAGCCTCGTTCTGTCACTGATTCCTTCGTTTCCTGATTAGAATATATTCTGTCATTTATCCAATTCTTTTCATTTAAATAGGACCTATCAGTTAAAGGCAGGCCTTTATTACTGGTGTGGAAGTGTCTCCAAGATAGGGTGCTAAGTACAAACAGTGACATGTGGATTGTGCTACTGTTTGAGTTTTTAGAAGATGGTTCTATATCCATATGTCTGACTGTATCCGTACACCACCATGCGGGAGACCATGCAGAGCGTGCTGGCAGGTGGGAGGAGGTGGGGCTGGAGGAGGCAGGGAGGGAGGCAGCTGACTTCTCTATATTCCTTTCCACCTTTTAATTTGCCACCACATATAAACAAAATTTAAACATGAAACTATTTTATATTGAAGGCCTTAAGGTTTCCTCGTGGAGCCGATGGGATGAAGTAAATGATATGAGACTCTTTATATGCATGGAAGGATTATTATTACCTGAGGGGGTCTCTTACAGGCTATTATCAACCATGAACTTTGACAACATTATGCATCGGGAAAATGACGGGCTTAGGAATGGAACAGACATGAGGAACACTTGCTCTCTGTTTTCTCAGCTAAACATTGGGGGAGAGGAAGGGAATAATGGCTATTACACGTGATGAGAAATACAAGGAAAACATGAAACGCCAGGGACAATGTAGGGCATGCCCTCCCCTTCCCACCACGCGTGTCAGCAGGGCTCCTGGGAAATGGGAAACTGTTCTGTGTTTCAAGTAAGTCCGGACAGCAAAGAAGGTCTCTAGGGCAGCACTAGAAGCATAACGAAGCCACACATGTAATTTTAGGTTTTCTAGTGGCCATGTTAGAAAAGCACACAGAAACAGACGACATAAATTTTTTTTTAGTCTCTGCTCACTTCTTTTCTTTTTGGTTAATCCTCATCTGAGTATATGTTTTCCATTGATTTTTAGAGGGAGTGGAAGGGAAGGCGGGGGGGGAGGGGGAGGTGGAGAGAGAAAAAGAGAGAGACAGGGAGAGAATGAGAGAGGTATCAGTGGTTGCCTCCCATACATGCCTCAACCAGGGCTTGGGATCGACCCTGCAACCCAGGTACATGCCCTTGACTGGAAATCAAACCCTTGACCCATTGGTGTGCAGGCCAATGCTCTAACCACTGAGATCACTGGCCATGGCAGATGACATTAATTTTAATAACATATTTAAATTAACCCAATTTTAGCATGTAATCAATATACAATTATTTCTGGGATATTTTATATTTCTTTTCTTTCCCTCCTCTTTTTATTTGTAAATTACAGTTAACATTCAATATTATCTTATATTAGTTTCAGGTCTACAGCATAGTGGTTAGACCAGGGGTCCTCAAACTATGGCCCGCGGGCCACATGCAAATACAAATATTGTATTTGTTCCCGTTTTGTTTTTTTACTTCAAAATAAGATATGTGCAGTGTGCATAGGAATTTGTTCATAGTTTTTTTTTAAACTATAGTCCGGCCCTCCAATGGTCTGAGGGACAGTGAACTGGCCCCCTGTTTAAAAAGTTTGAGGACCCCTGGGTTAGACATTCATATAATTTACAAAGTGATCCTCCTGTATATAGTGAGCACAATATTATTGACTATATTCCCTATGCTGTACTTCGATTTTCCATTGATTTTCACACTGAGTCTTTGGATCCAGCATGAAGTTCATTTATACCTAGAGCACACCTCAATTCAGACCAGCCTCATGTCCGATGGTCAGTGGCTAACAGCAACCATAATGGAGGAGGCCAAGACAACACTGCAGAAGGTTCCAGATCACCCAGGGGCCTGGGGCTGCAGCTTAGAGGAAGAAGGTGATGGAGGTAAAAGCAGGCTTACCTAGTCCAGGCTCTGGTTAGGTAACCAAAGCACAGAACACGCTTGAGTAAATAAATAGGGGCCGTGTGCTCTGTCCCGTGGGGCCCTCCTCCCATCACCAGAGGAAGGTCACGTGCTTTCCCTCTGTGGTGAACTGGAAAGGGTAACTGGGCAGGAGGCCAGCGCGGGAGACAGGGAGAGGCTGGGCACGGTCTCTGTGTGATTTCTGGTGCCCACTCTCCCGGTCTCTCTTCCCTTCACCTGCTCCAACCCTGAGAGTGGTGCTCCTCTGCTCTGAGCCTTCCTCTCCCCGCAGTACACTCTGCTCCTGGAAGCCGCTTATGTGTGATCCCAGCTGCGTTCCGCGTCTCTTCTGTGTCCCCAGAGCACCCAGCTCTGCATCCTGATTGCCTGTCTACTTGCTTGACTCCCGCCCCCACCCCCCCCAGCCCGTGGACTGGGAGCCCTGTGAGAGCACAGCCATTGTCCCCCCTGCACAGACAGAGCCTGGCCGCAGCAGCAGACCCCGAGTAAGCAATGACTGGCGTTGTTCTTTGTGGGTATTCTTTCTAGTTATCCTCGCAAAAGCCTTATTAGTATTTATTTTCAATTCAAGACATGGCAACCAAGGCTCAGGGCCTCTAGGGGTTGACTTGTCAGCGAGAATTAATGTAACTTTGAGAAAATGATTAGCCTCGTGGCCCAGCTCTGTCTCCGTGTCCATAAAACGGGAATATTACCTCTTCTTAGGGTTGTTGTGAAGATAGCATGAGGCTATGTGTAGAATGTCCTTGGCTTACAGTAGGTGATCGATACATTTGTGTTGATTAACCAAGAAACTGGATAATTATTACCATCATTATAATGGAGACCAGAGGCACTTTTTAAATTCTCTCTTTTTAATACCGTCCTCCTGTGGGCTTTTATTGGCTTCGTTTTGCAGATACAGAAAATGAGGTTCAGACAAGGGATCAAGACCGCAAGGCACCCTTGGATCCTAGGCTTTCTCCGCCTTCCTGTTCCCCGGGTGGATATGAAGCTATGGGGCCCCGGGGCTGAGAGCACAGAGCTGGTTCCACAGGACCCACAGGCTGTCAAGTTCAGAAAGAAAACAGAAAAGCCAGGGAATCACTGAAGTAGTAACTTCACACACACACACACACACACACACCCCAATAGAACAGTGTGCAACCTGGGAGCACTCACACCAAAACATGAGCCACTGAGGCTTAGAGGCGTCCTGTTACAAAGCAGCTCATGCAGTGTGGTTTATTCTTCACAGTGATTGGTTGCAATATCAGAATTTTCTTCAGCGGAAGGGAATTGGCTAGTGGTCCCCTCATAACAATGCTGGGGGACATTGACGTTTTGCTTATGATTTTCAGAGGCATGAGCAAGAAGTGATGCAGGTCAAGTTAGCCTCACTCGTCTTGCAAAATAAATGGAATTAACTGTTGCTGTACGACTGAGCTGGCCTATCTGCTCAGGGAATAAATACTCAAGTCTGGTCTCCGTGGTGTTGGACAGAACTCAAGCTCAGAAGGCTTGGCTGGTGCGTCCAGCCAAGGGGTCTGTCCCGATGGGCTGCAGGTTGCAGGTCAAGTTAGCCTCACTCGTCTTGCAAAATAAACGGAATTAACTGTTGCTGTACGACTGAGCTGGCCTGTCTGCTCAGGGAAGACTCGAGCCTGGCCTCCGTGGTGTTGGACAGAACTCAAGCTCGGAAGGCTTGGCTGGTGCGTCCAGCCGAGGGGTCTGTCCCGATGGGCTGCAGGCTCCGATCCTTTGCAAAGGTGCTGGGCCGTGTCATGTTCTGACGTGTTCTCCTGTGATATTGCATGTGCAGCACTCCTCATGTCATGGGGGAGCCATGGGGCCCGGCACACGCTCTGCCTCTGTTGTTCCTCTGGTTCCTCCCAGTGCCGACACAGGGGCTGGGCTGCCTGTGGTTGTGCGTGTCGTCTTAGGGCAGGGCTGAAGCTGGGGCGGGAAGGCCGCAGGACAGAGGACGGGGAGGTGACGGTGTTGGAAACTTTCTGGAAAGATCCTACAGACAGATCTGCTTGTGCTTGTGCTTGTGCGTCCGCGCCTGCTGGCCAGGGGCCACATTAAAGGGAGACCTCCAGGAAGATCCACCAGGAGTCAGCAGAACTTGGGAAGGTCGCGGGGACCTGGGGCAGGGGACAGGGCTGGTGCTGGGCTCTCCGCCTCCCTTCCCCCACGCCCTGAAGGAGCTTGTGCAGCTGCTTGGCCTCCTGGGCCAAGGGCAGGGCGCTGAGGAATTCAGACACATGTTCAGCGTTCACTGGACTGGCTCCCTGGGTCTTGGTCATCGCTGCAGAAATGATCTCACGTGGTTGGTTTTTTGTCCTTCAACTTTTATTCAGAACTTAAAAGAATGCTCTACCTTCACAGCCCCACCTGGGTCACGGAGCTCTTTTTCCCCCTTTTTTTCAGGGTCACAAGCACCTGGTGGAAAGGAGGTGCCCCAGCTGTGGGTGCGGGTTTCTCCCCAAAGTTCAACTCCCACAGCTCTCAGTCCAGCCCAGTGGTGCAGAGGGAAGTGCTCAGGGTTCCGGGGCCCCTTTCTATGCTGCCAGCCTGTCTGTCTCAGAGGGAGCAGCCGTCTTTGGGGGAGACACCCAGACTGGAAGCTGTGGATACTGGAAGCTAAGAAAGAGGGGCACACAGCCAACCGTGGGCTTGAGGGAGAGCTGACAGGACTGAGCCGGCCGAAGGGAGTGAGCTGGGATCCAGAAATGTCTCTGAGGGCCCCTCCAGGCTTTGTCCCCGGCCCCCCTCCTGGAGTGTTGTGCTTGGGTCCCTTGAAAGTCAGACAGCTTGCTTCCTGTCCTCTGCTCAGGAGGCCTTGTGTGCCTGGACTCCGCCTGCAGTCAGCTCAGCCTCTCAGACAGTCTCCACGGCCAAAGAGAAGCTGGTGAGGCCCAAAGGCCTGGGATCTCTTTGAATGGGAAAGTGGAGTGCGGAGGGGGGAAGAGGAGGAAAGAAAAGAGGGCAGTTTGACCTGGTGGTTTAATTCGTATCTGGGGTCTGGCTGCGCTGACATACCCACGGAGGAAGGCCCAGCCTCTAATCTCTCATTACTTGAGTTCAAAATAGTCCGCAGGTAACCTGGACACGCGGCAGGTGACCCGATAGCCATCTACATCAGCCGCTGCTGTTTGAAGTGAGAGGAAAGCTGGTTATCATGAGATGGAGCACAGAAATGTACATTGATTTTTTTTGATTAAAGGAGAGAATGCAGGAGTGTGTATGTTTGGAGGCCTCTGGGAGGGCCCTCTGTGGGATCACCTGGGGTCATGGGGAGAGGACAAATGTCACTGAATATGTTGGGAATGGGGCCGAGGCATAAAGCTCATAGAATGTGGCAGTAAGAGGGCACTTTTCCAATGCCCAAGTCCAGGTCTACAGATAAGCCAGGCTGGGTTCCCCTGCAGGGAGCCCTGCTTCTTGAGGTGCCCACTTTCCTTGACTCATGGCCCCTTCCTGCAGCCAGCACCTTGGGCTGAGTTCTCACACTTCCATCTTTCAGGTTCTTTGACTCGGACTCTCCTGCGTCCCTCTTCCACTTTAAAGCATCCTCGTGGTTACACTGGGCCGCCTGGATGACCCAGGGCCAGCTCCCCATCCCAAGGTCTATAGCAGTGATGGCGAACCTTTTGAGCTCGGCGTGTCAGCATTTTGAAAAACCCTAACTTAACTCTGGTGCCGTGTCACATATAGAAATTTTTTGATATTTGCAACCATAGTAAAACAAAGATTTATATTTTTGATATTTATTTTATATATTTAAATGCCATTTAACAAAGAAAAATCAACCAAAAAATGAGTTCACATGTCACCTCCGACACACGTGTCATAGGTTCGCCATCACTGGTCTATAACCTTACATCTGCAGAGGCCCTTGGCCACATAAAAGAACATGTTCCTAACAGGTTCAGGGGAGTAGGATATGGACATCTTTGGAGAGCCATTATGCTACCTATCAAATTAGGCAAGACCTCAATAAATAAAAACCCTCATGTCTGCTGGCTCAATAAAATAAAATAAAAATAAAATAAAACCATTCTAGGCTAGCCTCCCCTTTCGTTATTTCTATAAGACAGTCTGTTTCCCTTTCCCAGCCACATTTCTACACAGAGATGCTCCATCCACTGAGCCAAACTGACTAGGCTCAATCCTCATTTTTACTTGACTCTTTGTAGCATTTGATATTGTTGATCACATCCTTTAAAAATTATTTTTGCACCCAAAACTACTCTAAAATAAAGTGTATTAATTAAAAAAACACAGATCAATAAGACAGAAAAAAAATAATTACTTTTTTAGTACTTTTTATTCAAAAATCAAAACAAGCCCGGCCGATGTGGCTCAACGGTTGAGTGTTGACCTATGAACCAAGTGTTCACCAGTTCGATTCCTGGTCAGGGCACATGCCTGGGTTGTGGCCTCGATCTGCAGTGGGGGGCATGCAGGAGGCAGCCAATCAATGTTTCTCTCTCATCAATGTTTCTATCTCTCTCTCCCTCTTCCTTCACTCTCTCTAAAATCAATAAGAACATATTTTAAAAAATCAAAACAATACTTTTTCCTACCTCTCCATTTCCTCTTATCCCCTACAGGTGACCAGTTTTTATTAGTTTCTTATCTATCCTTCAATCAAATACAAGTATATATGACTATAGAATCATATTACATCCTGTCTTAAATAAAAGGTAGCATGTGATCTACTGGTTTGCATTTAATGATACATTCTGGAGATCTTTTCATTTTCATGCATAAAATGCTTTCTCATTCTTATTACAGCTGCATATGTTTAATTACTTTAACTAGTTTAACTGACAGTAGAAATTTGGATTATTTCCAGTCTCTTAAAATATTCATTTATACATTGATTCAACCAATATGCTCTAGTTCTGGGGATGTAACTTTTGAACTCATGCAACTTATAGCATAGTGGTGGGGTGTAGTTGTGACCCATTGCTGCACGATAAATTACCTCAAAACGTAGTGGCTTAAAAAAAAACATTTAGTTTCCTTAGGTCAGGAACCAGGCATGGCTCAACTGGATCCTCTGGCTCTGGGTCTCTCACATCCTGGCCTGCAGTAATCTCAAGACTCAACTGGTAAGGATCTGCTTGCGAGCTCACTTTCACTGTTGCTGTTCAACTGAGGCTGTCTGTTGGTTGGATGCCACCTTCAGTTCCTTGTCACATTGGCCTTTCCTGGCTTCATCAGAGCAAGCAAACAGGCAAGGGAGAGCATGCTGGCAATTGAGAGGTGCTAGCAAGATGAAAGGCACAGTCTTTTGTAACCTAATTGTGGAATTGATTCTCCCTCCCTTTTGCTGTATTCTATTCATTAGAAGTGAGTCACTAGGTCTAGCCCATACTCAAGAGAAGATTACAAAGGAGCATTGGTTCCAGCAGGGGGATCCTGTGGCCCCTCTTCCAAGTGTGCTGACCCAGAGACACTGAGATGCAAAGCTACCCTGAGTTATATGAAACACTAGAGGCCCAATGCATGAAAATTCATGCAAGAGTAGGCCTTCCTTTCCCCGGCTGCTGGTACTGCTTCCCTCCGGCACCCAGGACCAGGCTGGCTTCCCTCAGGCTGCCTGCAGGCACGTGGGACCCAGGCTGGCTTCCCTCTGGCCCTGGCTTCATCAGGAAGGACGTCTGGAAGATGTCTGGTCTAATTAGCATATTACCCTTTTATTATTATTGATGATGGCAGTGCACAGCAGTGTGGGACCAACAAGGGGATGTGGAAGGCTCCTTGGATGAAGGGCCATCTACTCAGAGTCCTAAGCAGTAAGATGACAGTCAAGCAATGAGATGGAGAAAGTTATCTTAAGCAAGGGAGCCACCTATGCAAAGGGCTGGAGGCAAGAAAGCTTGGGTTGTTCAAGGAAAAGAAGTGACGAGGCCTGAAGGTCAGAGAGGGGAGTGCCCTTGATGAGGCCTGAAAGGAAGCAGATGTCAAAACAGCACAGACCCTTTATGCCAGAGGATGAGGTGCAGTTTTCCTAAGAAAATGAGAGGCCATTGGAATCTGGAGTAGAAGAGTGACACCATCGGTCTCCTGCATTTGAAGATCATTCTGGCCTCAGAGTGGAGCCTGGCTGATGCAATGATGGGTGGGGTGGCGTTTGGTGACAGAGTCCAGGGAGCTTGCAGTCCTTGGCTTACAGTTTTCCAGCCAAGAGGTGAGTGGGGCCTAAACGAGGGGATGGAGGGGTGGGGGGGAGGAGACCTGAGATTTCATTAAGGAGATAGAACTTACTGACATGGAGGGTGGGTGGGCTGAGAGAGTGGAAAATAACTGCTTCCTACTTGGGTGTCCCAGTGAGGGTGGCACTCACTGGAAGGGGACACACGAGAGGAGAGAGTCCACCTGGTGTCATAGGCCAAGACCCAGTGGTCCAGATTCATCCATGTTGGACAAAGTGACATGGACACACAAAGGCGTGTCCAGACTGGAAGGGGGTTCTCACCAGTTTCTTCGTGGGGAGAAAAGAACCCTCTTCATAACCTTTATCATTCACGGTGCCTACTTCTCATCAGGGAGCGTGGGTCAGATCATTCTCAATTAACCTGAGTTGAAATTCCCTTTAGCAGGGGTCCTCAAACTACGGCCCGCGGGCCACATGCGGCCCGCCGAAAACATTTGTTTCTTTACTTCAAAATAAGATATGTGCAGTGTGCATAGGAATTTGTTCATAGTTTTTTTTTAAACTATAGTCCGGCCCTCCAACGGTCTGAGGGACAGTGAACTGGCCCCCTGTTTAAAAAGTTTGAGGACCCCTGCTTTATAGACTAGCACAGTATCGGTTAGTATTGCTATCGGTTGGAACACAGATCCAAACATTACAGGCCAGATTTTGGTGCCCCAGACAGGGCAAAATCAGGTGAGAGCACCATGCACAGAATCCTGTCCTAACGAGGCAGGCTGATGGGGAGAGCTGAGCCGGAGTCACAGTTCATGAAGCCACTGTTTCTCCAGGCCTGTCACCCTGTGAGTCTGTGGAGCAGCACCCATGCCTTGTCACTCCGGCCTCCACCTCACCTGAGCTCCACCAATGTTTGCTGAGTGGATTCATTTTCAAAAAAGGCCTGGAGCAAGAACTTTAGCAAGGGAGAGTAATTTGCCTTGAAGATTCTAGTGTGAAGCATAATCATCCAGTGAGACCTCATATCTGATCTGGGCTTCTGCCCTGAATTACAAATGACGTCAAAATTAAACGTATCTATGGAAATAGAAATGTTTTGCTCATATTGACAGGAACTAACACCTATAAAAAGTATAAAACCTTTACTCATATGAGATAAAGAATATAGTTGACTCTAATGTACAATATGCTCCTAATATATAAGTTTGGTAATTATTTTCCTTGCTATAGACTTGCCTGAAAAATTAAGTCTGTAGCAAACTCCCCCCCCCTCCCCACCATGTGACCCCTCTCTGAGACCTTAGCATCTCTCCCAGCTTCAGGAAGTAGGGCAAAATCAGGGAATAAGGTCAGAAACCAAGGGTGTGAGGTTTTGGCTAGAAAGCAGATGTAAGAAGGGTGTGTTTTCTGTAGGAGATTTTCACCAACACCGTTACTACATCGGGCCACTCCTCTTCCTCCACTGATGGGGCTAAAGCACAGATGCTGGGCCAGGCTCCATGGAGTCTGAGAGATGGCACCTTTGTCCCTGGGGAGAGCTGCATTAAAGAAGTGGGGGGCGGGGGGGAGAGGAAGCCCACGGTGTGTGGTCTCAATGGGAGCCCAGGTGCACAGACAGGCATTCATTTTAGCCCAGGTGGGGTTGGGGAAGAATGCAGCCAAGGCTCCCTTCCTTCCCGAGGAATGTGCCTGCTCTGGGCTGACAGGCCTCCCCAAGAATGGCAGGCAAAGAGTCAGTTACACAGGGCTTGTTAGGAATAGAAATAATTCCCCCTGTACGCAGACACTCAAGCAGACGAAAACTGGGGCTTCTCATTGTCCCCCTGGCCTGGACCCAAGGCAGGAGTTTGGATTTATCTTCTTTTTGGATTAATTTGGAATAACTCCCCGTCTCTCCCTCACCCCCTCACTTCCCCGGCACACTGCAGAATCGAGGGCCTCAACACTACTGACATGATGGGTTGGATAGTTCTCTGCTGTGTGGGCTGTCTGTTGAACAGCATCCCACCTCCTGAGTCTCGATGACTACAGATGTCTCCAGACATTACCAAATGTCGCCTGGGGGACAAAACTGGCCCCGAAGGAGAACCCGTGATTTGCGGTATAGATACTTAAAGCCTTGTATGCCACGTGTCAGAGTTTCAAAGTGGAAACCAGTGTCCTGACTTTGATTAAAGATCAACTTCAGAATGAGGACATGGCAATAGGGCAGTGGTTCTCAACCTTGGCTGCAATTTAGAATCACCTGGGAATCTTTTTAAAATCCTGATTTCTGGGCCTCATCCTCTGGAAATTCTGTTTCTTTGTTATGGGGTAGAGCCACAACATTAGTAACAAAGGATGAGGCGCAGAAATCAGGATTTTAAATTTAAAAAGTTTTCATTTCAGACCATCCTTTGTGGTTACTTTAGGTCTTTGAGTTTGCAAGGCCACCACACAGGCTTTCCCTGAGTTAGTCAGGTTATAGGGGTGGGCAAACTTTTTGACTCGAGGGCCACAATGGGTTCTTAAACTGGACCGGAGGGCCGGAACAAAAGCATGGATGGAGTGTTTGTGTGAACTAATATAAATTCAAAGTAAACATCATTACATAAAAGGGTACGGTCTTTTTTTTTTTTAGTTTTATTCATTTCAAACGGGCCGGATCCAGCCCTCGGGCTGTAGTTTGCCCACGGCTGGTCTAGCAAGTGGTGTGTTGAATGGAGCCCGGGGAGACTGGCTGTCCAGTGAGCCATGTGCTCTTTTGATATCCTTCCCCCCAAGGTACAGTTCATCAGTGAGACAGGCTGTGCCGAGGGACCATGTGCCCTGGATCGCAAATGAGCAAGAGGTACATCCTGTGCTCTCCAAAGGCCTGGAGCAGGTCCTGCTCATTGTGGACATGCCTCGAGGTGTAGATGTTCTTGCATTGAACGGATCATGAGTCAAGGGCTTGGGATACTGGTGCCGATGTTGCTTTTTTCTCTCGCCAGGGCTCACTTTTTTATGTATAATGTGACATAGCTGGACTAGGTGACTTCTACGTCCACTTCCAGCTTTGACATTCTCTAGTCCCTGATAAGCTCCACTGTTCTTCTTTTTTAAATTGAGGCATAATTGATATACATATTAGTTTCAGATTTATGACATAATAATTTTATATATATATTAAAATCATCACCACAATAAGTCTAGTTAACATCTGTCACCACACATCGTTACAGAATGTTTTTTGCCTTATGACGAGAACTTTTAAAATGAATTCTCTTATCAACTTCCAAATATGCTGTTGTTAACTAGAGCCATCACATGGTAGATTTTATACCCATGACTTATTTCATTTATACCTTTTGCCTCCCTTCACCCATTTTGCTTCCACACTCCTGCCTCTGGCAACCACCCATATGTTCTCTATATCTATGAGCTTGGTGTGTTTTTTTTTCTTAGATTCTACATACAAATGAGATTATATGGTATTTGTCTTTCTCTGTCTGACTTATTTCACTTTCCAAATGGCAAGATTTAAATATTTTTATTGCTGAGTAATATTGCATTATATATATATACACATATATAATGCAATATATAAATATATATATAAATATCCTATATAATAAAAGGCTAATATGCAAATTATCCCCTCTACTGGGAGTTCGACCAGGAGTTCGACCAGGGGACGGGGCTGGCTGGCCAACTGCCTGC
>NW_005371384.1:7496-27487 GCF_000412655.1 Myotis brandtii | reverse complement strand
CACCCCGATCATGGGCGGGGCCGGCCCACCAACTGCCCACAGCCCCTCCCAATGGCCAGCTGCAGCCCCTCCCTCTGGCCAGCCTGGCCCAATTAGCCCCAATCAGGGCAGGCAGGCCGGACCCCACCCGTGCACGAATTCATGCACTGGGCCTCTAGTATATATATATTTATCCTTTCATCTTTGAGGGCCCAAGTTATTTCCATGTCTTGGCTATTGTAAATCATGCTGCAATGAACATGGAGTTTCTATATCTTTTCAAGTTAGTGTTTTCATTTTCTCTGGATAAATACCCAGACGTAGAATTCCTACATCATATGGTAGTTCTATTTTAAAATTTTTAAAATTTGTTTCCAGCAGTAGCTGCACCAATTTACATTCCCACCCACAGTACCCTAGTGTTCCCTTTTCTCCATATCCTTGTTATCGCTTGTCTTTTTGATAATAGCCATTGTAACAGATGTGAGGTAGTATCTCACCGTGGCTTCAATTTGCATTTCCCTGATGATCAGTGACACTGGGCATTTTCCATGTACCTGTTGTCTGCTGTTCACAGTTCTTAAACAGCCTTCAGCAGGCATGTATCGTGGGCACGCAGAAAACGGTCTAGGCAGACAGTGTCCCCTAGGAACGCACAATCCGGGTGCATAAACCACTAAGGACCCAGACTCCAGGAATCCGGAGTAGGCAATGATTTCCTCGATATGACACCAAACGCACAAGTGACAAAAGAAAAGATAGATATTTTGGACATCGTTAAAATTAAATACTTTTGTGCTTCAAAAAACACTATAAAGACAGTGAAAAGACAACCCAGTGAACAGGAGAACTATTTCCACACAAAAACTTGTGCATGAATGTTCATAGCAGCGTTCTGCCTAAATAGTCAAAAAGTGGCAACAAACCAAATGCTCAACAGCTGATGAGTGGATACATTTACAAAATGTGAAATAGACAAAAATAGGATGCTATTCAGCCATTGAGAAAAGGAATGAAGTACTGCTGCCTGCTACAGCACGGACGAACTTTGGAAACATCATGCTAAGTGTAAGAAGCCAGACACAACGGGCCGCATGTTGTGTGATTCCATTTATACGTAATGTTCAGAACAGGCCAATTCACAGAGACAGAAAGCAGACCAGTGGTTGCAGGGGCTGGGGGAGGAGGGCATGGGGAGTGGCGCCAATGAATACAAGGTTTCTTTCTGGGCCAATGAAAATGTTCTGGAACGAGAGGGAGGCGATGGTTGCCCAACCCTGTGAATATATTAAGAATTTTTGAATTGCATACTTCAAAAGGACGAATTTTGTGCTATGTGAATTATACCTCGATTAAGAAAAACGTAGCTGTCAAGTGGTGCCTCCATTTCCCTGCCTGCCACACCTCTCCACTCCTTCCTGAGTTTTTTTCATCTGCATTACTTTAAGCCAAGTGACCCTATTCTGTACTTTGCAGTTGATAATTTTTAATATAGCAGGAATGGTGTGGCTCTTACATTTCCACTTGTTATTTTAGCCCATCTTTCTGTGGATGAAAAAAGGGGGCCACATACTAACATGCCCGACAAGCTCAGGGGAGGCCTGCCTGGTGGGCCTTGCAAACCCAGAGAGCGAAAGTGGTCACATAGGATGGTCTGAACATAAAAATTCCTAACGAAATCACGCGGGTAGCCACATTCTAGGCCCGTTGCTTCCTTGACGAAGGTCATTGTTTACCTTAAGGGAGCCTGTCTATTTATTTTTTTGCGTCTAAGATAACAGTGCTTTGACATGTCAGAGTAATCTTTTTTCAGACCCTTGAAGGCACACACCACACCGGCGCATGAGACCACAGTACCCCTCACTGTTATGTTGTCCCCCCAATACCATCTCTAAGTGTGTAAATGTTTTTTACAGCACGTGCAAGTGAGCAGGGTGTCACCCTCCCCTACCCCACCACTCTTTAAAGGAGGGCATAAGCCTTAGAAGGGAGGTACAGTTCCAGTGCCTTCCTCGGACCCAGCGCCTGTCCCTACTGGTGGCCATTAGACCTGAAGCTCTCTGGGCGTCAAGATCGGCGGCCCTCCCCTCGGCCCCCACTCCGCCCCAGTAGCCACGGCGTCAGCTCCTGCTTCCTTCCTAGGCTTCAGTTTCCTTCTTTTCCTTTTTGGCTGCGGGAACTTCCTTCAGTAAAATCTCAGTTAATGTATTTGAAAGGATATTCGTGATCTTCCATCTCGCATTTCTAGGTGTTTTTATAGCAGGAGGGTGTGATGTTGTGACTGATAGTAAATGTACATTTTGACTTTGTCCAAGGTTCCTGGCTTACAGCTCCCGAAACCCCTGGAATTTCCTGAGCGATAAGAGCAGCGGGAGCATCTTTTGTCCTTGTAGTTTGTCTCTTGTCCTCATTCGGTGAAATCACTTTAGAGCCATAAAGGTAAGTGGGTGTCTTGTTATTCATAACCAGCCCCTTTCCACCACAACTGGATTCCTGTTGATGAGGAGGCCTTTGGAAATCCCCTAAGGATGGGAAGGGCTGGCTGTGGGAGGGTGGGAATGGGGGGTGAGATGGATGTGGGGATGTAGGGTAGTTTGTCTCTTGTCCTCATTCGGTGAAATCACTTTAGAGCCATAAAGGTAAGTGGGTGTCTTGTTATTCATAACCAGCCCCTTTCCACCACAACTGGATTCCTGTTGATGAGGAGGCCTTTGGAAATCCCCTAAGGATGGGAAGGGCTGGCTGTGGGAGGGTGGGAATGGGGGGTGAGATGGATGTGGGGATGTGGGGGTGAGGGTTGGGGGGGGGTGAAAGTGAGGTGTCTGGTTGCCAGGGGAACCAACTATGACTAGAGGGTTGGCCAATAATCTAATCAGTCATGTCTGTGTAATGAAGCCTTCATAAAGATCCCAAAAGGAGGTACACAGGGTGACCAGAATGCTCCCACATGCCTTCGTCACAGGCCCAGACTCCAGGAGGATAGCAGTGCTTTTGTTTGAGATCCCACTCCATGTATCTGTTCATCTGGATGCTGATTGGTCTCCTTGAATAGCCTTTGTCACAAACTGGCAACCTAGGGAGGAAATGGGTCTCCCGAGTTCTGTGAGCTGCTCTAGCAAATTCATTGAACCCAAGGAGGGGTTGTGGGAATCTCTGGCGGAGAGCCAGTCGGTCAGAAGCAGAGATGACACCCTTTGGTTGCCTCCGAATGGTTCTCCCTTGCCCACATTGCCCTGCCGCTGTCTGTTCCCAGTGCTGCCCAGAGGGATCCTGTGTGATCCGAGTGGGACCATGTTCCTCTGCTCAGAATCCTCTGCAGTTCGCCATGATGTCACTCAGAGCAAACCAGGATCCTCAGTGGGGACCTGGCTGCTTCCTACCGTCCCTGGCCTTGCTCCTCCACATTCATTCCCTTTCAGTCCATGCTGTCCTGACCCTGACTCCACTAATCTCCACCCCCCCACCCCCACCCCAAGTTCAAGGTAGAGGCCCATCTTATTGAAAGAACAGCTAGATAAAATAGGAACACTGTCTGAAATGTTCCTCAGCCCAGAGGAAGAACGGAGGGGCTGCATTCCGTGCCCCGAACATGCCGGGCCCGGAGCTTCTTGGAATTCCCACAGGCTCCTGTTAGTATCGCTTTAGCCAATTTTAAGTGTCTTGCCTGCAGGATGAGAGAGACCATTGCTAGACTTCGTTCTGAGTTGGGCTTGAATAAAGTAGATGTTCACAAGAGAAAAAGAGAGGCTTCTATTCACGGTGTTTTTCTCTTTGGGGGATGGAGGAGAGGGCAGAGAGACACGCCGTGACCTCGGCCTCCTGCTGAGGAGGAGGCTGGGCCTCTCCTGTGCCCTGCAGTGTACATTTCTGTTCCCAGAAGGCCGAGGGGCAGCTGTGGCTCCTCAAAGATGCTGACAACAGCAGGGACCTCAGGCGCTGGGCTGCCAATTGCGGCCTGATCCCTGCCTGGGGCCACGCTGGTTTCAGCTGGGTTTTCCAGTGCGGGAGCTCAGACCCTGGAGCCCGGAAGTGGTTCTGAACGGTGCCAGAGTTCCATCTCCTAAACCTCGACCCCTGCTCCACAGGTTGTGTTTTCTAATCTGCTCGAAGCTTTTCTTTATTGTTCCCCGAGTCCACACACATTTGCTGTTCAGCAGAGTCTGGTACTGAGATTCTTGTCTCGGGGACAGATGTCATCAAGATTTGATAACACTTGAGAAAATTACAGTTGCCTAAAAAGTGTCCAATTTTCTTCTTATTTTTAAGTCTTTACGTGAGGATTTTTTTTATTATTATTGATTTTGGAGAGAGAAACATCGATGTGAAAGAGCAACATTGATTGGTTACCTTCTATACATGCACCGCCCGGGGATCAAACCCGAAACCTTTTTGGTGTACGGGACAACGCTCGAACCAGCCGAGCCACCCGGCCTGGGCTAAAGTGTCCAATCTTAATGTCATCTACAGAGGACAGAAATCAAACTGTCTGCTCAGATGGTTCCTCCTGAGGGCTGTGCGGTTGAATCTGTTCCATGCCTGTCTTCCAGTTTCTGGTGATTGGCTGGCAATCTTTGGTGCTTTTTGGCTTGTAGTCACCTCACCCTGATCTCTGCCTTCACATTCAGACGGCGTTCTCCTGGGGTGTCCACTGATGACATTGCTGCCTGCAGTCTTCGTGCTTGCTGGTGATTTCAGTCATCTAAGGCTGCGTAACAGATCGCATGAAAACCTAGTGGCTTAAAGCTAAATCGTGATCATCTCTTATCGCTATGGTTTCTGTGGAATGGGGAACCAGGAGCAGCTGGGCTCATGGCACTTCATCATGTTACTGTCAGATGTTGGCGGGGCCACGTCATCTGAGGCTTCTCGCTCACGTGGCTGGGGGTTCGGTGGCAGGAGGCCTCAGTTCCTTGCTGCATGGACCGCTCCCTGGGTTTGCAGTGGAACGTCTTGAGCACATGAAGGTTGGATTCCCTTACAGTGAAAGAGCCAAGAGAGCAAGGCGGAAGCTGCGATGCCTTCCATGGAGTGGCCTCAGGACTACACACCATCACTTCCGATGTATTCAGTTGGTCCCTCGAGCTGCACAGGGGCTGCAAATCCAGGAGGCAGGCATCACTGGGGCTGTCCGGGAGGGCTCACCACACCAGTCTCTCTGACCGGGTGCTCTTTCTTCCGTCACTGCAGAGCTAGCCTTTATGTTTCCTTACGACCATCCCTCATAAAATACGCCCCTCCTCTCCTGACATTCTTATCCTGCTTTACTCTTCTTTATAGAGCTTATCATGCCTGAAATGCTGCGTATTTCTTTGTTTCTTGTCTGTCTCTCTCCAGCAGAACGAATCCCCAGCATTTAGACCAGTGCCTGGTGCACAGGAGGTGCTCAATAGTTTTCAAATCAGTGAATAGGCGACACGCACTAAATATCTGTTGAGAGAATAAAATCTCACCTCTTTAAAAATCCTTCATCACGTGTTATCAAGGGCGCAAAGTATGAATATGATTTAGCTCCGTTCATGTTGATCTTGGTCACTGGCTGAGGTGGGTTTGTAGGTCTCGCCATTGCAAAGTTCCTGGGTGTTTTCCCTTTCCCATGGTATACTCGTTGGAAGAAAATCACATTGTGTAGCTCACACTTGAGGTTTGGGAGTTAGGGTCCAGCTTCCCCAGACTCTCTGCATAATTTACTTGGAATACCTGGGTTCGTACCTCAGCTTCACCACTTACCAGGCAAGTGACCCTGGGTGGGACACTTAGCCTCCCTTTGCCTCAATTCCCTTATCTGTGAAATGGGTATTACTACACCCATCTCAGAGGATAGTTGTGAGAAGTAAGTGAATTCATTCATGTAAAGTCCTGAGCTATCCGTAGACCTATGAACCAGAAGGTCACTGTTCAATTCCCAGTCAGGACACATGCCAGGCTTTCAGACTGGATCCCCAGTGTGGGGTGTGTAGGAGGAAACTGATCAATGATTCTCTGTTGTCATTGATGTTTCTATCTCTCTCTCCCTTTCCCTTGCTCTCTGAAATCAATAAAAATATATTTAAAAACAAAACAAAACACAACACACACACACACACACACACACACACACACACACAATAACTGGGCTATCATTATTATCCTGTGTTAGCAGCCCTGACCTTGCTAATAATGAGTGTGATCTTAGGAAAATTCTTTTACTTTTTGGTGATAGATAATGTGTGGCACTTCTAGTCCCACGGGGTTCTCACCGTTGACACTGTTGAAAATTTGGGCCAGATAACACTTTGCCATGGGTGGTAGTCCTGTACATTACAGGAGGTTTGGCAACACCCCTGGCCTCTACCCACTAGAAGCAGGGGCGAAATTGCCCTCGGTTGAGGACACTGGACTAGAAGCAGGGTTCTTAGGCTAGAGATCTGTAGCTGTTGGGGGGCCAAAGATGAGTTTTGAGAGGTCTATGAACATCCTGAAATTGTGTGTGTGTGTGTATGTGTGTGTGTGTGTGTGACGTACACATGAAGAAGCCCATGTGCATGTCTTAGGAGAGGTCTCCAGCCTTTACCAGTGTCTCAAGGCCGTGTGTCACCCAAAAGAAGTCAAAACCGCTGGCCCTGAGCCCTTTCTGGCTCTAACATAAAGCTAGTCTTTGCTCTGGGAGGAAGGTGTGTTTCAGTCACCTGGGGCGTTCCCTGGCCTGTCTCTCTGAGCCTTTCTGATAACGCTTCTCTCTCCAGCTCCCCTCCCCCTCACAAAGCCTCTCCCTCCTCTCCCATGTTAGTGATTCAGGAACTTTTCCTCTTTTCTTGGGAAGTTGGAATACACTCTCCACATAGCCAGCTGCTCTTTGCCCTGTCTCCCTGTGCATCCTCTGAGCTGGTCAAGTGGTACAGTTTCAATAAAAGAATGGGAGCTGGATGAGAAGAGTAATATTTGAACACTTCTATCAGCTGGGGCAGGGGGCCCTCTGAGGCGCTGGAAATTCAAAAGCATGTTGTTGGGATGTTCCACTCCCTGCTCCCGGAATGAGAGCACGGATGGGAAGTACCTCCCACAGCCAAGCCTATGAAGGGACAGATTAGAAAGACTGATCCCTCTCGAGTGGGAGTCTAAGCCTATGATTTGTGAGGCATCAAAACGAAGACAAACAGACGTGGACGGCCTGGAAAACTAGCTTGAGCATCAGTCCAGGTCAGCTGGTACCGAGACTCACTGTACCCCCTTTTGCCCCAACAATCCAACTTTTCTCTCTGTGGTGCACTTGGGTCAGGGACAGATTAGAAAGACTGATCCCTCTCGAGTGGGAGTCTAAGCCTATGATTTGTGAGGCATCAAAACGAAGACAAACAGACGTGGACGGCCTGGAAAACTAGCTTGAGCATCGGTCCAGGTCAGCTGGTACCGAGACTCACTGCACCCCCTTTTGCCCCAACAATCCGACTTTTCTCTCTGTGGTGCACTTGGGTCACGTGGGCATGGGGCGATCTGGGTTTGCAAAATGGACGAATAAAGAGGTGATTATTCACTTTACTCGTGAGAGAGGAGGCACTAAAAGGTTTTTAAAGGCAAATTCCCTAAGTGAACATGCAAAAGGATTTGACTTTCACCACATTCTTTATAATTTGAAGAGCCAGACAGGCCACTTATAGTTTCAGTCTCATCACCATCCTCAACCAACACTTGTCAAATGCCCAAGGGATTCTGGACTCCGGCTCTTCTTCTGATCTTGTGGATTCATGTGATACCTGAAGAGCACCTTACACAGGAGAAGGAAGGGCACGTGGGCATGGGGCGATCTGGGTTTGCAAAATGGACGAATAAAGAGGTGATTATTCACTTTACTCGTGAGAGAGGAGGCACTAAAAGGTTTTTAAAGGCAAATTCCGTAAGTGAACATGCAAAAGGATTTGACTTTCACCTCGCTTTTTCAGTTCACCACATTCTTTATAATTTGAAGAACCAGACAGGCCACTTAGAGTTTCAGTCTCATCACCATCCTCAACCAACACTTATCAAATGCCCAAGGGATTCTGGAGTCCGGCTCTTCTTCTGATCTTGTGGATTCATGTGATACCTGAAGAGCACCTTACACAGGAGAAGGAAGGGAGCTGTGGGATGCTTGCCAGGCTCACTCTGACTGAGCACCCTCAGAAGGGTTGTCGGGGTCAAAGGAGACCCTAGATGTGAAAATACGTTTTTTTCATGGCGGTGCTAAAAGTGTGACCAGAATAATACAGAGATCAGATCATACATTGTGTTAACTTATTTGACATCCTCAACACTTCAGAAGAGATAAAGGGAAAGAAAAATTAATTCTAGGGCAGTCAGAATAAGAATATTAAAGCTATCATTTACTGAATATTTTTATGTATAAGGTGCTGTACCTATATTGCATAGATATGTAAATACGTATTTATGTGTGATAAACTCTTTACATATATTACTAGTACTAGTATTTCCCTTAATTCTCATCCATGAACTAGTAGTTGTCAACACCTTTTTAAGGGGAGGAATTTAAGGCCTGAATTTAGGTTACAAATGAGCCTTCCAGAGCCAAGTGAGCAGTGCATATAGTCACAGGGAAGCCCCTCACCGCAGCCTGGCCTCCCTCAGGACCTGCCTCCATGGTTCTGGAAGTTAGGTACCAGGCTCTCCAGCCTGCAGCAAACCAGGTGGTGGGTGAGTGCTGAGTAGGCAGCATGCATGGTAAGGAGAAGAGATGGTGGACAGCCCAACAGTGGGGCAGGGGCAGCAGGTCTAGAAAAACAGGCCTAATGACCAAAAAAGCAGAGTTGGTTGGGCCAATTAGCATAGAGGAAGAGCACCCTCCCATTCATGTCATCAACCGTGAGGGCAGGCCTGCGTCACGGGCTAGGGCGAGAACGTATGTTCAATAGAATGGTCTTGACTCATCAAGAATAGGCTAACTTATGCTGAACATATTTTATTCTATATAATAAAGAGCTAATATGCTAATTAGACCAGATGGCAGAATGGCCTTTCAGAATGACTAGTGGGTGGTGGGTGGGGCCGCGAGGCAGCCGGGCTGTGAAGGCCTACTCTTGCATGAATTTCGTGCATCGGGCCTCTAGTTTTAAAATATAGGAACATGTTATGTTCATTGAGGAGAGTCTCCTGAAAGCTGGTTTGAACATAGAGGATACAGAAAGAATGAGGGCTGGGAGCCTGGGAGGATGGAGGAGTACCAGCAGGGGAAATGGTGCAGTCATGAGGGTGGGGGAGGCACTTGAATTGAGCCTCCAAGTTTTGCCAAGGGTTCTCCCTGACTATTTAACCTGCTGCCTGCCTTACCTTGCTGCCTTCTCTTGTGCCTCCTGAATGATTTTGAGCTGTGGGACCTTGGGCCATGATGTCCTCCAGTGATGGGTACTTCATTAGTCAATACTTTGGGCTTCCTTGGTTCAGCTATGGGACCCAAGTTCTGCTCCCTCTTTCCTATAGCACCGCCCAATCAAGTTCCATGTCCCAGGAAATCCCCAGGGCCAAGCCAGCCCCGTTGTTTGAGAAATGAGTGACTTATGGGACTAGTAATCTTGTGAGAACTAAATGAGGTGATGCATGCAAAGTTTTTAGCACAGTGTCTGCCATGTAGTAAGTACCCACTAAAAATGAATTATTATTATTTCCAGGGGGCTGAAGACTAGCATTTGAGACTGTACTGGGCAGACAGAGCTAATGTGATTGTGCCCGTGTTAGAGGTAAAGAAATTGGGTAACTAGGAGAGAATGTGATACTAAGATGAATGTAGTCTGAAATCAGACTTAGGGAAGCTGGGTGGCATAATTTGATGCCTATGACTAGAAACCGAAGTTTATGTTCTCATGCTTATGTTGCTCCAGAGATTAACACCATAGACTTGAACGAACCAGCCTTATCCTCCTAATCTTGAGTCAGTATGATACCATCTAACTCCTTGGGTGAAATGGGAACCGGACTGTCTGGGAATCCAAGAGCTTGATGATCTAAGAGGAGCTTTGTAGAATATGTGTCCCCTCTTGTCTCGTCCACAACTAGCCTAGACTTGATCTGAGATCCAAGAATGAAGGCGATCTTACTTTATGTAGCCAGCAGAGGCCTGAAGACAAGCCAGAAACGTATGTGGGATACTAGGACTGGGGTGAGTAAGACTTTGTATGGGACGAGAGCAGTGCTATTGAATGAAACTGATAAATCAGAGGCTTTGGGGCTTAGGAACTCAGTTGACATTTTAGGAAAACCACCACAACAAAACTCTGGTAGCCCTCCATGAAAGCAGGAGCTAACTGTGAATTAGCCAGGGTTCTCCAGAGAAATAGGACCAGTGGGATGTTTTATAGCTCTACCTCTTTCTATCTATCTGTCTGTCTAACTATCTATCTAACTATTTATCCATCCATCCACCTATTCACTCATCCACCTATATATTGAGAGAGAGATTTATTTTTAAGGAATTAGCTCATGTAATTGTGGAGGCTATTTGATTTCAAAATCTGCAGAGCAGGTCAGCAAACTATAGATCCAGGGAAGAGTTGCAGTCCAAGTCCAAAGGCGGTCTTCTGGCAGAATTTCCTCTTGCTTGGGGAAGGTCAGTCCTTGTTCTATTAGGGCCTTCAACTGATTGAGTGAGGCCCACCCACATTATGGAAGGTAACCTACTTTACTTATAGTTTACCAATTTAAATGTTAAACTAATTAAGAACACCTTCACAGAAATATCTAGAATAATGCTTGACCAACTATCTGAGCATTGGGGCCCAGCCAAGGTAGGCACATAAATTAATGATCACAAACTTAAAGATGCAAAGCTGAGAGTATTGGTCCGTGGAAGGACTCTATTGGTCTCTGATGGACGTTCAGGGGACCTGATGTGTAGACCTTCACTGGGAGGAAGGTAGGAGCACATTTCCTGGGTCAGATTTTGGCGTCCTGCCTCTTGCACGTCCAAGTTTGTGTTCTTTCCTTTTGCCGCAGGATGCTGAAAGAAACCTGAATTTGCTCAGTAAGTTGCCCATAAAGTTTCCATCTATTTCCAGAACTTGAAAGGTATAGTCCCAGTGAGGTAACTTGGCCACTTGGCATCAAGGTATTTGGAACAGATTTTCTCTGCCAATGCAACTCTTGGCAACCATTATACAATAATTTTATGCTTATGTCTGGCCCAACTGTAAACAATGTGGTCAGTGTTATGAACCCATGAATAGAAAAACCCTGGCACTATGACTGCCCACTGCCCAGCTCCCAAGCCTGGGAAAAGGAGCCCTTCTTTGGGGCAGACATAGGGGAACATTCTTAATAATTATACTCTCAGGGCCAGGATGGAAACATTGTCAATAGATGGCAACATCATATGAACTCCTCAGAAGGTTCTCATGACCTTATCACCCCTGAAACCGAGCTTGAAATGACGCCCCAGTGTCACCTGAGAGCCCGAGGAGCCAGGCAGGCAGTTCTATGGTGGGCAGGTTCCTAGATAATGATGAAGTCCCACAAGAAGCGTGAAAGCTGCAGGTGAGACACACTGGTCATGAACATCCGATCACTTTAAGAGCCAGTCATGTAGCTGGGAGAATAGCAGCAAGCTCATAGGTTCAGCAAATGGTCATTTCAGTGAATACAGAGGCTCAGCTTCAAGTTAGGTCCCTCAGTCTGAAGTTCGCCAAGCAATGAGAGGAACAACCCCTTCCCCACCAACCCCTCCACCAAACACACCAAACAGGCTTGGTCTGGCCACTGGGAATCCCTCCTTCCAGGCTTGTGTGAGGGGCAGGCCCTCAGCATTGATGGGCAATTCCATTAGATCAAGCATTTATGGGGCAAGAGTGACAGGGCGACCCGAGGACCAGGGATCATTGTAACCACATGCTGCATAGAATCAGAGGGCGTGCTGCACACCCCTCATGCTCACTTCCCACTGCTTTCCTCTACAAACTGGCATTTATAGTCCTGTATTAATATACTCCAAGGGCTGTTTTTTCATATAAAGAGCCAGGGAAAAAATTCTGCTTCCTACACATATTTTACCAGGACAAAGAACCCCTGCATGCTTTGTAAATATTAGCACATTTTGCAATTAGTCAACTGTTTCCTTGATTACAAATGTCGATCAAAGTGACTAATGAAATCTGTAAAAGAAAGGAAAGGGACTGTCATGAATAAAAGCAGACGTGGTATTTGGCCTGAGAAGGAACAGGCCTTCGGGTTGGTGTGCTCGACTACAAGAAAATGATATATTTGTCATAAAATAAAATTGCTCTTTTGTTCCTTGGGAAATAGTGTGGATTAAAGAATTTATCCAAGTCTATCTGGATTTGTTCTGTTCTGTGTAAATTTGATCCTCTGATTCTGTTCAGTTTAATGAATTGAACTGTTGGGTGCTTGCTATTTGGAGAGGACAAAAAGAAAGAAAAGAGAACATGTTCTCTTTCTTTAAGGAGCTGATAGAATTTTAAGAGGCACACAAGTGCCAGTTTAGATAATGTATTCACGTGGGATTTTGAGAGAGAGAGAGAGAGAGAGAGAGAGAGAGAGATTGATTGATTGATTTGGAACTGGGGGATACTTCACTGAAGATGTCTTGAGCTGGTCATTGGAAACAGGCAGGACTTGGATGGAGGAGAGGCATGTGCAAGACACTCTGGGCTTAGCAGAGTGCAGGCCACAGTGTGGAGAGGGAGACGAACCAGGCCTGGGAGGGCAGCAGCGAGGAGGAGGTCTCATCCAGACTTTCTGGAGAGGCAGCAAGACTGTGTTAAAAGTGGCATTTACTCACAAATCCATATTGTTGTAAACAAATGGTTGAATAACTGAATAAATACTAGTACAGGAGAAGAGCCAGGTCTTTCTTATAGAAGAAGTCTAAACGACATATAGTGGTGAAACTTTCACCTCCAGGAGGGAGACCTTAGCCTACACCTGCCCCTACGCCGTGTGTGGGCCAAACTAGTGACTTGCTTCCAGAGGACAGAAAGGGGGAAATAGTAGGTTCACACAGTGGGGGAATCTGGCAGAGACTCAGCTTTGAGAGAGGTCCTTCAGTCTGAAGTTTGCCAGGCAAACACCCCCTCAACCAAGTGGTCAAGGTTGACATCACTGGCGATATGGATGTTGTATACCCCTTATATTAGTCAGCGTTTTACAGAGTAACAGAACCAATAGGATAGCTATCTATATCTATCTATCTATCTAGAGAGAAAGAGCAAGAGAGGTTGATTGATTATGGAACTGGCTCACACAATTATGGAGGCTGAGAAGTCCCAGGATCTGTTGTCTGCAAGCTGGAGGCCCAGTGGAGTAATTCAGTCCAAGTCTGAAGGCCTGAGAATTGGGAAGTAGATGTTTTAAGTCCCAGTCTGAGTCCAAAAGCGCTAGAACAGTGGTTCTCAACCTGTGGGTCGCGAACAATGAAAATACATCCTGCATAGCAGATATTTACATTATGATTCATAACAGTAGAAAAATTACAGTTATGAAGTAGCAACGAAAATAATTTTGTGGTTGGGGGTCACCACAACATGAAGAACTGTATTAAAGGGTCACGGCATTAGGAAGGTTGAGAACCACTGCTCTAGAACCAGGAGCAGGAGAAGGTAGATGTCCCAGCTCAAGCAAAAAGCAAATTCACCCTTCCTCCCTTTTCGCTCTATTTGGGTCTCACTGGATTGGATGATGCCCCCCCACATTCGTAAGGGCCATCTGCTTTACTGAGTCCACTGATTCAAATGCTAATCTTTTCTAGAAACACCTTTACAAACACACCCAGAAATAATGTCTTACCATCTATTTGGGCATCTCTTAGCCCTGGCAAGTAGACACATAAAATGTCCTATCATACCAGATAGGACATGATAGAAGGATACGTCTCTTCTGTGGTATTCTTTTCAAAATGCGTGTAACCCCAGTCTAATCATGAAAAAACACCAGACAATCCCAAACGGAGGAACATTTCTACAAAATACATGACCAGCGCTCCTCAAAAGTGTCAAGGTCGTGAAAAACAAGAAAAACTGAAGACATGGTCACAGCCCAGAGGAGACTAATGGGACAGGATGGCTAAATGCAATGTGAAGTCCTGCATTGCATCTTGGGACACAGAAAAAAGAAATTTTAATGGAAAAAGTGGTGGATTCCAAAGAAATCTGGAGTCATGGTAATACACCAAAGTTGGTGTCTTAGTTTTGACAAATGTATCAGTGGAAGATGATAAGAGTAGGGAAAACTAGAACGGGGCAAGGAATGTGCAGGAACTCTCTGTACTAGCTTGGCAACTCTTGTGTAAGTCTGATGCAATTTCAAAATAAAAATGTTAGTAAGATAGACAAGAAACCGAAGCCTTTGAACAACTTTATGAATATACTAAAAACCACTAAATTGTATACTCTAGATGGATGGCTTTGATGGTGTGTGAATATTATCTCAATAAAGTGGTAAAAAAAAAGTTTCTTAAGAGAGACGACATTTACCATAGAGCTAAGGTTTGGGTAAATATGGTTTGCAAATGCAGACCAGCAATAAGCTACATATATGTGAGACGGAGTATTTATCCAGTCTGTAATAAACATGGTTCGAGGATAGCTACTTCAAGGGTAGAACCAGGTCTGCACATGGATTTCAGGCTCGCAGCAGGATATCTGCCCCTCTCTCCACAGCAGCATGGTGACACTGTAGGGGTGAGGGAGTATCTGTCCCACGCAAGGGACCCTGACATCCTGGGTCATATGTCAGGTAAGGTAGGACTTCAGAGAGCAAAGGTCTCGGTGGAGAGGAGAGTGACACTGACGTTGGCCTGGAGCAGCCTCCAAAGCACCAACGCCACACTTGGCAAACAGAGCCTTCAGGAGTCTCAGCGAAGTGTACACCCAGGGAGAGGAAGACCGGCTCCAGGACAAAGACTTTTTTTTTACCAGAAGGAAGGACATGGCCACATGTGTCATCCATTCCATCCCACACAAAACCAACCAAGATCCACCAAGAACCTCTTTTTGAAAGCTCAGCCTTACGCGTGAGAAAACACATTCTACCACCACCACCTCTAACAACTCGCCTTCAAAGTCTGCATCAAAGACCTAAACGCCTTTCCCTCTATTGGGTATTACGACCTGGTCAGAGAGAGAGTGAGCTCCGGGGCTGAATGCCCAAGTGCAGCTCCTGGCTCCCCGTGTGCCCTTGAGGAAGTTGTGGTCTCTTGCTTTGTCCTAGAGAGACACACGTTTTCTGGAGAGCCTGTTTGAATCATTTTATTGGACTGGGTTATATAGGTAATAACCTCCTGCTCTCTCCACATCACACACACACTATGCAGCAAATATACGGTATGTTCATGAGGAGGACCAGATCAGTTACGTAGCGATGCAGGGTGAACTGTGTTCTGCCAAATTCATATGCTGAAGTCCTAACCTCCAGTACCTCAAAATGTGGCCTTCTTTGGGAATAAGATCGTTATAAATATAATCAGTTAAAATGAGGTCATGCTGGCATAGGGTGGGCCCCTAATGCAATATGACTGGTGTCCTCACAGAAAAGGGAAGTTTGGACACAGCGCACACATGGGGAGAATGCCATGTGAAGATGAAGGCAGAGACCTGCAAGCCCGGGAAAGCTGGAGCTGGCCAGCAACCCCCCAAAAGCTAGGGCAGAGGCAGGGAGTGGATCCTCCTCAGCCCTCACGGAACAACTCTGCCCACGCCTGATCCAGCGTGTAGCCTCCAGAACCAGGAGACAATAGATTTCTGTTGTGTAAGCACCAGTCTGGGTGCTTTGAATGGCAGCCCTAGCGAACTCCTTTAGGCTATTTGTGTCTCTGGCAAAAACTGGGAAGAGGTAGCTCAGTTTTGAAAGAAACGGACGTTTGGGTCTGTAAAGGTGACCCTCCTTGTTTTATTATGAGTTAGTGAAGAGTTGGCAACATGAGCTGCGACTCCTTTTGCTTTTCTTTCCTAGAGGAAGCGGGGCCCCCATCTGTGAGGGCAACCACGCAAGCACGGTCTGTGGAAACCCGTTCTGAGTCTCCCTTCCCCACGAAGCCTCCCGAGATGAACCCCTACGGCTGTCAATCAGCTCTTTTCTCTGCATCTCTTGGGCTTTCATCCACATGTACTGTTTGTGTCAAAACCTTCCAGAAAAAAACCAAGCAACCAGATAGTGTCAGTCAGTTAGGGCTGCTATTACAGAATACCATGGACTAGGTGGCTCATAAACTGTAGACATTTATTTCTCACGGTTCTGGAGGCGGGAAGTTTGAGATCATGGTGCCAGCATGGTTGAGTTCTGGTGAGAACTCATTTCTGGGTGGCGGGCGGCCGACTTCTTGCTGTGGCCTCACATGGTAGAAGGGTTGAGAAAGCTGGGGCCCCTTTTAAGGGCACTCATCCCATTCATGAGGGCTCCACTCTCACAGCCTGAACACCTCATAACACTTGCTGTGGCCTCACATGGTAGAAGGGTTGAGAAAGCTCTCTGGGGCCCCTTTTTAAGGGGCTATCCCATTCATGAGGGCTCCACTCTCACAGCCTGATCACCTCATAACACCATCCCATTGGGTGTTAGGATTTCAACATATGAATTTGGGGGGGGCACACAAACATTCAGTCCATACAATAAACAAATAAATCCCTGGGTACTGGAAGGGGGTGCCATTGAGCCAGACTGGCCCAGGCTGAGATGGGTTCCCCAGCAGACAGAAGCAGAAAGGCATAGGGAGAGGTTGGCCAGATCTACCAACAGCCAATCTTTACTTACACAGCCATGGAATGAGGAGAGGCCCAGGGACCCAGAGAAGAAGAGGGTGGGGCAGAAGTGGGACACGGAGGATGAGAGTAGCTGTGGTCGTCAGCAGGAGCAGCAGTAGGCAAGTGCTCAGGCGGCAAGCAGTAAACAGCGCTAAGGTGAAGTGAGATAGTACTTGGTGATAACGAGACAGAAAATGTCACATCTCTACTGATTTGAAGGGAAGGGGGATGAAGCGTTGCCCATGCTGCCCTGTGCCGCGCCAGCACGGCCAAGGGTGAATCTGAGTGGTGAAGGATTGAGAAAAGACAGACAAGAGAATGAAAGCTGGGTCTCGGCGGGACACTGCTTCTCTGATGGAGAGACAGCAACGGCGCCCGCAAGCCAAGTCTTTATTTTATAGCCAGATTCCACGAGGTAAAGTAAGGGCGTGGTCAAGATGTTTACACTGTTCTAATCTACTCAACTACATGCACCTGAACTCTATCAAGCCCACATCACTCAGGCACGTGGGGCCACCTGTTCGGACCATAGGTTCAAGCTTACAACCATAGCTGTTGGCTGTAATTGTGCTGGGAGGGCTCTGCCCTCCAAGCTGGGACTTGCATGTGGCAATAAGAAGACTGTGTCCTCTCATTAGTCGAAGGCTTGAACCTGTCCAAACACTGTAGCCGCTCTCCACACTCCCCCTCACTTGGAGAAGAGGAGAGGTAGGTTTGATGCATAGCTGTAGCCTCTGCAAAACATCAGACTTACCCAGGGTGGTTTACAGAGATGACCTTTGGGTTGTGCCCCAACCCACTGACCCCCAGAATCTCTGTAGAGTAAGTGGGTTTGGGATCAGGACGTTCCTGCTATACGGGACAGTGTCCACATGTGCACCGGCGGCTGTAACTAAAGGCCACTGTGGTGGCGGATACTTGCAACAGTGGTCATGTATTATCAGGAAAAGGTGGTTTTCTGTATGTGGCACTTTACAGTTTGCAAAAAGCTTCTGCATACATCCTTCTCATCATAGCCCCCCTGTAAGGTACACACTGTCATATCACTGTTTTGCAGAGAAAGTCATGCATTTTGATAAGATCATAGAGCAAACAAGTACTGCGTTTCCTGGAGCAGATCCTGTATCTTTTCATTAAAACCCTATCTGCAGAGAAGTATCACTACACTTTAGGAAAGTTTGCATTACAATTTGTTAAATTAAAATCATATTTCTTAAATGTCTTATTCATTCATTCACCCCCCCAGATGTCGCTGAGGGCCCACTATGAGTCAGGCACTATCCCAGGTGCTGGGTCACCCCTTAGCTGCATGGCAGGCCCAGTTATCCCGAATGCCAATCCTCTTACTGTTCTCAACAGCTATGGCCGCTGCAAATTTATTAATAAGTCTCACTGGAGGGCAGATGGAAGTCATTTCTCTCTCTAATCAAGCAGTAGCCGTTAATAGAATGGAGGCATGTCTTCTAGTTCCGGGATGTGCTTTGCAGCACTGCACACAGCTGACTGACCTGCAGATCTGCAGAGATGTGTTAACTCTCTGAGGCTTTCTTCAAGGGAAATGCACTGAAGAATTTCCTCAACTCTGTAATTTGTTTAGTTTGGAAAAGGCCTATTTTGTCCCGCTTCTCAGAACTCTTAGGGAGTCCCGGAGGGTGTGCTGGGTGGTTTTCCCTACAATGGCATTTGTATTCAAGTCAGAGGGTGACATTACCAGAGGGGAAGGGACATGCCTAAGGTGACAGCAAGTCAGTGGGTGAACTCATGATTTCTCTTTGCGGACTCCAGGGTGTGTTCCTTTTTGGGCAGGCGCCAAGGTGCTGGGTTATAGGTCACCAGCTTATCAGAATGTAAGGGGCCAGAGGGAAATTCAGGGGTTGTCAACTGCAGCTTTATTATCTCATTGCTGGGGAGACTGAAGCCCAGGGAGAGGAAGGACTTTCCCAGGCCTCACTGGTGGTTTCGAGGCAGATCTTCCCAAGGTCAGGGCCCCTGTAGTTCCCCTAGGCTGGGTTCCGCCGTCTCTACATCCCTTCTTGTTTGCTTAAACTGTGACTTGGTGAAAACACGCCCATCAGGACCCTTTGGATGGGAGGAGAGAGAAGAGCCAGCCTGGGCATACACTACCAGGTCAGCCTCTCGCTGAGCTGTCCTGGAGTCCTCCTCAGACCTCAGGTTACTGACAGTGTTGATTTGTGAGGAGCCAAAGAACAATAAGCACTTAAGATTCAAAATCACACACAAGACCGTGCCATGTGCTGGCTTGTGCCTGGATTGGTCTTGTCAACTGTCCACGTCTGAGCTGGGGCAACCTTCATGACCCACCTGGGCAAGTCTGGGGGCTGGTGACCTGCTTGACATTTCCCAGTTGTATGTGCCTCTCTGGCCTGCAGTCGTCCCACAGAGCAGGCAGGCTCTGGGGCAGATCATCTGAGGCTGACCCAGGATGCCTGCCAGAGTCCACAACAGCTGGGCCGTGTGGGCCAAGGCCAGCCACGTGACCTCTCTGGCCGCGGTGTTCTTCCCTGAACACTGGGGCTTAGGATACTTATCGTACGGCTCTTGGGAGGCCCAAGTGAGGGACTGATGGAGAGACGCTTGGAAAAGATCAGTGTCAGCTTGCTGCCCTCTGTTCCTTTCGCTGCTCTGCCTACCCCAAGATAACAGCTGTGGGCAGAGACGAGGCCCGCTGGCTCCCACCAAGAGCCAAAAGTTTGTTGTCATTCCTGAAAACTTAGCAACGTGGAAGAGGACTGTCCCATTGGAATCTGGATTCCTGGGCACTGACCAGGGCCTGCGAGTCTCCAGGGCAGGACACGGGGCAGCTGCATCTCAGGACAGGCAGGGGTGTTCCTGGTGGGAGGCTGTGACCACAGAGAAGACTGTGGGTGGGGGGGAGTGATCTCAGGGGAAAACATACCCCCACCACGGGTCTCCTGTCTGGCTCAAGATGCTCTGAACTCGTTCACTGAGAAATGTGGTTCCTGACTCCCTTTGAAGTTTAAGGCAGTGATCCCAGATGTGAGTCACATACATTCCCAAGTTAGTGAGTTTGTCAGCTCCCTTCTGGACCAGAGCTTGATCGTGGGGGAGGAGAGGGGGAGGAAGAAGAGCAGGGAAGGGAGAGAGGGCAGAGAGGGATAGGAAATTCAGACCAAGATGAGGCCTAAAATAAAGCTTAGGGATTGCCTGTGACTCGAGAATGGCCAAGATCTTCTTTCTCCTTTGGATCTAACAATTTTCAGTTGATTGAATTTTTCTTGATATTTTGCTACGTATAAACTAACAATTTAATTTCCAAGATAT
>NW_005371384.1:0-7457 GCF_000412655.1 Myotis brandtii | reverse complement strand
GTTCATTTGTTCATTTACTCTTATTTGGAAATCCTCGATCTCATTCACCAATGCACATTTTTAAAAATTCTGCTTTATTTTCCTATCAGGATTACTTTTTTATTTTTATTGATTTTTAGAGAGAGGAAGGGAGGAAGAGAGAGAGAAAAACATCGATATAAAAGAGAAACATCGATTCATTTGTCTCTTCTGGACCCACTCCACCTCTCCACCCTCTCAGGAGGCTGAAGGGATGGAGGCGCATCCATCCACCTTGGAAGACCTGTCCTGGATGCGGTGTGTGTGCCAGGACCCCACCCTGCCCCGGGGCCTGGGCCTGGGCCATGGACAACTTCCCTGAGCTGAGCCGCCCCTCCTGCGACACCCCTCCCCCCCCGCCCCCGCCGCCTCTGGTTGGGGGAGCAGAGCTGCGGGCCTCCTTGCCCCTGGGACAGGGAGGTTCCCCAAAGCTGAGAGAGTCCAGGAACACAGCCCAGACCCGCGCCTCCAGGACCCACAGTTACCTCAAGGGAGGCCCAGGCGAGAGACCACAGCCCTGTGGCTCCTGAACCAGCCAGGAGGTGCCAGCCCCAGAGGGCATGGAGAGACGCTGCTGAGCCCAAGCCACCGGCACACGCGTTGAGCACCCAGAACCCCCACCCCTCCACACACACACCAGAAAGCCAGACAGAAGGCCATCCAACCTGCTCCAGGGGCCCGCACCCCTGGGAGAGCCCCGAGGCTGCCCTGCAGAGCAGCCCTGCTGCTTCTTTCTCTCCTGAGGGAGTCACAGACGTTTCTGGGACAAATCCCTCCCTGAGTGCAATCAATAACGCGCTAAGTGGCTGACTTGGCGTTTGCATCTACTTACCATCTCTCTGTTCTCTTCTTGATCATGTGAACCACGATTAAACCATCGATCCCTTAAAAAAAGAGAGAGAGAGAGAACCATGGATTGGTTGCCTCCTAATCCGTTGTGCCCTGACTGGGGATCAAACGCACAACTTAGGTCTGTGCCCTGACTGGGAATTGAACCGAAACTGTTTGTATAGGACAACGGGCAAGGATGACAGACATTTACAAAAGGTTAGTCTCTGTGACACACAGATGCACTGCTTCTGCAGCGGTCACCACGGAAGCTGGCCCTTTTCCGGCTAACGCTCTGGGAGACCAGAAAAGCGACATCTAACTGAAATGTGACACAGGCTCCTTTTCCCAGAAGCCCAACTGCACAATACTTAGTGGACAAGTAGCTATCGCTGATGTGTCCTTTGGTTTGAGCATGAATCAGAGAATTTCACGGAAGGAGAAAAATTCAGATCAGCAGATTCTTCCTCTCGGGTGTAACTGTTTCTCGAGGGACCCTGACTAACACCGGGACTCTCCTCACTTTGGTGAGTGTCCCGGTTCGGCTCAGATGCTCAACAAGGATCTGTACAATAGATGACTGCATGAATAGTCACCCTAGCCCGTGGTCAGCAAACTGCGGCTCGCGAGCCACATGCGGCTCTTTGGCCCCTTGAGTGTGGCTCTTGCACAAAATACCACGTGCGGGCGCAATGTGATTGAAACTTCGTGGCCCATGCTCGGAAGTCGGTATTTTGTGGAAGAGCCAGTATTTTGTGGAAGAGCCAGTATTTTGTGGAAGAGCCAGTATTTTGTGGAAGAGCCAGTATTTTGTGGAAGAGCCAGTATTTTGTGGAAGAGCCAGTATTTTGTGGAAGAGCCAGTATTTTGTGGAAGAGCCAGTATTTTGTGGAAGAGCCAGTATTTTGTGGAAGAGCCAGTATTTTGTGGAAGAGCCAGTATTTTGTGGAAGAGCCAGTATTTTGTGGAAGAGCCAGTATTTTGTGGAAGAGCCAGTATTTTGTGGAAGAGCCAGTATTTTGTGGAAGAGCCAGTATTTTGTGGAAGAGCCAGTCTTTTGTGGAAGAGCCACACTCAAGGGGCCAAAAAGCCGCATGTGGCTCGGGAGCCGCAGTTTGCCGACCACGGCCCTAGCCCATGTCTTCTATCTTCACTGCTCTCTCTTTCCTCACCTGTTCTCCTAACTCCTTTTCTTCCTTCCCCACTCACACCCTGGTGCCTCTCAGACACAGGAGCATTTTATGGTCCTGCTGGGCTGGAAAGATACCGACCCTCCAAAGTCCATGACTTGGTATCGGACAACCTAAGATTCTCCTTTCCTTTACCTTGTAAGTGTGTGGTAATTTCCCCAGCAGAAGTGAAAGTGATTAGGAACACTCAAATGGTTGCGCAAGCACAAGAATGAGAGGGAGAGGCGGCGAGAGACAGGGAAGAGGGAAGTTTTGAAAGGGTGAGAGCGAGCTCTCACATAAGTTCTGACCCACCCAGTGGAAGGAAACGAAAAGTTGCATTCAGGGGCAATGTTGTCACTGATTTTAATTCTCTGTCATCAAGCAGGGTGCCAGGAAAAGATTTCCATACATTAAATTTTAACAACCGGGACTTTCTCGTTGGCCTGAGGAAGAGCTGTACAAGGTTGCACAATTTGTAAGTTTGAAGATGAATAAAAGATTAACATACCTTTCGTTTCCCCTAAGACATAATACCTAAGTTAGCACAGTGCCCTGCTTCCCATCGTAGGCACGCGTTTCAATTAGAAACAAGCTAAGTTTTAAGCACGTGTAACAGCTGAGCAAGTGGGAGATGCAGTATGTGGCCGCACTGATATTAATAACGGCCGGCCTTTCCCCTCCAGGCCTCCAGCCTTCCTTCCTCCCCTCTGCCCATGCAAACCACCACACCTTTCAAGGCCCAGCTTACCTTCTACTCCTACAGGAAGCCTTCTCTGAATCTTGCGATTGGAATGGATCATGATACCTCCTGGGTCTCACATCAAATTGTTTATAAACCTCTGTTACCCTTGTTTGGTCTTGTTTCATCAGAGGCAGCTCCTGGAGAGCTTGGCTATCACAGTACCTAACTCCCAGGTGTGCTCAACAATGTTGAAAGGTGATCAGGCCTTTCCCGTGGAAACCCTTCTGTGTCCTCTCATTTCTCGCGAGATCAAGTCTGAACCTGCGAGGGTCCACGTGATCCAGCCTCCTTCTCCCACCTCATCTGCAAATGCTTTGAGAGCAGGAACCAGAGGAGGCCAGAACCTGCGCAACTCATCTCCAACAGCTGGGCGAACCGAGATGCGCTAGCTTAGCTCGCCTCCTCAGCACTTTGTGCCTATGAGTCTGCAGGCCGGGGTGGCCTGGAAAGGCCTTTCCTGGTCCTTGCAGGAGTGGTGAGCCTCTCCCCTCCCCTTCCTGGAGGCGAAGGCCACGGGCATCGTCGGGTCAGACTCACTGGAGAGCCACTAAACATAAGTCTCTGGATTTGCAGCCGTGGAAAGCCCCCTTAGCAATGTCCTCTTGACCCCTTGACCTAAGTTGTCTGCTGTGTCTGGCTTCTAAAGGAAATGCTACGTATTTGGGACATGATTTTATCTGCTGCCAACCTGTTACTATCAGCAGCTTCAGAACTCCCCGGGGTTGGGGGGTGGGGTGTGTGTGAAAGTCATGAATTAGAAGAAGCCATGGTCACTGGCCTCAGAATTACAGGCCTAGGAGAGGCAAGAGACTTAGCATCTAGTCCACCAACCTTGCAAACTCAGATCTTTTTATCCATAAAAAGATAGGGCGGGGGTTGTTAGAAGGAGAGTTGGATTTTCAAATTCTTCCCCCGCCCCCCCTGGGCTGTAGAAACCTTTCTTCAAGGAAAAGCTGGCAGAAGAAGCCCACAATGTGAGGATACCCTTGGAGCTGCCGCTGTGCTTAAAGTGGAAACTGGGTCTCTGTTCCTCACACTCACTTCCCAGTCTAAGGAGAACCCCAGAATTTCGTTAGGCTCTGATTCAGAACCCATTAATACGACTCAGCCCTTCTGCCCTTAGGTATGTTACCCAAGAGAAACGCAAACGGTCCACACGAAAACCTGTACACAAGTGTGTATCGCAGCCTTCTTGGTAGTAGCCCCAAACTGGAAGCCACCTCAGTGTCCACCGGCAGGTGAATGGATAAACAGCATATGTATTTGTGCCATGGAATACTACAAACAACAAAAGGGAAAGAACAAACTATTGTTATGTGCAATGAGATGAGTGAATCGCAAAATAACGATGCTAAAGTAAAAAAAGCCAGGCCTCCTTTCCTCCCTCCTCCCCGGCGGCGCTCCTCCCTCTCCCCTCGCCTCTGGGGAGGAAGGGAAAAAGAGATATCTTTCTCCGCAGCCTGTCGGGGTGGTGGCCACATTCTGATGGGAAGATGGGTCTCAGATATCTCGTGAGCGGTCATGTGAGCCTCCTTTGGCCTCTTCCATCTCCTGTCCCACAGCTGGTCCCTCCACCCCCCACCATCAAAGTCTCTGGACCGAGATCCCGGTCGCTCTGTGGAGACCACAACCCCCACGTCAGCAGAGCCAGCAGTGCAGGACCCTCAGAAGTGCATGAGCCTGAGCAGCAGACCGTGTGCCTCTCTACCATGGTCCCAGCTTGTCTGAGGCTAAAGTTTACTCGTCCTCTTGGCTCCATCACCTCTGGGTTTTTCCTCACAGGTGCAGGATACGATGTGCAGTCTGCTGCTCAGGCTCAGGCACTGCACTGGAGCCCTGGAGGTCCTGGAGGAGAGGGCACTGGCCAAGACCAAGGGGCCAGAGGCCATGAACGTTTTAACATTTCTCTACCAGTGGCTATTCTCATAAACACAAAAATTAAATTAAACAAAATTACACTGATATATAGTAGGTGTTACTAGAGACAAGATACTTTTTTAAAAATACGTATTTTTTAATTAATTTCAGAGAAAAAGGGAGAGAGAAAGAGAGAGAGAGAGAGAGAGAGAAAACAATGATGAGAGAGAATCATTGATTGGCTGCCTCCTGCACATCCCCCCACTGGGGATCAGGTCTGCAACTCGGGCATGTGCTCTAACCAGGAATCAAACCATGACCTCCTGGTTCATAGGTCAATGCTCAACCACTGAGCCATGCTGGTCTGGCAAGATACTTCTTATATATTAACAAGACATTTAAATGCAAATACATTACAATGTGTGTGTATATAGTGTATATATACATTCCAACATGTATGTATAATGCATTTGTAATTACATTTCTTGTGTGTGTGTGTATATATATATATATATATATCCAGAGCCGTGTATCTGGGCCTAAAGCCATGTTCCTCAAACTATTCTCTGCTCTAGAAAATGAGAGATATTACATAATCATATTATTTCATTACACAGGAAGAATGGTAACATGCCATTAGGTGATTATAATTTGTTTAATAGATTATTATAGTTTTCTATTATTTTTTATTCTGAAACCTCTGGCACTTACTTGTCTATAAAATAAGCCCATAAACATAGCTTCTGATTTATGACAGACTCGTGGCCACAGGACAGTGCAGATACGGCATCTCACAGATACCACACCTGTGCACAAAGGCAAGCCCCCAGCTGGTGGGGCAGGACTGTCTGCCCCAGCCCCTTACCTGACTTCCTTCCCTGTCCCGGTAACTCTTCTGAAAGGGTGATACCTTGTTTGCCGGGGAAAGAGAAGTTCAGAGGACGTCGGTGTCAATGAGCCTAGACTAGTGCCTTTGGCAATGGGGGGTCTGTAAATTGCACCAAAAACCCTCAAGTCTTCAGGGTTCCACCAAGCCTGGTCTTCACTGAGAGCCCCACGTGTGTAGGACACCCACAGGTCCCCAACTGCAGGACCAGCGCCTGAGCCTTCAGGTGGAAGCAGCCACGCTACGGCCCTAGATGGTCTCAACCTTGGCTGCACATTAGAATCACCTGGGAATCTTTTTAAAATGCTGATTTCTGGGCCCCATCCTCCGGAAATTCTGTTTCTTGGTTACTAATGTTGTGGCCCCACCCCATAACAAAGAAACAGCATGGGCTTCTGGAGCTGAACCCTGGAGACCCGGTCGGACATCTCACCTGCCCAGGCCTGATAGGTACCTGTGTTCTCGCTAGAATTCCCTGGACTTGGAGGTGTATTAACGGTTGGCGGGTGCCATGCTAAAGGATTTACCATTCAGTGTCCATTAGGAATGTCTTCTGAAAAGAGCTGAGAAATACCCGCTCGTAAAGAGCACGGCACTCTTTTTGCCTCCCCTTCTCCCCTCTAGTTTTTGCACTATCACGTCTTTGCAATGTTCCAGTTCTCAAGGCTCTGTGGGCCCAGGTCGGGTCAGAGAACTGGGGAAGGTGTCAGGCTGTTGTCTGCTGCCCCTTAGTCTTTTCATCCTTGTAGGTGTGGCTCATCGGCCTAGAGCTCCTCTCCGTTGCCTTTATTGGTTGATACTGTTTTGTTTCACTGCTGAATTGTTGTTGTTAGATTGTTGAGCAGACTTCTTTTGCTTGTTTTAATGTGTGTGTATTGCCTTTTAAAAAATTATGGTAAAATACAGGTAACATAAAATTATACCCTGAACCATTTTTAAGTGTACAGTACAGGGGTATTAAAGGCAGTTACATTGTTGTGCAGCCGTCACTACCGCCCATCCCCGTAACTCCTTTCCTCTTGTCAATCTGAAACCCTATACCTAGTAAACAACAAGGTCCCAATCTCCCCTCCCCGCACCCCGGAACCACCATTCCACTTTCTGTCTGTGATTTTGACTAAGTACCTCATATTGGTAGAATCATACAGGATTTGTAACTGGCTTATTTCATGTAACAGACTGTCTTCAGATTTCATCCATGTTATAGCACATTCTTCAATCTCCCTTGTTTCTTGGGTGCGGGCTTTGGGGGGCAGCTGGTGGTTCAGTATCAAGGGGCCAGATGGGAGTCGTGGGGGGGTGGAGGTGCTACGCCCCTTTGGTTTGTTTTTGGCGTCTTTTTGCCCTTGTATTTTAAAAGGCTGGGACAGTGTCATTGTCTTTCCCCTCCCCCTCAGCAATGCCATCCCAGACCCTGATTTTCTGTGAGGTTCTCAGAGCCCCTAACTGTCCTACGCCCCCACCTTCCTTTCCACCCCATCCATCCATTCCCTGTTCCTACACAGAGCCTTGCCCTCCATTCTGGGCCTTCACTCTCTCCTCCTTCTCCTGTCTCCTCTTCCCATCACCCCCTAAACAGGTCTGGTGAGAGGCTGTGGGGCGATGGGCAGAGAGACAGAGGCGGAGGAAGGACACAAAGGGATGTATCGTCTTCTTTTCATTAAACAAGAAGTTGTCTTGTGGCTGCCATCTCTTTATTACTGTTTGAGGCCTCATTTTCTATCTACAAACATTAAACTGGGTTGTATCACCGAAAAAAAAAAAAAGCCAGACCAAAAAAGGTATAACCCATAAAATTCCACTTATATGAGACTCTAGAAAATGCAAGCTAATCTGTGCTGATAAAAAGCAGGCCAGTGGTTGCCTGCGGGTGAGGGTGTCTCTGGCTTCTTTCAGCGGAGCGTCTTCAAGGTCCACCCATGGCGTAGCCTGTGTCAGAATTTCACTCCCTTTT